>NC_081408.1:442857086-443457086 GCF_030272615.1 Cryptomeria japonica
TGTAGTGCACTTGATTTTTTACAATTTAAAATAAAAAATTGTATTTTCGATTTGTTTAGTGCAACTTATGCTTCACGCTACGAACAAGTACCGAATTTTCAAGATGTGCTCGATTGGAAAAATTATTTTAAAAAAAATACTCAACAAAAAATTACAAAAAAATAGACATCTTCTAGTGCTCACTCTTAGCTATCTTTCTACCAAAGGATTTGTCAAAATACTAAATCTAACTATGACTTTTTTGATGCACACGTTAGACACTATGTTATGTTTTTTCAGAAAAAAATAAGGTCAATTTTTCATGCACGAAGGATTTGACCCCCTTAATCTTATCCAATTTTGAAAAAGTTTAGTAGTTTGGAAACCAGATTCAAAGTGCTACAATATTTGTTTTTTAATTATCTTCATATCTTGATTGGATGACTTTCAAATTTTGCCTCTAAGTTTAGGTTCACCTAATTTCAGAAAAAAAAAAAAAGTGTCCACTTATACCCCCCCTTTTTTACCACCATCTTTGTGCACTTACCCCCCTTTTGAGTATTTACTCTATTTGATGGATTTTGGTGTTGATTTGAAATTTATTTTCATGTCATGATGGTATGTTGTTGAATGCAAGTCTATCATGCAAGTTGATTTGGTTAAGTTTTGAGTGTGGTCGTACCTACTTTATTTTGATTTTGGTCTTGTCTTATGAATAGACCAGTTGTTCGCTTCACACTTCTAGTTGGTTTAACCTTGGTTAAAGGTTGTATAATCAAGTTGTTCTTCAGTTTTATTTTTGAAATCCTTGTGTTAGTTGGCTTCTGTGATTGCCTTGGGGTTATTTGGAGGTTGTGTAGTGTCATAAGGAAGAGTGGCTTCTAAGTGGGGGTTGGGGTCCAAAGTGGCTACCAGGATAACCCCTTGGAAGCTGTGTAATAATTGATAACTTGATTAATAAACTGGGGTTGGGTTTCAAATATTAATCAAGATTAATTCTACCCCACTCATGGTTGAGTTCTAGTATAGACTCAGGATGCAGTGGGAAGGCCTGGAATGGTAAACCAACTACCTTGTCCTCACAAAAGGTTTGTTGGGTCCGCATGAGTCATGGATGGGGATCAGGGGTTCGGGAGAGGCTACCAGGATAACCCAGGATGGGGGTCGGGGCCTATGGAGACATTACAGGATAACCCATACCAGTTATGCGATGACACTCTTCCCTTATGTTCACTAGTGTGTAGTCATGTGCTGGCTTTACTTGGAGCACTCTTGTGGGAGTCTTATTTGTATGCTTATGCCTTGTGTGATTACCTGATGTATATGTTAGACCATGTGATTATTTGTTGTTTCTTTCTTGAGGGTCTTATTACTATCTCCTAGCACGGAGTGCTGGTTCCTTTTTGGGCCACATGGTTGGGTGGTAGTGCCACTTTCCATTGGGTATTTTGTTTGTGCCTTCTTGCGAGGAATTAGCTTTGCAGGTGCTCCAGATGTTTCTCTTGGATCCATTTCATTCTGTTTTTCCAGTTGGATACTTCTTATTCTTTTTGGTTCATATTTGTATCTCTTGGACCCTTATGTGGTCAGTTGTATCATATGTTATATGTATGCCTTCATGGTAGTTGTAATTTGATGTAATAATTATGTAATTTTTATGAGACTTGATGTATTAAGTGCAATTATAATACTAAGTTATCCTTGCAATGTAAAAGAACATATTATGATGTGAGTTAGATGTTAAGATTTATATCTTTAATTAAGTTCATTAATGCAATCTTTTTGAATGTTTAATCATAAATGAAGTATAGAAATAATAGTATTATCTCGTGCAAAGAATGAATCAATCATTGATTAGTGTAATTAAGATTCTAATGGTTAAAGGTATTTCTTTAATGGATTAATTGACCTTAAAGAAAGATTAGTTTAATTAAGTAATTCACATTGGGAAAACCTTTAGGAGTTTGAGTTAAGTCTTATGCATGTGCAACTTCTATTGCAATGTTTATCTTTTATGTTTATGTGTTCTGTATTAATTAAAAAATATATATTTTGCACTCTTTTTGAGTGTTTGTAGTTGTATCCTTTAGAGTTTCTTGGAGGGAAATTACATGCTGCATATCCTTGGATTAAAATGAAATCTGTTATTTATGAGCAAACTGATAGATGTGAGTGTGCAGGTAGTCTTTTCTGAAGCAGTATGTAAGATGATTAAGGGTGCTATGGTAATTACTAGAGGTGCCAAGTTTGAAACTTTGTATAAGCTAGATGCATACACTGTTGAGTGTAATAGAACTTCTGTAAAAAGTAAATCTGTGAAAGATTTGAGGGTTTCACCTTCTATAGATGGAAATAGATTTTGGGTACCTAAGGGTGCTCTATCTTTTGAAGAAACGTTACCTACAAAGAAGACTATGTTATGGCACCAGAGGCTTGGCCACATTGGAGAAAAGGGTCTAAGGACCTTGAAAAATAAAAACCTTGTTGAAGGTTTGAATGATTGTAATCTTGACTTTGATTTTTGTGAGCATTGCATTAATGGAAAACAAAACCACATTCAGTTCTAATCAAGTTCTCATAAAACATGTGGTGTGTTGGATCATATTAATATTGATGTGTTTGGTCTTGTAGATGTTCCTTCTCTTGGAAAATCCACATATTATGTTTCATTTATTGATTATTTTAGTAGGACATGGGTATATTTTCTAAAGAGAATTTGAAGTTCTCAGTAGATTTAAAGAATTTAAAGCAATGGTTGAGTTGCGGAATGGAAAGAAAACTAAATGTTTGAGGACTGATAATGGCAGTGAATTTTGCTCTAATGATTTTGATAGATTCTGTAAAGACCGTGGATTTAACAAAAAGAAGACAACTTTGTACTCTCTATAACAAAATGGAGTTGCAAAAAGAACAAACATGACACTTATGGAGAAGTCTAGGACTATGTTGAGTGGTGCTAGTCTAGAATAAATGTTTTTGGCTGAAGTTGTTGCTACTGCTTGCTACCTGATTAACAGGTCTCCTACATCAACCCTTGATAAAAATCCTATGGAAGCATGGTCAGCTCACAAGCCTTCATTGAGACATCTTAGATTTGTTGGTTGCAAGGCATATGCACATGTGCCAAAGAAGAAGCAGACAAAGTTGGAGAACAAGGTTGTGAAATGTATCATCATCGAGTATAGTTATGGTGTGAAAGGATACAAGCTTTGGGACCTTATTGCACAAAAGGTAATTCATAGTAGAAGTGTTCTTTTTAGAGAAATTAAGTCTCCTTCTATTCCATTGTAGCCAGAATAGACTAAAAAGGAAGATGTGATTCAATTTCCTTCTACACCTAAAAGAGTTGAATCAAGATCCCTAGATATGCAAGAAGTTGAGGAGAGATTGTCTAGCTCTGAACCTTCAGAAGAGGAAGAACCTCCAACTTAGCTTGTTAGAATATCTACAAGACACAAACAACCACCTGAAAGGTATTCACCTGATGATTGGAGATGTATTTTTTCTTTGAGTACTAATATGGATGAACCAAAATTTGTAGAAGAGGAATTAGGTATGAATGATGTAGAATCCTAGAAGATTGCTATGAAAGAAGAAATGAAAACTTTCAAAAAGAATGATACATGGGATCTTGTACCATTCCCTGAAGGATGGAAGCCTATTGGTTGCAAATGGGTGTTCAAGAAAAAGATTGGTTTAGATGGAAGCATTGAGAAGTATAAAGAAAGTTTGGTTGCAAAAGGTTACTCTTAGGTTGAGGGTGTTGATTATGGTGAGATATTTTCTCCTGTTGCCAAAATGATATCCATTAGAATTTTGCTTTCTATTGTTGATGCTTATGATTTAGAGGTTGAGAAAATGGATGTGAAAACTTGTTTCCTTCATGGTGATTTTGAGGAGGGTATTTATATGACACAATCAGAGCATTATGTGGTGAAAGGTAAAAGTAATTTGGTCTATAAATTAAAGAAAACTCTTTATGGCCACAAACAGAGTCATAGGATGTGGTACCAAAAATTTGATACATATGTGTTGATTTTGGGATTTGAGCATTCTAAATCAAATCATTGTGTTTATTATAAATCTGATGGTGATCATTTCCTATATATTAGATTGTATGTATTTCATAACTAAATTCTTAGCTCACTGCTAAATTTGAAATGAAATATCTTGGTGCAGTGAAACACATTCTTAGGATGAAAATTAGAAGAGATAGAGTGAATAGAAAGCTATGGCTAGGCCAGAGTAAGTATATGAATTATGTTGGAATACAATGAATCCAAGAACACTAAGAGAGAGGGGGGGGTGAATCAGTGTTCAGTTGGTAACCCAAGATTTTAACCTTTTATAACATACACATATAAACCGGTAAATGAAGAAACATATAACATGAAGTAAATAAACCAATCACATGAATGAACACCATAACACACTGAGATTATATGTGTAAAACCTCAAAGAGGAAAAACCATGGTGGGATTTGTGACCTACAATATCAATTCACTGGCCATATGAAAGATATTACATAGCATGGGGGCCTACACATGCAGGAAGGCACACTGCCTAAAGAACACTGCTCAACATAAAAGAGTCTCACTGACTATAAGCTTCTGCTGAGATAAAATAGTATAGGTGAACTCACAAAATGCATCTGCAATGCCAAAAAGAGTTTCGGTTAAAGCTTTATTCTGTACCGGTTCATAAACCCTGAATCCTTCTACTGATATCTCCTTTCCTCCAAGAATGATTTACAAACCATCTACTGATCATAGCATGATACTACATTCGCATACAAATGACCTACATACATATCCTTTGCATCATTTTATTTTACTACCTTCTCATATCTCAAAATGACCTAACAGACTGATTTATATACCCTTTACAAACAATATGCCTTATGTCAGCTTACAATACAAAATATATTCAATGTCGGTCCTATACAATAATTACAAAATTATTTTACAAATGAAACCTTTCAGATCCAAACTGATGTCATCTTCACTAAAGTGCTAGATGTCAGTGTCGGTACCGGTGATGACCCTAAATACTCCAATGTCGATATTTGTCGGTTTATGCCTCCAAATGTCAGTATATGTCAGTATATGCCTTCAATAGAATCTTGTTGCCATCAATGACAACATATGAATCCAATGAGTGTCAATTGCCAACAATCTCCCCCTTTGGCATTGATGGCAACACTCATATGAAAAATGGATTCCCTATCAATTCAGTTGAAACATGAAATATGCTCCCCCTAAGTTGATTGACTCTATTGATATCCTCCCCTAGGATTATGTACATATATTTTTCATATAATATACACTCCCACTTTGGCATCAATGCCAAAGACCGATGAAAGAATTGAAAGAATAATTATAGATTACTTTATCGGAGCTTGACCAATCTCAAAATTTCTGGTTAAGCTTTCTCTAGCAACTGTACATAGGTATCCCAACCGGTTTTGAATGTTCTAGATATGGATACAAGTCCACTCAGTAAATGTGTTATTGTTTCTTTCTCAGTGACTTTTGTCGGTGTGGCATTGCAAGCATATCCATACATTCCCTCTTATGTACACCAAGTGAATCCAATCTTGGACTCACCAAACCTCTGAGACTCCTTGCTCTCTGAATGATCTCGTCTCTTTATTTTTCAAAAGAAAAAACTTGGTTCTCCAAGGTCAAAATTTTTCCATCAATGGAAGTTGTGAGTGAAGTTAGTCCATCAAAAGAATTGGCAATATTAGCAATCTTTTCATGTAATTCTTTTAACCTCTGATCTACATTTTCTTTAGGAATCTCTATATTACAACAGACCCTGTAGATGTTAGTACATTGTTTCAAAGAATTTTCAATGAGTATAAGTTTCTCTTCAACCTTCCTCTTCTCTGTCTTAATAATCTGGTCAAAAGCGGCTTTCTTGGTCAGAGTAAATCTTTCAAGTGCTTTCTTGTCAGAAATTTGCTGCAATGATTGAAAGTTTTTAGATATGTGTTATGTCAATACCTTAATCTTACTAGAAGGGCTTGCTTCATTTTCAATCATACAATCAGGAATCAATGTATGCAAAATTGTTATTGAGTGATCTATTATTCCTTTGTCTGCATATCCTTGCTTTATTAGCTTTTGAGTAGCCATCATCATTAGCTCTATGGGACTCGTCTTTGTGATTGATTTCTTCTCAACTTGAGAAGTTTCAATTGCCAAAAGTTTTGCTGGGGAATCAACTATCAATTTGGTCTCCTTTTCCTTTTCTTCCTTACCCTCTCCTGGTGTATCTCTTTTGTCATCCTCTATTGCACCGGTGGCTTTGCCACTTGGTGTAGTATCAGTTACTGTCGGTGGATTATTATCCACAATATTATTTGTAACTTTTGCATTTCCTTGCCCAGACTGTACAGATATAGTCTCTATCGGTTTAGTCTATATACTCTCATTAGTTTTGGGTTTAACTGCCTGTTCACTCAAAATTTGATCTGAACTTCCCAGAATTCCTTTCCCTTTAGATTTGTCCGGAATGGTGGGAGTTCTTGCCTTAGAAAATTCTTCTTGAGAAGTGAGAAAATTAGGATTTTTTTGGAAGAATTTAGTCCAACCATCTCTGGTCTCATATACTATCTCATTGACTCTACCCATCATTAGGCTTATTTGTCGGGTTTTTATACTAAATATTGTTCTATTAGCTAATGAATACTAAGAGGGGGGGTGAATTAGTATGCCAAAAATTACTGTACTTAAACACTTTACTAGTCTAGCAGTAAATCGGTGAAAAAGTTTAGCAAACAAACCGGTTAGCACACATGCAAACCAAATAGCAAATAATGCATTCACCCACAAAAGCACAATCACCATAACACAAGATATTTTGATGTGGAAACCCAAATGGGAAAAACCACAATGAGATGAAACTCACAAGTAACTATCTGTAGAATAGGAACTAGACTGGTTAAGGTCAGATCGGTTAAGGTCATACAATGTTCTTTACCAGAACAAATCCTGATAGGAATCTCAATCTCTGTTAGGAGATAAGTCCGATTAAAGACTACTTTCTAGAGGATTTTAGATCCACAGATGTGAACCACCTTGTTAGAGGATTTACAAAAGGCTTTTTAGGCCTACCCGGTTAAGGGCTTCAGACTTGTCGAAGATGTGAGTAATCAACAAGTGAGTGATCTAGCAAATAGCACAGATTGTTTGGTTAGATCCTTGATAGCTCATTCCTAATGCATTCCAGCATTACTTCAGTCTTCAACACATTCACACTCTACCTTCTCTCATAGACATGAACTTCTCTTCTATAATCTCACTTACAAAAACTCATCAACCACCTTAAACCCTAGCAACAACCTAAAACCCTAGACATGATGTCCTTATAAAGGAATCTAATTTCATGTTTGTCCAATAGGATTACAATACAATTTCCTAGGTTCAATGCATCTGGACACTTTTGGTAACACGACACAAAAAGCACCGCCAAAGTGTCGGCACCGCCAAGCAATTGGTGGATGGTAGCTCATTGCAAAATGTTGATTGGTTACTCATCACAAAGTATTACTGGTTCAAACAAAATACCGGTTTAAGCAAAATATCGGTTGCTGGTTTGAAAAAATGAAGACTGGGAAATATGAGTTGTGCCACTTCATTCCTTCGTACCGCTTGAGATCCTCGAACTGCTTGGGGTCTTCATACCGCTTGAGACCAGTAAACACTTTCTACAAAACACCGAGTCTAAAGACTAGATCATGATACCAGTTTGGAACAATTATCGGTTAAGCAT
The DNA here is from genome assembly GCF_030272615.1 of Cryptomeria japonica. Taxonomy (NCBI): domain Eukaryota; kingdom Viridiplantae; phylum Streptophyta; class Pinopsida; order Cupressales; family Cupressaceae; genus Cryptomeria; species Cryptomeria japonica. The sequence continues at coordinate 442,864,845 of NC_081408.1, forward strand.
AATTCATACATTCTCAAAGTGATCTCATAGCAAGTGTGTGTCCATCAATTGACAATCACAACATAATCATCTAAATTCCAACAATCTCCCCATTTGGCATTGATGGCAACACTTAGGAAATTTTTTGACATCTAAGTGTTTTACAACAAAATTATGCCATAAACAAAATTACTCCCCCTAAGCATATACACTATCCCCTTTGTAGAAAATACAATGTATACTACTCTTTATCAGAGATAAACATGAAAGTATACATCAAAACATCAAAATTTATATACGTCTCCCCCTTTGCCAATGTGTGGGGGAAAAAGTGACACTAAGCAAACATGCCCTAATCTCACTTTCAATCACACATTTGTGGAATACGAAAGAGCCTAGAGGTATCACACAATTGGCTACTTCTTTTTGTGGAAGAGAGAGCCACGGGCTACCTATTAGGATTTCTGTTCCTTTGTTGTAATTGAAAGATAAAATGATGCAAGTTCAATTCCCAACCCCCAAAGTGCAAGTATGAACTAATAACAAGATTGCAGAATTGAACTTAAACAATGGAAAGCTATAAACACAAGGACAAGGGAAGAATGAAAATGCGTACCTGGTGTTAAAATCTGACTGAAAATGTTCGGGACGGGGGCGCGAGCGCCACTGTCCTGATTCTACCCCTGAAACTGCTCTGGAAACTGTTGTTTTGCACTCTGGAAAAGCTGTCAAAAATGCTGAAAATGCTGTCTGTCAGGAGGACCAGGGTGCCCAGCGCCCCTGTCCCAGGGACCAGGGCGCCCAATGCCCCTATCCTGGCAGGACTAGGGCGCCCCACGCCCCTGTCCTGATCTTTTGCTCTGAGATTTGGTGGGAAGGTCGGTCTCAGTCTGCTTCTTCCGGATCTGTAACTTGCGGCATCGTCCGAGTTCCGAAACCTGCACTTATATCTGAAAAGGTGTGGACGGCTATATAGGGTTTTGCCTTAGTCAAACCCCCGCTTCGGTGATTTCCACCTCCACGAATAGCCAAGTTGTATTGTAAAATGTATTGTGTGTGTAGACCTAGTGTGTGTGCAAGGTCCTTAAATGCAAGAAAGCAAACTAGAGCAACCTAGAAAGTAAACCCTAATTGCTTGTAAATGATAATGTAAATGCTCTAAATCAAGATGCAAAGTGATCTAAAGCATGAATAAAGGATATATTGAAGCTTATGCAAAGACATGAAAACAACATGAAATCATACCCAACCCTCAAGGGAGGAGTACAAGCCAATCTTCAGTCGGTAATCTCCTATTGTTCTTCAATGTCTCCCAAGCCCTAAATGAATGAAATTGATGAATGCTTGATGGATGGATGTTGAATGTTATTGAAGTCTTCAAAGATCTGCTCTTTCGCTGCATAGAAGGTCCTCGAAAGCCAAAATTCCCCCATCCTTTCAAATGAAGAAAGAGAGCTCTTATATATGAAACCCTAGATCTTAATTTTGACTTTTGGCCGACCTAGAGATTGAATATCCCACCAATTTCTTGGGGTTAAGCTTTATTTTATGATTGGATCGCGCTCCTGAAATTTTGGGAAAAATGTCTGGGACCATGTGCACTCCGGGCGCCATGGTCCTGACAACTTTTCACCAAATTTTCAGGGCCGTCGGATATGATGATTTTAGAGAGAATCCCGAAGTTACAGGTGATTTCGAGATGTTTTGACCCCCGAAATCAAGCCCCCAAGTTCAAAATAGGACCTAATTAGGGTTTTTGATTAAATGATGTATTGGAGGAATAAAATGGAAGGGACACACTTTAATGAAAGGGCCCGACTTTATGATGTGGAAGATGATGAAATAGAACCTTAGACCTAATTAATTTGACTAATTAAGTGCTAAAGGGGAAATGCAATGCAAAATGCAAAATGCGCCAAGGCGGGTGCTAAACTAGGTGTGAAATTGTACTGCTTTAGCAAGTGCGTACAATTTACGACGCTACAGCCAACAATGACAAAAACATTACAGACTAACCCCTGTTTCATAAGTATTAAAATAATAAGTGTTTATGACAGTAAAGAGTAAAACTTGTCGAAAACTGATTTAAAGTCCTGCAAAAATTGCTTCATGGATAAGGACCATGAGTCAAGTAGGGAGGTAGCCACCTCTTTCTCTGTCTGTATCTGGGAGACCTGTTCTTCCATGGTATCTATCATGCTCATCTCTTGAGTGACTGTTAGGGCATCAAGATTTAGATAGCGTTTCTGGAGAATTTGCAGTCTTGGCAGTAGGACTAGTTGAAGTTCCTGCAAATTTTGTGTTAGGTTGCTTATCTCTGCTTCTAGTCTTGCAGACTGAAGTTGAAACCGGTGAGCAGTTTGGCCATATGTGGAGAAGGAGTCATATGGTATCTTGAAGGTGATAATAAATGACTACATATCAGTTTGTAGTTTGTCCTTCTCAGTGAGCACATCATCACAGAATAAATGAGGTTGGCAAATCTTGCTGAGTAGTAGATTGCCCTCATCTATTGCATCTCTAATGTCCTTATGTGCCTTCTAAAGATCAGATCGGAGCTCTATTAACTTTCTCACCAAGGCAGTGTCCAGAGCCTTTTGATGTTCCTTCTTGGCATTTGCTTTTGCAACCTCTTCCAGGCTTTGCACCTAGTCTTCTACAACTATGCATAGGAGCTTCAATTGTGCAAGTGAGGAATCGGTACTGGGAAGGTTTGTACCTGGTATCAAACCGGTAAGAGTCTCCACCGCAGCTTGGATCACATCTTGCTCCTTTTTCCTTCTTATCACTTCCAGGCGATCTTGAGCAACCATAATGCTCTGCAGCAACTCTGATTTATTTACAAACTGGAGGTCAATGGGACTAGTAATGTTAGCCAGTTTAGCCTGACTACCGGTTGCCATTGGGGTCTCCACCTATGTTCTCTTTGTCGTTTCTTCCTTGTCCTTGGCTTTTTGCTTACCTTCTTGAGCCTTCCTATGCTCCTCTTCTTCTTTCTTTCTTTTCTCTTCTTCTTGTCTCTTCTCTTCATCTTTTCGCTTCTTTTCTTCTTCATCCTTCTTCTTCTCCTCTCCCTTCTTTCTCTTCTCCTAATCCTATTTCTTCTCTTCCTCTTTTCGCTTCTCCTCTTCTTTCTTTTCATCTTCCTTCTTCTTCTTCTCTTCCTCTTGTTTCTTATTTTCCTCTTCTCTTCTCTTCTTCTCCTTTTCTTTCTTTTCCTCTTCCTTCTTCTTCTTCTCTTCTTCTTTTCTCTTATCCTCTTCCTCTTTCCTCTTTTCCTCCTTTTGTCTCTTATCCTCTTCCTCTTTCCTCTTTTCCTCTTTTTTTCTCTTATCCTCTTCATCTGCCTGTTTCTTCTTTTCTGCTTCCTATTGCTTCTTTTCTTCTTCTGCCTACTTCTCCTATCCTATTCCTTCTGATGGTGTACCCTAAGTAACTTTTTCACCATCTAATGTGTCAATGTTAATGGGTTCCATTTGTTCAGTGACCAGTTCCCCTTCACTGTCACATACTTCATCCGGTTTTGTTATTTCCAGTTCTTGCTCAACCTTCTTGTTGGCTTGATGCAGTTCATGAGTATGTACAACAGTCGTCATATGAAGATGAGTGTCTTATTCAACAACAGCAATTCTCCCTTCTAATAACCAAAGTCTTCTCCTTCCAGTGAAGAAGAGTCCTTTGTTTTGGTTAAGGACTTCAAATAGCTCAGAATTGGATAGGTCAGGAAATTATTGTGCAAATACTTTCTCCCTTATTTCCTGTTCCTTCTCTATGGCAATGCGCCATTCATTGTGTAAAGAATTATACAAATAATCTGGTGTCTCAGATCTAATTTCTGAAGGTGACCGGTCATTAACGCACAAATACTTAATGATTTCCTGTTCAACTTCTTCCTTTTCATCATCATTGAAGTCATCAAAACAATCAATTAAATCATTCAGCAATTTTCTCCTAATATTCTTTATAGTTCTTTGACAATGTGTCAAAGGTTTGTAAGAAGAGATATCAATATTTACCGGTGCAGATGTTGTCGGTTCATTCTTTGTTTTTTTCTTTGTTTGCCTAATATTCTTAGGCAGTTCTTCTGACATAGTTTCTTCTGAGTCTGGTGTATTGCTTTTTGTCTTCCGCTTCCTCTCAAAGACTTTGGTAGGTGCAGCTTCCAGTTTCTTCTTAGCTGGTGACCGCTTGGTCACTTTGGGACTAGCTGCAGTAATCGGTGCTAATGCTGAAGGCACTGCCTTTCCTTTCTTTTCCGAGGGTTCTACAACCGGTGTAACCCTTTCCAAATAGTTGTCGGTTCTCTTTACCTTAGGATCAAGAGGTGAGGCGATTAGGGTAGAAGCATACCCATCCAGCATATCATACATTACCTCATAGCCCATAGGCTCCACTTCTTCTTGTCTGGGCTCAACGGCCTCCATTATGCATTCATCCACTTTGATGGTGAAGTAGATGTCTTCCTCATACTTTTTGACTATATCACTGGATATTCTTACCCTTTGGTTCATTTTGCATTTGAACTCATCAAAGTATTTATTCAGTGCTTCCAGATAGCCGATTCCAACTAGTTGTAGACTTTCCCTAATTTACTTTGTCACCGGTTGGTCAGCAGACCACTGAATGTCACCTACTCCTAGAAAGTAGCCTTGGAAGTAAAAGAACAACCCAACCAGTAGTTGTCCAAACTTAAATCTCAATGCATTGTCCTGTTTGATCGAATTAAGATTCAACAAAAGTTGTCTTTGCATACAAGTGCACAGATCAAACGATGCATCTTCCTTGATCATCCTATAAGTGGCATTTACCACTATAGCAGAGATAGAATTAATTTTGCTAGCAGAGAATGTCTGGTAACCTATCACCATGCAGGCATACTTGACCAAATCATCCTTGATTGAGTTGACGGTCATTACACGTGAGTCGCTCACTGAACTGGTGAGCTTGGACATTACAATCTTGCTAACCTTCCTTAGGGCTAGCACTTCCCCTGTGTTACAGAAACCGGTAACAACATGAATCACTTCCGGTGTGATATCATGCATCCTCTCTAGGTACATCTTATCACCATGTACCCTACTTAGAATAATGCGAATGTGATCATCCAAAAATTCTTCAAGAAAGTAAACTGCATTGTGAAGTTTCTTCTTTTCCAGAATGTTGAATTCCGGTTTAATCTTCTTATCCTTTTTGCAAAACAAGCTCAGTTGGGAATGGATCACAAGAGACCCTAGGTCTTCGATTTTGCAGTCTATGTAATCAGAAATGCCTTCTTCCACTATAACACCAGCAGGTGCTTGAGACAGGGCATTGTATTTCGACTTTCATTGAATGAAGTCCATAGAATCAATGGGTGCACTAGAGCTATCATGTGATGCAAAAGCCATGATAAATGGAGAATTATAAAAAATACCTTCGTAGATCAAAATTTAGGGCTTCATAGTCTGAACTTCGCCACACACTCCTTCAGTTGCAGAGATACCGCTTTGCATTCTACACTCCTCCAACAGTTGTTTGCTTCAGATTCTTCTTCAGGATTTTGATAAATTCTTTTAATCGCAGTGTAAATCACTTTTCTTCGCTCTGTACTTGAAAAACTTCTTCACTCAAAAAATGATAAGTGAGAAATGATTTGAAAATTCCTTTTAAATAGATTCTCCACCTACCATAATAAATGCTCTACTATTAGAGCGTAAACGCTAATTTGCCTTTTACCATTTCTGGTCTTCTGTCGACTAGTAGGTATCTCATACCAGTTAAGGTCTTCTATCGGTGTCAACCAGGGGTTCACGATATTTCACCATTTGCTCCCCCTAAGCTTTTCTGATGCTTAGTTTTCTGATTCCATGATTTCCACACTAGGTGTAGAAACCGGTTCTTCATGCAACACCATTGGTTTCTTTTTCCAGGTTTTGTCTATATCCGCTTGAACAATTTCAATATCATTCTTTCCTTCCGGAGTGATCGGTATGTCATCCAATATGTTCTTTCTTGTTCTGCAGAATCTGGCAATGTGACCCGATTTGTTGCAATAATAGCAGACCATTCCAGGTTCTCTCCATGGTCCATTATTCATGTTACCATTCTTCCTCCTACATGTTGCAGCAGTGTGACCATGACAATGATAGATCAAACAGTTTGCTCTCCATCCAGTTCTCGTTTGATAGCCACTGCTTTCTAACTGATGATTAAAGGTATTAAACCGGTAGGGATTCCGATTCAAAAAAGGTTCCGGACCAACTCCTTGAGTCCTCTGAGGATATCTTCCAGTGTTGTTCATAATAGACCTGTATTCAGATGCTCTATACCCAAACTTGTTGCATGCATAACAATTACCATTGAACTTATTAGATCTAGGTACATTGTTTATAAAGTAAGGAAAATTATTGTAGGCTTTGCTCCTACACACATTAGCAGTATGTCCTTCTTTAAGATAGTTAAAGCAAATAGGTTTGAACTTTTGCTTACCTTTACCCTTGAACACCAGTTGCTTCTTCAATGCTTCAGCATTTGCACCAGAGGTCTCACCTTCCTCATGACCAGAGTAACCAAGTCCATCACTATTATTGACAGGTTTCGCCAATTCAAGCTTTTGCTCTAGCTTAACAGTACTCTTGTTGAACTTAGCAAGTATTTCCTTTGATTCAGAGAGTTCTTTGGAAATAGAAGCATTTCTTCCATCAATTTTGCATTCTCAGAGATGGCTATGTTCAGTTCTCCTTGCATGTCTTCCTTTCCACTTTGCTCACATGGAGTTGAGCGGTTAGGGCACTGATTTCTTGTTTTAACTTGGAGATCTCATGATCTCTGTCTTTTACAAGATCTTCAACTTTCCTCCAGTTCTCAAGCTCTTGACACATTCGGATAGTCAGTCCTTCTAACTCCTTTCTTAGGTTGGAATTGGATTCATTTAGCTTTTCTACTTCTTGAATTAGGGCTTCCATGTACGCTTCATCAGAAGAACTATTTTTAGATAGCTCCATCAGTTTTTCACCATGCTCTCTTCTTTTTTCCTGAGAGGCCTTATATTTGACCATAAGATCATCATAGGCTTGCTCAGACTGAGTGAGCTGATGAGTAAGTTCCCTCATAGTGTATTCCCCCATATCTCTTTCCAAGTGGTTAAACTTATAGAAAGGTTGGCTCTAATACCAATTGATGAATACTAAGAGGGGGGGGGTGAATTAGTATGCCAAAAATTATTGTACTTAAACACTTTACTAGTCTAGCAGTAAATTGGTGAAAAAGTTTAGCAAACAAACCGGTTAGCACACATGCAAACCAAATAGCAAATAATGCATTCACCCACAAAAGCACAATCACCATAACACAAGAGATTTTGATGTGGAAACCCAAATGGGAAAAACCATGGTGAGATGAAACTCACAAGTAACTATCTGCAAAATAGGAACCAGACTGGTTAAGGTCATACAATGTTCTTTACCAGAACAGATCCTGTTAGGAATCTCAATCTCTATTAGGAGATAAGTCCAATTAAAGACTACCTTGCTAGAGGATTTTAGATCCACAGATGTGAACCACCTTGTTAGAGGATTTACAAAAGGCTTTTTGGGCCCACCCAGTTAAGGGCTTTAGACTTGTCGAAGATGTGAGTAATCAACAAGTGAGTGATCTAGCAAATAGCACAGATTACTTGGTTAGATCCTTGATAGCTTGTTCCTAATGCATTCTAGCATTACTTCAGTCTTCAACACATTCACACTCTACCTTCTCTCACAGACATGAACTTCTTTTCTATAATCTCACTTATAAAAACTCATCAACCACCTTAAACCGTAGCAACAACCTAAAACCCTAGACATGATGTCCTTATAAAGGAATCTGATTTCATATCGGTCCAATAGGATTACAATACAATTTCCTAGGTTCAATGCATCTGGACACTTTTGGTAACACGACAAAAAAAGCACCACCAAAGTGTTGGCATCGCCAAACAATTGATGGATGGTAACTCATCAGAAAATGTCGGTTGGTAACTCATCACAGAGTATTACCGGTTCAAACAAAATACCGGTTTAAGCAAAATACCAGTTGCCGGTTTGACAAAATGAAGACTGGGAAATATGAGTTGTGCCGCTTCGTTCCTTCAATCGCTTGAGATCCTCAAACCGCTTGGGGTCTTCATACCACTTGAGACCGGTAAACACTTTCTACAAAACACTGAGTCTAAAGACTACATCATGATACCGGTTTGGAACAATTACCGGTTAAGCATAATTCATACATTCTCAAAGTGATCTCATAGCAAGTGTGTGTCCATCAATGGCAATCACAACATAATCATCAAAATGCCAACATTAGCAACATCCATACACCTTTTCATTTCCTCATTATTTAACACATACTCAAAAGTTCAACTTCTTTGATTTCTTTGTCCCTCTTGATTGTATCTAACTTATTATACAATGATAAGGGAATTTCCTTCAAAATTTCTACCAAAGCCTTCTTATATATGTCTAAATATAACAAGATTGCTTCTTCTATTTCATTTTTCTCATTATCTTCTAAATCTTCATAGAAATTTGACACATTCTTCAACATTCCATCTTTAGTTATCTCATCAATCAATTCTACACAAGTCATTAGAGGGATGATGGTAATATTACCAGATTCAATTGCTTCATCTATTATATTCTTTTTATTCTTTCTGGGGGTTGCAGGAGTGGATGGAGTAGGCTGCCTCTTCATAGTAGGTTTTCTTGTTGGAGGTGTGGATGCAGCTGTTACCTTTCTAATTAGCTTTCTCCTTTGTTCCACCTTCTTATCCTCTACCAGAGGCTTGTCAGCTTTCTTCCTATGTACCCTTCTGAATGCAAGAGGTTGATTATCCTCTAGATCAGAGTCAGAAGTGATAGAAGAAATGAAAGTCTCGGGCCTTTTCACCTCGAGAGCACTTGTTGTTGCCAATTGATCTACCAGTTTAGATCAAGAACCTAGTTCTGTATCTATCCTATGAATTACAACCTAAACAAATGCAGACATTTTTTCTATCTTATTTTTTCTTATTTCTTGTTGAAACCAATCTTAACTTTAAGAGCCTTCTCCTCTGCAGTGCCAAAGTGTTCAGCCTTTTCATCCAAAGGAGCATCAATCAACATTTTAGCATATAGCTCCAAAATGATGTCATCTACTTCATAACCCAATTCAGTGACCCATATAGTTCTAGGTTCCACTGCTTCCATCAGTGTGTTATCTGTTTTTACCATGAAGAAAGTATAAGTGGAGTATTTCTCCACAATGTGTTTGGAAATTCTCTCCCTCATTCTCATGTTCTCCTAAAAAATTTTGAAGTAGCCCCAAAGCTTCTCATCCCTATTACTACCAAGATTGGTAATTGCATCTTTGATCTGCATACCTACTGGTATGCCATGATCCCAACGCTTCTTTCCTAAACCCGATAGCTAATTCATGAAGTACAACATCAAGCAGACAAAAAGATTGCCAAACCGGAAAGTTCCTTTCTTAACCCCTTTGATCTTGCCAAGATTAATCATTAATTCACTCCTTAACCATTCACACAACTCATACTTTTCATTATTCTTTATCATTTGGTGTACAACATGGATGCAGGAACTGGCAACGGAGTTAAATCGACTTGATTGAGTTACCTTGTAGCCAATGATCATGTTGCAAAATTTCACATCTGTGTCTTTGTTGGTGCTGACCCTCATAGATCTTCCATCATGGGTTGCGTCGGTGAGCTTCTCAACCACAGTGTTGGAGATCTTATTTCTCTATTCCTATCCAACTTTGGGTAAGCTGGTGACCACCTGAATTGCTTCTTTGGTAATCATGTGGGGCTGGTCCAACCAGATAAATTCATTATGGACCCTTCTTAGAATATATCTGATCACTTCATCTTTGAATTCCGGTATGTATAGGATTCCAATTAACCCTAGGTCTTCAATAATTTGATATTCTGGCTCGATTGTTTTAGAGCTACCTAGTATCATAGATTGGTACATTCCCTTGATTTCCTCAATGCCCAAATCCTCCAAGGTGCAGCGAATATAGGCGTTGACATCTTCCACATAAACCACACCATCAGGAACCCCTGAAAATATGCCAGTAGAGTCTTCCTTCATAGAAATTTGGGGAACTTCCTTGAAAATAGGCCTAAGCCTATCCTTAACCTCAACAAAAGTGGGATTCACAATGAAATTAGGAACAGATGATGATGATCCGGATGCCATTTCAAAGAAATACCTAGAAAATAGTCGTTAGTTAAAGGATTTTGATTATTTCTCAGATGACTATTGGAAATTCTTTGGAATGCCTTTGCTTGCTCTTGATTGCCTATGATTTGCCTTTGCTTTTCTTTGGTTTGCTCGAGCGTTGGGTGAGTGAAAATGAGTCCATTTTTCTTTTTTATCAGCGAGTAAACCCTAATTCATCACTGTTATAAATTCTTAGCGATTTACCCTACCAAATGTCGGTTTCACAGTTTTATGCTAGATAAACCTCCATCAATGATCAATACCACTCTCTAGATCTCTTCCAGATATCTTCCAAGAAATATGCAAGATTTTCAATGAATTTTCCAACCCCTAAGGCATATGCCTCAGTTATTAGTTGAATTTCCTATCGGTGCAGGAATGCTCTGTTCTACCAGTGGATTTAATGGTGCAGTTACTAGTGTAGTTGCATCTCCACTTGGTTCTTCATATTTTCTAACCCCTCTTGGTGTGATCTTGTTGTATTTCATCTACCTTCTGCTTTCCTTTCTCATTTTCTTTATCATTGCTAGCCAGTGTAGTCTTTCTTCTGTAGTACTTAGCAATATGACATATCTTGTTGCATGCATAACATGTAACATTTTTCTTTTGAATTGCTTTGACATATCTAGTGTCATTCCTTGACCTACATTGATTAGCCAAATGACCAAAATTTCCACATGCATGACACTTAACATTCATTTTGCAGTCTTCTGACTTATGACCATATTTCTTGTAATTTGTACATTGACCAGGAACTGAGTTGTAGTTTTGATTTTCTCTATTTCTACATTGTCTAGCCATATGCCTAGATTTATTACAAACAAAGCATCTACCATTGAATTTGTAAGCATTAGATTACCTTACCAATTTCCTCTGGTCTGATGAGTTCCGCATACTAGTTGTTTGATCTTCATTTGTAGTACCAGAGATTTCACCTTGCATAAATCCAAGTCCTCTAGAATCTTCACTCTACCTTTGTCTTTTCAATAAATCATCCAACTGTGCAACACTAATCCTATTTTTTTCTTTATACTCACTTGTAGTAGTCAGATCATCTCTCAAAGTTATTATTTGTCTTTCAAGATCTTGTTCATTATTTTGGGATTGTACCAAATTAGTATTCAACATATCATTCTCATGAGCCAATTTGCCACATTCTTCAGATTTTTTCTTCAGAGATACAACAAGATTTTCTTCCTTCTTCTTTCTATCCTCAATATCTTTTGATAACCTCATAGTCAGATCTTGTATTTCATTCTTCATGATCATGTTAGCTTGACTCAGCTTCTGACATTGTTCTTTAACTACATTTTTCTCTTCATCATCCTAGTTTTGCAAAAGTTCCTTTCTCTTAGCTTGAGCAAATGATAACCTTTCTTGCAGAACAAGAATAAATTCATTATCAGAATTCAGTTCTTCTTGTAGTTTTAAGTTCTTCATCCTTTCAGCATCATTATCCTCAAGTGCCATCTCAAGTTGCTTCTTCATAGCCATGTTCAATGATTCCATTTCAGGATCATCCTCAAGCTGTTAAACTTTCTCCGAGGTACCAAGATCTGATACCAATTGTTTTAATACAATGAATCCAAGAACACTGAGAGGGGGGGTGAATCAATGTTTTGTCAGTAACCCAATATTTTAACATTTTATAACATACACATATAAACCGATAAATGAAGAAACATAAAACATGAAGTAAATAAACCAGCCACATGAATGAACACCATAACACACTGAGATTATACGTGGAAAACCTCAAAGAGGAAAAACCACAGTGGGATTTGTGACCCACAATATCAATTCACCGTCCATATGAAAGATATTAAATAGCATGGGGGCCTGCACATGCAGGAAGACACATTGCCAAGAGCACACTACTCAACACAAAAGAGTCTCACTGACTACAAGCTTCTATTGAGATAAAACATTACAGGTGAACTCACTAAATGCATCTACAATGCCAAAAAGAATTATGGTTAAAGATTTGTTTTGTACCAGTTCATAAACCCTGAATCCTTCTACCGGTATCTTCTTTCCTCCAATAATGCTTTACAAACCATCTACTGATCATAGCATGATACTACATTCACATACAAATGACCTACATACATATCCTTCACATCACCTTATTTTACTACCTTGTCATATCTCAAAATGACCTAACAAATTGACTTATATACCCTTTACAAACAATATGCCTTATTTCGGCTTACAATACAAAAGATATTCAATGTAAGCACTATACAATAATTACAAAATGATTTTACAAATGAAACCTTTCAGATCCAGACTAATGTCTAAAGAAGAACTAGAGAAAGAAATCATTCAGAAGATCAAATAATCAGAGATAAGAAAAAAGCAGTTCATACAATAAGAGATGTTACAGAGGTGAATGAGAAAACTAATTGCTTCTTTATTTCACTTATTGAACCCAAATCATATGAAGAAGTGAGAAAAGAAGAAAGTTGGGTTAAAACAATAGAATCAGATACAGAATAATCAAACCTAGGAGCTAGTACCTAGACTGGTGGATGAAAATGTGATAGGAACTAAGTGGGTGTTCTGGAATAAATTGAATGAACAAGGACAAGTCACAAGAAACAAGACAATATTGGTATGTAAAGGCTATTCTTAGGTAGAAGGTATTGATTTTGAGGAAAATTTTGCCCCATTTGCTAGGATGGAAACTATTAGAATGTTTCTTGCTTTTTATACCTACAAGAACTTTAGAGTATATCAAATGAATGTTAAGTCAACATTTCTAAATGGGGAACTCAAATAAGAAGTATACATTGAACAACTAGATGGATTCAGATTGTCACATTATCCAAACATGGTTTACAAATTAAAGAAGGCATTGTATGGACTCAAACAAGCACCTAGAGTATGATATGGAATACTAGACATATATTTGTTACAACAAAATTTCAAGAAAGGTATTGTTTACAACAATCTCTATTTCAAGGTTGAAGATATTAAGTTGTTCATTGTTGTTATTTATGTTAATGATATTATCTTTGGAGGAAGTGATGGATTGTGTACAAAATTTGTAGAAGAGATGCAAAAAGAATTTGAGATGTCTATGTTTGGAGAGATGTCATTTTTTCTTGGTCTTCAAATTAGTTGAATGATAAAATCTTTATTTCTCAAGATAAGTATGTTAAAAATATATTAAAGAAGTTTGATATAGAGAATTGTAAACCTATTACTACCCCTTTAGCTATTGGATGCAAGTTTAGAAAATATGATACATCTCCAAATGTTGATCAAAAGAAGTATAGATCTATGATTGGATGATTTTTATATCTTACCACTTCTAGATATGATATCATGCAAGTTGTGTGTTTGGTTGCAAGATTTCAAGCTAGTCTGAAGAAAACTCATAATCAAGTAATGAAGATGATTTTTAGATAGTTGAAAGGAACTCAAGATTTTGGCCTATGGTACAAGAAGGATGGAGATTTCATGTTGAAATCATATACAAATGTTAATTGGGTTGAAAGTGTTGATGATAGGAAAAGTACCAGTGGTGGTGCATTCTTTTTGGGAGACAGATTGGTTTGATGGATGAGTAAGAAACAAGAACCAGTGTCATTATCCACTGTAGAAGCTGAATATATTGCCACAACATCTTGTTGTAGTCAAGTTTTGTAGATGAAGCAAACTCTTAAGGATATCAAAGTAGTGTATGATGAAGTTATTCCTATTATATGTGATAATACTAGTGCTATAAACATTTTGAAGAATCCAATTATGCATTCAATAAATAAACATATTTCAATCGCTTATCATTTCTTGAGAGAAAATGTTGTAGAGAAAGAAGTCGGACCGGAATACATTTCTGCATCAGAGCAAGTATAGAACATTTTTACTAAAGCTTTAGTGAAGGGTACTTTTGAGTATCTCGGGAAGAAGTTAGGGATTAAATTGCCCCTCCTTTTTCTAACTAGATGCATTTTCAGTGGTGCATCTTTCCAAGGGGAGATTTAGTGCTTATCCTTGTCTCCTAGATTAATGTTGATGCTACTCTTAGGGGGAGCACTAGTGTGAGTTGGTCAATATGATTTTGTAGTGCCTTTTGTCATTGTTGTCAAAAGGGAACAGAGTTGTTGTGAGATTGAGAAGAGTTTTGTTGTGAGATTGAAGAGAGAGAGTTGTGAGATTGAAGACAGAGTTATTGTGAGATCATATTGGTGTTTCTATTTATTACTGTTGACATCAATGACAAAGAGGGATATTGTTGGAATTTTTTGTTAGCATGAGCTTTTGTGATTTTCATTGAGGTCAAACCTAGTTATCCGAATGGATGTTGGTCCAAATATGCTCTGTCAAACCTAGTTCTAGATGGATGTTGATTTGGATATGCTTTTGGTGTTGATAGTGTCATCCTATATTCAATGTGGTTTGAAATGCTTTTGGGGCTCTCCAGATATGTTGCTAATTGTATTGTGGTTTAGTGGATCATATTCTTTTGGTTTGGATATGTGTTGGAAGATGTGTTGAGATGTTAATTTGGGTCTCACCTTGGCATGTGGATATTCGCATGGAGTATTGTTCATTGAAACTGGTTATATAGCCAACTGGCTATTATGTTTACACATTGTACTTTATAATGCCCTTTTTAGTATATGTTAGCATATGCAGATTGCTGGATCAATCATGGAAGGATGCATTGTGATATCTTTTGGATTATTTTATTTAATATTTATTATCCTATCTTGGTCAACCCTTAATTATGTTTTCAATATTGTATCTCATATTTAAGATGTGTGGATGGATAAATCATGTGAATGAGAAGTGAATTGTGTGAGAAGTGTATGCGAATAATTTGTAAGAAGATTTGAGATTGTTTTGCTATGAAAGATGATTTGAGAAGAGCTTTGATGGTGATATATTCTACAAGATAGTGTGTTGGGATAGTGAAGATTATCAGAGATGTTTCCCATGATATTAGTCGCTTCATTTAGTTGTTCAAGGACAATTTGATGATCAGGAGAGTCCTCAATTTCAATTCATCTATTCCATTAATTGTTAATTAATAGTGAGTCCTTCGACAGTAGTATGGACCATGTTCTAAAGAAGTGTTCTTTAGTTGTGCAAGTCATCTTTATCTCTCACCTAAGGTTATGTGCCTTAGTTCTACAAGTCCTTCAAGTGTTGGTTCTCCTTGGCTATATGCCTAAAATGTTGTAAACATTTTCATTCATATTGTGAGTTAGATTCTCACCGTGGCTTTTCCTTGTTTGGGTTTTCCACATAAATTTGGTGTTCAAGTGTTCATGTGTTCATATTTGATTCTTATGTGCTATTACTAAATGAGTTTTAATGTTGTTTATTAATAATTGATTTTGAATTTCGAAGTTGATTCACCCCTCCCTCTCAGTCCTGTTAGGTGTTCAACACAAATCACTTCCCAAAATGATGCAAGAGCATCCCCGATCGATGGGCAATCTTACATCAACCAAAAATATTTCCTTTCAGTTTTGTTCTTGTTTTGTTCTTGTTGGTTGACACCGATAGTTCCTCGTTCTTCATGGCAAATCTTGTTTTCGGTTTCATGTGGTTGATTCCAGATTTCTTGTTCATTTGGTTTCTTTTTCGATCAGCTGTCACTTCTGGTTGGTTGTTTTTGGGTTCTCAGGGCAGTTCTTGTGCTTACCGGTTGGTTTTCCTCCATTACCGGTGCGATTCTTAGCATGTGGATTCATTTTGGGTCTTGTCTAATGTTCTTTGGTATGTGGTCAACCTTCTTGCTGTACCGCATCACTTGGTTGTTATTTTCCAAAAAGATTGATCTAATTCTTAGGGCCGACCTAATTACACATTTTATTTTCCTACATTGTTGAATGTAATCTTATGAGGTCAACCCAAATGTGTTCTAGCGGGTATAAATATGATGTTAGGTAATCATTTGTAAAGGCAAAAGAAGTAGAAATTAGAATAAGGATTGAGATTCACATGTTGTGATCCAGTTGATTCTTAGAATCCCAGTTAGATAGTATCTAGCTTGAAGCCTGCATGTAACCAGTTAATTACCAGATGTTCTTTGATGACAATATAATGATTATCAGATGATTTTCAGAATTTCTATGACTTTAATATGATTTGTTCATGTGAATTTGTTATGTTTTTTGGCTTCTTTCTTTGTGTCTCCCTCATTGCATAAGTCGGTTGACTCTTTTGAGAGTTTTTACCAATTATGGTTGCATTAAGTGGCATCAGAGCTGGTTATGAACTGGCTAGTGGAAGAATCATTTGCAAAAATTGAGGCATTTCTTGAGGTGGACAGATCATCGATTGGAGATAGGCTACATGTGTATTCAATAGATCATCGAGGGGAGGCAATTGAAACCGATAGTCAGATCGCCGAGCTGGGGCAGTTCACCAGAGTGGAAGAAGAGATGCCATCGAGGAGAACAAACCCCTAGAGGGTAGAACAAATGATGGAAGACTTCAAGAATGAAGTGAGGAATGAAATTCAGAATACTTTGGCTAGTTTGCGAAGAAACCTTGATTCTGAGGATGAATATGAGAAAGCTGATGAAGAGCTTGAGGAAGTTGAAGGACCAAAAGATGAGAGTGAGGAAAGATTCTTGAAAGAAGTGGTACAAGCAATTAAAGTGCATAAAGTTGAGGTTTCAAACTTTTCTGGAACATTGAACCTGAAGGATCTGATGGATTGGGTGAGAGAGTTGGAGGAATACTTTGAGTTTGAGGATGTCAAGGACCTACAAAGAGTCCGGTTGGCACAGAACAAGTTGAAAGGGCATGTTGCCTTATGGTAGAAAGAGTTGCAAAAAGACAGAGTGGAGAATGGTGAATTGAAGATCACCCGGTGGAGACAGATGGTTGCAAGATTGAAGGCCAAGTTCATACTGAGAGACTATGAATTGGAACTGTTCAAGAAGTTGTAGAACCTAAAATAGAGAAAAATGATTATGAAGGAATATACTGAGGAATTATACAAGGTGGTGATTAGATCTGGTCATAGAGAGATGGATAGAGAAAAGGTGGCAAGGTACATCAATGGACTTGCTTTTAACATTCAGGATGAGATGAGTATGTTGAAGGTATCCATAGTTGAAGAAGCTTACCAGTATGCTTTGAAGACTGAGGAGAAAGTGAGAGGAAGACAACCAAATAAGGGAAAGGAGAAATTCAAGATGAGTGATAATATGAAGAAACCTATTGAAGAAGAGGAGTCAAAATCTAAGTGGAGTAAAGAACTGGAGCATAAGACACCAAGGAAAGGTAGCAGTAGTACCGATAGAGAATTTCCTGGTAAATGCTTCAAGTGTGGAGAAACTAGACATAGATCCTATGAATGTAAGCAAGGAATGTCAAGAAGTTGTGTGTAAAGTGAGGAACCGGATGGAACCGGATGGCACCGGATCTAACTGTGCACTGGAGTAGGGAGAATCCCTTATGTTCAGGAGAAAGGATACCGGATCTACTCAGAGAAAGAGTTTTTTCCAGACTGTGTGCAAATTAGGTGGTAAGTCTTGCAAGGTCATTGTGGATAGTGGAAGTACTGATAACTTAGTATCTAAGGAGATGGTTGTAAAGCTTGATTTGAAGAGGCTTAAGCATCCTTGTCCTTATGAGGTGAATTGGCTACAAGATGATCAGAAGATAGAGATAAAGGAGGAGTGTTTGGTGAGTTTCAATAGTGGGCCTTTTAGAGATGAAGTTTTATGTGATATTATGTCTATGAGTGTTTGTCATGTCTTGTTGGGAAAACCTTGGCAGTATGATAGAGGAGCTATTTATGACTGTGGAAGAAACCTAGTTGCTATTGAAAAGGATGGATAAAAGTTCACATTGATTTCTTTGAAGGAGAAAGAGTAGGTGAAGAATCTAAGTCCTAAGAGAAGTTGCAATACCGAGAAACCGGTGGCAGAGGTTATACCGAAAGTTTTGAAAGAACTAGTTGCAGAAGTTATACCAGAAGGTTTGAAGAAAGATCTAATAGAACCAGTTGCAGAGGTTATACAGAAGGGTGAAATGAGTTTGTAGAAGGATCTGACAGCTAAGCTTGATAGACAGGTGGAACCGGATGATAGAGAACTAATGGTAACTAACTAGATAAAGTCTTGTGGCAGAACCAAATCAGAGTTGTAGAAACAGAGACAATGTGTTGATCAGAAGCAAGGAAAGAGAAGCAATGGGGGTTAGAGGTTAGAGGAGCCAATTGAGGCACCAAAGAGCCAAAGTAGAGGTTGGCAGACAAAGAAGATGTCTAGATTAGAAATGAGCATGAGATCTTCATTCTGAATCCTTTTAGATGTTCATGAGTTGCCTCTCATGGAACATATTTTTCTAGGTTGTCGGATGTAGGAGAATCCCCGGTCGATGGGCAATCTTGCATCAACCAAAAATATTTCCTTTCAGTTTTATTTTTGTTTTGTTCTTTGTGCAGTTTTCTGTGTTCTTGTCGGTTGGCACCGATAGTTGCTTGTTCTTCATGGAAGATCTTGTTTTCAATTTCCTGGCGGTTTCATGTGGTTGATTCTATATTTCTTGTTCATTTGGGTTCTTTTCCAATCAGTTATCACTTTTGGTTGGTTGTTTCTGGGTTCCTAGGGTAGTTCTTGTTCTTACTAGTTGGTTTTCCTCCATTACCGGTGTGATTCTTGGCATGTGGATTCATTTTGGGTCTTGTTCGATGTTCTTTGGCGTGTGGCTGACCTTCCTGCTAAACTTCATCACTTGGTTGTTATTTTATGGAAAGATTGAATGTAATCTTATGAGGTCGACCCAGATGCGTTCCGGTGGGTATAAATATGATGTTAGGTAATCATTTGTAAAGGCAGAGGAAGTGGAACTTAGAATAAGGATTGAGATTCGTATGTTGTGATCCGGTTGATTCTTAGAGTCTTGGTTGGATAGTATCTGGCTTGAAGCCTGCATGTAACCGCTTAATTTTTGGATGTTCTTTGATGACAATATAATGATTGCCAAATGATTGTCAGAAGTTTTGTGGCTTTAATATGATCTATTCATGTGAATTTGTTATGTTTTTTGACTGCTTTCATTGTGTCTCCCTTGCTGCATAAGTTGGTTGACTCTTTTGAGGGTTTTCACCAATTATGGTTGCATTACAAAATAATCAATCCATACAGCTTAGCAGAATACCGTATACAAAGATAGTGTATCAATTATTCACAAAACGCTAACTATGAATCATTTAAAATATTAAATGCAAAAATTTCTAACTTTTGATGATAGTGACAATATTTACAACTTAAATGAAGGAAAATGGACTCTATCTAGAGAATGCAAACTAGGAACCATTTCCAAGCTCTTTTTAATTGGGTAACAACCAATTATGATTAACTTCAATCCTAGAGGAGAGCTAAGCACTTGACCAATTATTCCCTTTTGAATATGGATTGGATATGATTAACTATGATTAAATTGAAGATGCAAGAACTAGGTTAAGTGAAGCAAAATTGACAATTATCAACATAAACAAAAATATACAGAATAGAAAGCTAACACAGAAGCACAAGTCTAGAAATGAAACACGTGGAGGAACTTATCACTGATATTTGGGTCTAAAAGTAGTGGACTAGTGTGCTAGGTGTCTTTTAGACTAAGAATTTGGATCCTAAATTAGAATGCCTTTCAAATCATTCTCTCTAAAATTTAGTCAAAAATCATCAAACAAGTGAGAAAATTGAAATAGTCCAAGAATTCTACCTGTTCAAAATTTAGAATTATAGGCCTTGATCTACACTTTGTAACTTGTAACTTTGAGCAACCAAATTTGTTAATTACACATAGAAAAGAGGGATACTTATTGTGATATCTAGAAGTTTGCTTGAGTTAACCCATGGGTAGGAATTAACCTCCACTTTACCTATGTTTATTAAAAAAAAAGAGCTTAACCCTAGTAGGGAAAAGGATAAATATGAATTAAAATGTTGAATTGGTGATATTATACCTCAAGATTGATAATGGTGGTGTCACAATGCTCTTTAGATAAGTCATCCAAGTGTTGAAGCAATAACATGATAAATCATAACAAAATCCATCATGAAGACATACTTGAAGATAACTTGTTGTAGCTTGATGCTCCTTGTACTCAGATTTGTTCTTAATTGAAGGAATTAGGATTTGAGTGGGGCCTGTGGATTATGAAAAGATAATCAAATTAATTAGAGATGATGTCTTTATATAGTCCATTCTTAAGGTATTTTCACATTTAGGTTGACTTACAATAGTCATATCAAAATATTAGGATCAAATCATGAATGGTGGGAATCAACACACTGACATATTTGATTTTGGTCCCTTTTGGGAGAGACTATGGTGGCTAGGCACCACATTTCACCCAAAAAAGGGAAAACTAAAGGTGGTTGTAAAGTGCATAGGCCCAAGATATTGGATCATGTCATCGCATGAGCATATGATGATAATTTGGATGAGATAAGACCAAATAAGCTAAAAATGACCTAAAAGGAGGCACACTAAAGAAAGGGCCCCAAAAAGAGTGTGAAATTATAAGGAGTTACAATTTATAACACTAGAGTAACCATGACATTCTATCTTGGTATCAATGATAGTAATATAGCAAGCTCTTGGATGTTTTTGTCATTAATGACGAAAACTTAGTTCTTTGATATTCTTCCTTGGCATCAATGCCAATGTTTCCAATAGGTACATACCATCAAGCTCAAAGCACTATGAAGATAAAAAATAAATGGTTAAATTATTGGTCATGTTGTCATATTTGTAATGACTTGTGACAATTACACTATTTGGATTCTTTTCATATTTCAAGGATGAAACATGTCGAGGAGGGATGGTATGTTTTTTATTAAGGTTAAAAAGGAAGGATGACATATTATACACTTAGGGCTATGATATTATAATATATTTAGATGTATAGTGATGTCAACATGTGGCACACATCACTTAGTTATATTGGATCACGTGGTAAAATTGTGTAATAAATTATATTAGGTTAGGAGTAGGAATTCATTAGGATTAACCATCCATTATGTTATCAGAAGGGGATCAATATAAATAAGGCGATTTTTCTTGTATGTATATGTGTTGACTATGATATTGTATTTAGGATCTCTTAGAGATATAGGATGGAGTGGCTTCTTCCATAAGGTGTATTGGATGGTGTTATCATATCACAATGGTTTATTATATTTCTATATAATAAACATCTCTCATTTACTTTATACATTATGTTATTTCAATATTGTGTGAATGTTATCATATATTGTGTTCACACTACATACATATCATCAAAAAATATAGAATAGCATGATAATACCATCATACATATACAAAAATAATAAATTCCAAAACAATTCATGTGCACAAGACTAAAGAAATTTATATATATGATGTTAATTAAAATTATTTAGAGACTAGTCCTATTCATAACCATCACAAAGAAGTATAGTGATAAAGTGTTTGAGCACTATTTTCTCCATCAAGGGATCCAAAGAAAAAAGAGTGCACACATGTTTGTGAATCTCCCTATATGTAAGGGTGCAAGTGAAAAAAATAAACCAATAAAGAATTGGGATTCACAAAGGCATCAAAGACAACTTCATTGTTGCAAGTGACAATAACTATTTGTTTCAATTTTTCTCTTGTAGGGTAGGTTTTTTTCTTTGTTTTGTGTCTCTTTCATCATTTGTAGTTCATTGAATAGGAGAAGTATAATTTATTAGTCAAATGTCGTTATTAAAATATACTCTCATCATCCTTTCCCACTTTATTATAAGCTTAACACTTATATGCAATGGAATTGACTTTTAGAACCCTATTTTGTAGGTTATAAGCAAGTGATATAGGAAAATGACAAGGTAGTGTCTCTTCAACCATACATATCGGGTAACTTATCTCATCATTTTTTATTTCTATTTTATACACCATCATACTACAAATGATTAATAGATTTAATTTATAGGTCTCAAATGTGAGAAAACAAACAAGCATATGTAATTGTGGTTCCCAAATTCCAATCTTTAGGAATGGTAGACGTTTTTTATATAGACTATTATACCCGAGGCAAGAAATATCTTAATGTCCACAAGTGTGCAAGGTGATAAGCTATTCCTATTATGGTTTGATAGTCTAGCTCATGATCCCTAAGGCATAATTCCATATCCTCTTAGCATTTTCCATCTTGACAATTGTTCCCTTACCCTTTTTAGCCCCTTGTCTATCTTCTTTAGACTTTGAACTAGCTTCCAAGTACTTTCACAACACCAAAACCTTTTATAAACCTTACACTAAATAGCAAATTAAGAGATTGTAGGGTCACATTTAGAAGTTGTCTTGGGCTATAGAGTTGTCTAGGTGACTAGCCTAGCAAAAGAGACATCTTGGACCCCTAAAAAGGGTGACCTTATCATTTTTGGAACATGCATAATTATTCTATTTTTAACTACTTCTCCATATTTTTTTCTACTAATTGAGAGTTATTTCCAATCCTCATTGAGCTTTCACTCTCCCTTACATATTCTCCTCTTCTATTTAATCTCAATCAATTGTTCTTTCATCTATCCATTATCTCTCTAATATTCTCCCTATCACTTCCCCATTAGTGAGAAAAGCTTCAAGCTTATAAATACTCCACTTCCTTTATCATCAGAGAGGTTGTTTTTTCAAAACTTTTCCATATTCTTGCTAATAATTTGAATTCCCTATTCTCTTGATACCAACACAAGGGTAGCAAATCACTTTTAGAGAATCAAACCATTTTACATTATAACATCCACCTACAGAACTTTATGAAACATTTTCTCATTTTTCATAATGCTTCATGTACTTTATAGTAATTTTTAATTCCTAAAGCTAGAGCTTACTCTCTATTATCATCAATACAGCCACTTATTTTAGGGGACTATACAAAAGAAGATACTCTCTAAATACATGCTGACAAAAAACTTAAAAAGCTTCATTTAAGTTTCAAAGGTCTTTATTTTATTTTGAAAATATTTTAATAATAATTCTAAAGATAAATTTTTTTTTCCCTAACAAACGTAACCCTCTATTGTATCTTCCTGGTTAGTATAGGATTTGTAGTTGCTTTCGCATATTAGAATGTTGGCGTAAGTATTGTATTGCATTATTAAATTAATGCTTGATTTTAGCGGTTATGGTTATAGGTCTCCTCTATATAAAATTATATCCTTTTCATCAAGAATAATATATCAAAGCTTTCATCTTCATCTTCATATGGATCGACAATTTAGAGGTCATGAAATTCTAGACACAAAGAGTAGATGATAGTTTTTCTAGGTCTCAACTGTAGGGATATAATTTATGATATCAGGCAAGCGTGGGCTATGAAATGATATATGTGTTGTAGATCTTCATTGATCTTCTATTTTTTTTTATGCATGTGTTGCTGTATTGAGTGGAGGAGAAATAGTGTTGATGCAACAACTTGATCTAGTTCAGCTTTAGATCCTTGTACCTTCAAACAGCCAACCAAAAAGTTGAAGTTAAGTAATGAACGCTCCCTTCTCCCAACTTTTTCATACTTGCAAGTACGTTGGAACTCCAAATGGAAATATGGGGCTAGACAACGTGCTACCAATGTTGAAACAAAGTCTAACATTAATTAGCAATCAGATGGATAACGAGGAGGGCAAAGGCTGGGAGACTTTCAAACATGGTGTTATAAATGATATGCATCCAAAGACAACGATTTTTTTTTTTTTTTTCAACTTCTATGGTTGAGGCGTATAAAGAAACAATAAACATGTTGCATCAAGTTGAGCTATATGTAACCTTTGGATCATTCAGAAGTGATGAGGAAAAGTTCGGAAGGAAAATTGTTATGATGCATAAAGATAGTATATCAAATTAATGGGATTGAGATACAACCTTGTTTTCTTTAGAGTAGAAGAAAAATGAGCTTGAACTTGCATGTTATTATGGTCATAATGGGACAAAATTTGGAATGTCATGGTTTGCTTGATTTGAAACATCAATTTACAATTCTTACTTTGAGATGATGTCTTAACATGGAGGATTTAAAGTGCAAAGGAACTTGTATATGTTATATCATTACTTGAACTATTATGACATATTTAGTTTTAGTTATGACTCATTTTTTACTTCTATTTTGGATTAGATCAAATGAAGTTAACTTAGCCAATGTTGAAGATGAGGCCTCGAAAGACTCAATTAAGATATCAAATGGATAAAGTGTAACATGGTCACTTTGGAGGGAATTGGTACCATACGATTGAGGAATTTCCATCATCTCAAGTTAGCCTCTTGCCTTAAGATGGTGTTTTGCATGAGAGGCATGTTTATATTTTCTTTCTTCCTTTCCCTTTAGCTTTCTTTGTTGGTGCTAACAAATTTGAAGAATGTATATATTGTGAAGTTTGATTTTTGGAGACAAGTAAGGGGTTTGGTGTTGAACTCAATATAGAATGTTGTCCAGAGAGTTCACAAGAATGTGACTGATAATTATACCCTTACGAGGGTCAAGATAGAACTTTGTGGAGCCCTATGTGTGCAGTGCTCAATATGGATGGCTGTCCTATAATTCAATGCCTATGATTCAAGAGTTCAAGGAAAGGAAAACTTGAGAATTTAGCTTGGAGCTACACCTTTACTAGGGTCATGAAGCAACTTGGTGGAGTTCCACTTCATTCAAGATTTGGTTTTTCAAGTAAATATCTTCTCAAAAAAATATCTTTATTTTATGTAATTAACAAATTTTATTGTGTAAACCTTAGCGGGGTCTATTGCCTATGTAAATTTTTAGGTTCGAGTGTTACATTTGGAGGAACACTATAATAAAAGAGGAAATGTTAACATAAGTATAGTATTACATTATTAAATTACTACTTAGTTTCAACAATTATGGTTATAGTTATAATTCTCTTACAGTTAAGATAACTATAAAGCCTGCTCTATATAAAATTATATCCTATTCATTGAGTCAAATATTTTACCCTTCATAGGAATGTATTTATTTCTTTATTTTATAAAAGATTAGATTAATTTTGATTGCATCATTCATAAATTCTCAATCCTAATACAAGGTTCAAAATAAACAAATTAAATCAAATATAGAGATTGTATTTTGTAAAAAATCACATAGTTGCATTCATTTAAATTTTTTTTTTCAAAAAATTATTAATTAAATAGCATTTAACTTTCCACAAAAGTACAATAAACTATGGGTTGCAAGAAAGGTAAATTTGAAATGAGGAGAGCGGGAGGCGAGGCAGGAGCAAGCATGAAGCAAGAGTTTCAAGGGAGTCGGGAGGAGGAGAAAAAGACTAGGGCGAGGAAGATGATGATAACGATGATAGATATGCCTCCCCCTGTCAGAATTTGGATGTAGTTCTGTGCTCTGTGGTTTGCTCCTTCTGTGGATGGAGCGCTTGGTTGGAGTTGTTTTCTGGGTTGTATGGGAAGTGCGGTGGAGTCAGCGGGTGGAGCGAAGGGGTGAGGCCTTCAAAAGTTGTGGCCTCTGAAGGCAGTGATGATGCTATTGAGTTCAAAGCACTTGGCTCTAATCCTTTTATAGATCTGCTACCTTGGGGATCATCTTGGTTTTCTTCTGATGGGGTTGTGAGTTTCTTTCGCCTTAGTACGGAAAGGGTGTCGAATGTGTTGACAATACGCTAGAATTGATTATGTGTTGTCATTGATGTCAATATTGCTCCGGTTGGTTGTTGACCTGCTCTGGTTGGACATGGTTTTGGCAGAGATTATCAGAGATTCTGCTCTGGTATGTTCAGATTGTCAGATTCGGTTTTGGTAGGATATTCCTGATGATTATATGCATGTCATATTCAGTTGGTTCATGATTTGGTGCTCCTGAAGCTATTGTTTATGTTCTAGACTATCTATTGATGTTCTTGGTCCCGGTTAATGATATTTGATGAAATGGTTAAGTGATTTTGATGCGGCTTCTACAAATAGTTTTTAATGCGCTAAAGGTGTTCTTGATCGTGTCCCAATTATTTGGTGGCTTCGCATTGGCTAGCGTGAAGAATTGGTGATCCTATTTGGGTCTAGTTGGATATTCTATATTATAGATACTGAGGGTTTTTCTCGGTTGGTGTAACATGTTGTAGTTGATCTTGGCGAGATTTTCGGTGGATGTAATTATTTGGGAATTTGAATTAGGTCCATGCTATGTAATGTAAATCATAATATTGGTTGGGTGGTCGATCTTTGTATCGTGTAATGTAATTTTGTAACTATGAGTTGAGGGTTGAGGGTTTAGTCGACTTTGTTATCAAGGTTGATGATTTGTATATATATAGGAGATATGTTTATGTAATTTGTGCATTATGATCGATATTCTGTTTGCATTATCTGAGAGAGGTAAATGTGTGAACAAGGATATATCATTCAGCGAAGTGTTGTGGAGAATTTGGTGTTGCAGGGAAAACATATGTGCTTAACTGGAACTGTAACCAAGCATTAGGAGATACTACTTTCATAGTTCATTTCCTTCGGATTATAGTTCGTTGATTATGTAATTCAGTGAGACTTCCTTTTGTTTCGAGGATTGTCATCTAGGTCGTTGGCTTGATTGCAAGTGCAATCCCCATTGTAATATCTTCACATACTGCTGCAAAATTATTGTCTGACTGTGGGTAGGGTTTCCCACTGTGGTTTTTCCCTTCACCAGGTTTTCCACGTCAAAAATATTGGTGTTGTGTGTTGTGTACTCTCATGCTTTATCTTTCACTATGTTTTTTTTTATTTTGCTCTAGTAGAAGGTTTATAATCTGCAATAATTGTTTAACTTGTGGAAAACTGATTCACACCCCCCCCCCTCTCATTTTTCCTCCAGTTCATTCCATCAATTGGTATCAGAGAAAGGTCCTCTCTATAGAAGCTTAACCACTTGAGGAGATCAGATGGCATCAAGCTATTCATATAATTTCTACCAAAAGGAGAGTCCCATATTTGATGGTACAAATTACAAATTATGGAAGGAGCAAATGAAGATTCATCTGAGATGTCTTGGAGCTGAGATATGGGAGATAATAGAAAAAGGTTATACACCTCATGATCCTAGTTCTGGAACTTTGACACCTACTGATGAACAGAAGAATGTTGATAATGATGTCAGAGAAAAATAAGCATTGTTAAGTGCACTATCAGATGAAAAATTGTTGAATGTCATTGAGCTAGAAAATGCAAAGCAGATCTGGTTGAAGCTTGAAACTCTATATGAAGGCGACCAAGCAGTAAATATTGCAAAACTTGAAGGTTATCCGGTGAGATATGAAAATTTGAAGATGGAAGAAGATGAAAGGATAAGTTCTTTTATGGATAGAGTGAATGAGATTCTCATGGGAATCAAATGTTGCGGCGGAACAATTAATGAGGATGAGATCATTTAAAAAATTCTAAGAGTTTTACCTTTGGCTTACAAAATGAAATCTACTGCAATAAATGAACTCTAAACAATGTCAAATACCCCTATTACAGAGATACATTAATTGGGAAATTGACTGCTTTTGAACTTGAAGAGCTTGGAGATCCGAATGCTACTAAAACAGAAACTGCATTTAAGGCATCTGCCTTCGGTAAGCAGAAGATAGATTGGAAAGAGTTATATGCTAAATAAATGGAAGACATTGAAAGAGAGAATAGAGAACTTGAAGAATTGGAAGCCCTAATTTCTAGAAGAATCCCTAAAGGACCAATTGGAAGTAAGTATGAAGGAAAAGTTCCATTTAAATGTTTTTCATGCAATAAGATTGGTTACTTTGCTTCTAGATGTCCTAAAAGAGGTGCAAGGAATCATGAAATATTTTCAAGGAATTATAACCAAATCCTAAATATTAGATCAAACCTAAATATAGAAGGAATAAGGACAAATCATGTTACTATGTTGGTGATGATGAATTTGGTATTACTGATGATTCTAATGATGATGAACCTATAAGTGGATCCGGTAATGGAAGCTTATGTAGTGGAAAAGATTGGGTCTTCATTGCTATCAAGGATGAATCTCCGGAACCTGTCAATGATACAACTCATACTAAGGAGAAGCCCTAGCTGGTAAAATTGAAGAGAAAGAAGAATGGATTGTAGACAGTGGTTGGTCACATCACATGACCGGTGATAAGAGGAAATTCCTGACTCTGCAAGAATTTGATGGTGGACTAGTCAGATTTGGAGACAGCAAGGCATGCAAGATCAAAGGAAAAGGAACAATATCCCTGGATGGTAAGACCAATACTGACAATGTTTATTATGTTGAAGGTTTGAAGCATAATCTCTTGAGTGTAGGTCAGATGGTGGATAGAGGGTTTCATTTACAATTCAAAGATGGAAAATGCAAAATTATCAATAGATCTGGATTGGAAATTGCATCCAGAACTTAGACCAAAGGTAATATCTTTCATTTGAACTCCAGTGAGAAGACTTGCTTGATTTATCAGATTGATGAAAGTTGGCTATGGCATAAAAGGATGTGTCATGTGAATTTTGATTGCATAGTAAAGATCAGTTCAACCAAGGTTGTTAGAGATTTTCCCAAGATCATCAAGCCTCATAATCCGGTATGTAGAGATTGTCAAATGGGTAAGCAAGTTAGAACTTATTTTAAAAGCATACATGATAGATCTAATGAAATTCTCGATCTTATTATATTGATTTGTATGGTCCGACAAGGACTAAAAGCTTTTAAGGAGATAGATACTTTATGTTGCTTATTGATGATTACTCTAGAATGATGTGGGTTGCATTTTTGAAAGAAAAATCAGAAGCTCTTGAAAAATTCAAAATATTCAAAGCTATGGTTGAGATAGAAATAGGACTAAAGATAAAATGCTTAATATCATATCAAGGTGATGAATTTACATCCGATGAATTCAACAATTTTTGTGAGAAACATAGAATCAAAAGACAATTATCTACACCTAGAACTCCACAGTAGAATGGAGTAGTGGAAAGAAAGAACATAACTATCCTAGATGTTGCAAGGGCAATGATGATGGAAGCCAAATTGCCTGATATTTATTGGAGAAAAGTTGTCAATACTGCAACCTACACTTTCAACAGAATACACATAAAAGGTGATACCGGTAAAACTTCTTATGAATTATGGTTCGGTCATACTCCTACTGTCAAGTATTTCAGAATTTTTGGAAGTAAATTCTATATTAGAAGAGATGATGGAATAGGAAATTTGATCCTAGAGGTGATGAAGGAATATTCTTCGATTATTCTACTAAGAGAAAAACATATAGATGTTTTAACAAAAGATTGCATATGATAGTGGAAAGCATAAATGTTAGAGTGGATGAGCAAAGTAACAATTAGATCAGATCATACGACTATGGACTGGAAGATGAGATTGTCAGATCAAAACAGGTAATGCAAGAATCTATTTAGAGCATTGATCCAGTTTCTCCAGTAACATCAGAAAATTCCACGGTAACTGTTGAAGAGCATAAAGAGTCAGAAAGTCAATATAATCCAAAGACTCTCAGGTATGTAAAGTTGAATCATTCTGAAGATCAAATCATTAGAGATAAGAGAAAAGGTGTGATGACAAGAAGAAGATTAGCTGCTGAAGAGGTATGTTTAATTTCTCAAATTTAACCAGAATCAGTTATTGAAGAATGTAAAGATGAGAATTGGATGAAAGAAAATGGAAGAGGAAATAAATCAGATAAAAAAGAATAACACATGAGAATTGGTTCCTAGGCCTAAAGATAAAAATATTATTGGATTTAAATGGGTATTCAGTAACAAACTAAATGAATAAGGACAGGTTGTAAGGAACAAAGATAGATTGGTTTGCAAAGGAAACTCACAACAAGAAGGAATTGATTATAATAAGTCTTATGCTCTAGTTGCAAGGATTGAAGCAATAAGACTATTTCTTGCCTATGCTGCACACAAGAACTACAAGGTATATCAAAGTGATGTCAAATGTGCATTCCTAAATGGAGATCTTGAATAAGAAGTCTACATTGAGCAACCTGGTGGATTTTCACTTGTTGGTATTATGGATGTGTTGTACTGGTTTTGTCATTGATGTCAACACTTATCCTTCTGGAGATCTTTGATTATGTTCACCGGCAAGTTCAGTGACTTATGCACAGTCACCAGTATATTCTTCATCGGCAGGTTATATTGTTCATTGGCACTGAAGATGACTTGTTATCATCTGGAGATCACTTGGTTATGTCGAAGACATGGTTTGGACACTTGGTTTTGGTATTTTGGTTATTGGTCTAATCGGGTTGACATATTTGTTGTTACCGGCAAATTGGTCTAGGTTATGGACCGACGTGCATTATCTATTTCATATCAACACAACACGTTATGGAGATTGTTTAATCAATTGGATATTGTTGTAATTGCATTGAGCCGACATGATGCATCACATCTTGACTTATCTATAATTGATTTAATTATAATATTCTTTATTAGTTGACCTACAAATTTGGTCTTAGGTTTTGGTATATATGTAAGATCTCAATTGTGAGATGTCATATGTGGTATGTAAGGTTATGAAATTGTAACATGGTATGTGGGAATATTGAAGATCATATGAGAAGACCATAGGGAAGGTTTGAAGGAGATTATCAGAGCTTAACCGGTACTGAATCCAGCATTGGAGATGCTACTTTGAGCAATACATTATCATTGGATTTAATCATCCAATTGTAGTCAGTGTGACTCTTATTTTGTGATTGAGCAGTGAGCTCTAGGCGGTTGGTCTTTCTGCATGTGCAGAACCCCATTTGTATACACATACTATCTGTAGTAGTGTATACACCTAAAAATGGTCTGAAGATAATTAATTAAATAAGCAATTATTTAATTAATCCTCCTCCCTAATTTAATTAACTAAGCAATTTGATTAAATCTCTCATTCATCTACTTATTAATAAATCTAAGGATTTATTTAATAGGTTCATTTCATTTCACCCCTTTAATTAATTAATTCAAATTAATTAATCCCTTCACCAAAATCATTTCTTCTAAATCCCCTAATTAATTAAAACAAATCAAATCATGAGTTGTTGAGATTAATTAGCCATTTTCCTAATATTTGAATTTCTAGATTCAAATTCTCCTAACTTCTACCACTCCTAAACCTAACCATTCCTAAACCTAACCCATTCTACCTACCACCATGTCCCCTTTCATCCAACATCTTCTAGAACCTTTGTGACACTTGTCACTAAGTGTTCCCTTTAATCCAACTCCCTTTGCCATCTTCCTCCAATTTAACCATTGATATCTTCAGATCAATCTCAACCGTTGATTCATGCCAACTCACCCCTAGCCTTGGAAAATCCTATAAATAGACCTCATTTTGGAGCTCAAAGGGTCCCAATTTCATATGATTTTTGCATATCATTTGATCCCATCTCATTCGTAGCTTAAGCATTGTTACTATAGGCATCTAGCTTATAGTTTATCAATTTTAGCAATGTTGTCATGCTCATTTCAGCTTAACTCTTAGCTTAAACATGCTAGGATAATCAATCATTCATATAGCTTAATCATGCTATCTTGCTATGCATCTTAATCATTCAAATCCTCCATCTAGATGTAGTCAAGTTATTGGAATTTGCCTAATCAGATCTAAGAGCATTTTTCACACTCGCATTTACTAGGAGGCAATAAGTCGATTAGCTATGGTTTTTCATTTCATTGATTATATCTACTAACCATGCTTGCAATGATTTATTGAGTGCATTGTGTTTGTAGGTACAGGTACAATTCACAAAGCACGATATTTTGGTGCCCACCGTGGGGCCGAAATCATCATTTTTAGCCTCCCAAGCTTCCTCAAACTTCATCTCTGCCGAATCAAAATCAGAATGTCGTACGAGTTGCCTTTCTGGCTCGTACGAACTTTCTTTTAGTTTTGGACGACACCTCATCTTGACTCGTACGAGGTATAAATCTGTGTCGTATGATGTTTTTATTGCAAATTCTTTACTCGTACTAGCTATAAATATGTGTCGTACGAGGTTTTGTATTGAAAATTCTTTACTCATACTAGCTTCATCCTGACTCGTATGAGCTTCATTTCATTGTCATACGATAGATAAATTTGTTTCGTACGAATTTCTGGTTGTTAAATCTTATGTCGTACGAGTCAATTTTGGTCCCTGTGCGAGATCTAATCATTTGTCATTCTATCTGATAAATCATTTCGTACGAGTTTCTGCATCTGTGATTTTTTGAAAAAAAAACTGCAAGTTAGAAATTTCAAATTTGGCTATACGTCGGTAATCTATGTTTTTGAAGGCTTTCTGGTCATTTTTAGCCCCTGAGAGTACCCATTTGAAAATTACATCTAGAACTCTTGGAGACCTTTCCAACGAGGTAAACGGCTTGTAATTTCGAGTCCCGAGCAGAAAGTTATGCCTATTTGAAGTTAGGCTAAAATTTCATATAATTTTTCTGAAAATTTCATAGTTCGGATCACTAATGCTAATCTTGTTATGTCTATGAGATGTTTGCAGCCTAACTCTTTTATGCAGGACACTTGTCAAAGATACGCTTGTCAAAGACAAATTCAAAACACAATCATGACTACTAATGGATCTATTTTCAGGTTGCCTAAGGATTCAACTAAAAAAAAACTTGGTGTATTCTTTAAGATTTTTAGGCACATTTCAATTTGGGCTTAAAGAAATGAACTATCATGTCTTGTGTGTCTTTGATGATAGGCGAATATGCTCTCACCTTTCTTAGGTGATCAGAAAGCTAGACTCATCTTTTTGCTTTCATTAGTGCATCTCTTTAGTAGGCCTGCCCTCTCGAGGAGTTATTAACTCTTAGCCATTAAGGCCGGTGAGAGGGGAACGACCTAAGTGGGAACGGCTAACGCCAAGTAATCCAACCCACTATAAAATAAATATGTTTTTGATGAAAATCAAAGCAGCGGCAGTGCTCGGGAATAGCTCTCCTTCGTACCTTCGAGTATATCAAACCTTGGTTTTCAAGGCTGGGAGACCTCTTAATTGAGTTTATACCTTGATGCATCGAACGGATCCCTTACTAGTGTCGGTTAAAATAGAAGCTACCCGATTCACCTCCAAAAGGGTGATAATCTTTGTGCAAGAGAGATAGTAACTCTCCCAAGACGCTTGCCATGTCATGCCCCCATTAGCGTTTGGAGTCAGATAATACGACATTGAGAATCTATTGCGTGAGACTCAACGGCCGTATTTTGATTAGCTATTGGGTGTGTACCTAAGTCAGCAAGCAAAGGTTTTCATTCTCAGCCAACTTCCTTAGGGTTTAGCTTGATTGAGAATCATGTATCACATCATGTGTTTGTTGTGTATTCATCCCTAAAATTGAAAAATCAGACACTTAAAACTGGAAAACCAAAGTAAAACATCAAAATTCAGTGATCAAAACTCAAACAAACAAACATTTTTTTATCACTATTCAAATACCTATCGTATGAGTCAAAAGTCTCTGTCATATTTCTTGATCCTCTGTCGTACGAGTCAAGATATTTTATTGTACTACTTGATCTTTTGTCGTACGAGTCAAGGTTCTATGTCGTACGAAAAAATTGTTGTTCACATGAAGTCACTAGTTTGTCATTTTGTTTTGTATCTTATGTCATCCTATGCTGCATAATTTGTCGTATGAAACTCTGCATCTGTCAGTCTAGAACTGTGTCTTACATGCCTATTTCACATTTATCATGTATGCTTGATCAATTTACAGTAAGCATAAACACCTGTTATCTGTCAATTTGTGCTTAAATTGTCTGCTTGGTTTGCTTGGTCAAGTTATCACTCGTCAAAATCAGACTCTAGAATATAAACACCTTAAGATTGTCAAAGTGCTTACCCCCAACATGTTCAAGATCTAAACATCTCAAAGTGCATTATCCCCCTCTTTGGTAAACTGATCACTCAAACATAGTTTCTCATCAAGATCAATCATCCTTTATCACGAAATTGAAACGTTTGGTCAGGATAATCTCATCCCACATCGTAGAATATATCTTTCCTACTGGACCTGGTTCTTATCAGTCATCATCATTGCACTCCAAAACCAAAGATTGAAAAACTTGCAAACTTTTAAACACTTGAACCATCTTTTAGTGTCATATCACTCTCTGGCCTTGAAATTGACTATTGATCACTTACCAAAACAACCTGTAAACAATCAAATCTTAGCACAATATCAAACACAATGCCCATTTTAACAAGAGAGCAGAGACATAGGATCGCTGAAACATTTGAAATAGCTGAAAATCATATCGACATGACATACCAAAGAAAAATACAAGAAGAAAACAGAACAAGCCAACATATTAGAGAAATCAAACAAGTTCAAAATCAAAATCAAACTATGTTAAAACCTTAACAAGGATTTAAATACATCTCAAAAGAAAGGTGGCTCTTTTATGCACCTCTTAAAGAGATCCCTAAAGGATTTGGCTAAAGAAGATCAAAATCGTACACCTATATCTAACAATGATCCATCCATCCATAAGCAAATTGACTCTCCAAAGGCATCTATTCCTACACCTGCTGAAAGCTTGCAAGAACCTTCCATAGCATCCTTGCCAAACAATACATCCAAAGTTGAAGTTTCCCAAGCAATATCCAGGATTGCCATCAAACCTATTTCAGAGAATCCTATTCAAAGCTCATCTCCTTCATATCCAAGCATTAATTCATTGCAAAATCCCCATAGCGCTTCCTTGCAAATTGAGGTCCTCATTCATAGAACGCTTGTTAAACGTGTCCTAATAGATGGGGGAGATAGCTTGAATGTTTGCTCTATGAATCTTGTCTATGCTCTAGGCTATTTAGAAGATGCAGTTGATCCCCAAAAAAGGATAAAAATCAAAGCACATAATGAAGAAGAACATTCATCTAAAGGAATGGTGATATTACCCATCATAGTGGGACCTTTGCAGAAGGACATAGCATGCCAAGTACTAGACATGGACCTACCATACAATATACTCTTGGGGAGACCATGGATTTAGGATATACAGGCTATTCCATCAACATGTAATCAATGCTTAAAATTTCCCTACAATGGACAGGAAATCACAATATCAGTAGACTCAAATCCATTGCAGTGTGGTAATAATTAGAGATCAGCTCAAGAGGTCATTGTTTCACATAACAGATAGGCAGCAGCTTCAAGCACACAATCCAAGGAACAATCATTTACATCAATCTTGTCAAACATGGAAGAACAAATGCAACTGAAAGATCAAGGAAACGAATAATATTTTCTATCATGGAAAAACAAACAAGAGCAACTTCAAATTGAGAGGGATGAAGAAGCAGATATAGTAGTCGATGTAGTTCACACGTATGCAGAACAAACATTAGGAGCTAGCCTACTTGAATCAGAATCACATGAGACTGACATGGACTTAACCGAGGATGATCAAGATTTTCTTATACGAGGTCATTCTGACGAGAGTACTGTTCTAGACATGGAAATACATATTAACATCTCTATCATGACCCCTAATATCTTTGAAACTATTCAACCTAAAGATCCTTTATCCTTAAGCTATCCTGAACCTATGGACTGGGAAAATGAAAGACATACTGACATTGATACCTTACCTAATGACCATGCCATATCCTTATATCTTAATGAAATAAAACCTGCAACAACTTTCACCAGGGATTCCGCTAACGTATCTTCAGGTCAAGTGGGTGTTAAATCTCCTAGTCGCAAAAGTGAAAATCAAGAAAACAATATTAGGTCTAATGCTAAAAAACCATTTATTGGCAACATTAGACCAAGAAAAAGTAAAAATAAAGGACACATCTAACGGTGAAAACCTCCTCGAGGCATCGGAAGATGGGAGATTTGACACCTTACCTAAATCTTATCAAGAGAAGTTATCTATCATAATAGCACCAACAAAGGCAACTATCATTGGCACAACTGATCTACATCCAACAACAACCTCTTTATCAGAACCAGCAAGGCAGAAATATTTGAAACCATTCAAAAAAAGGCAAGTCAATTTTACCTGGTCATATACAGTCATTCTAGGGTTCGATCCATATCTTACAATACATCACCCAAATATCAGTCCAGGAGCAAGCATCAATAATGGAACACATCAGGGATCAAGAGAAAACATCAATAGAGGAACACAACATAAATCAGAAGCAGGCATTCTATTCATCAAAATGGTTGTAGAATGGAACATAACACAACTTCAAGTCTTTGGAGACTCTCAACTTATCATTAATCAAATCAATGATGACTATCAAACAAAAGATGACAAACTCATGCCTTACAAAAATATGGTGGATGATTTCAAGAAGTACTTTGTAGAAATAACTTTTGAACAGATTCCAAGAAATGACAACAAAGCAGCAGACGCCATGGCTACACTTGCTTCTCTATTGCAGACACAGGAAAATCAAGAGCGTTATGAATTCCTGGTTGAAGAGTTGTTTCATCCCGCCTATAATTATCCTGATTCCCAAACCATCTGTCAACTTATTGGACATAATTCCTCCTACTATGGCCAAACTTACACATACCTAAAAGATAACATCTTACCTCTTGACTTATCAAAGAACCAAAAGAGAAACTTTATTCGCCAATCCTCTCATTATACTCTCGTCGCAGATACCCTGTATAAACGGGGTCTAGATGATACTCTCTTAAGATGTCTTGAACAAGAAGAATCTGAGAAGACTTTACATGAAGTCCATAACGGCATTTGTGGCACTCATTCAAGTGGTCTTACCCTTTCGAAAAAACTCATATGCTTGGGCTACTATTGGCCGACTATGGAACGAGATTATTTCAAGATAGCAAGAACATGCAAACAATGTCAAATCCATGGGAACTTGATCCATGCACCAGCACAAGAACTACATGCTTTAGCAACATCTTGGCCTTTTTGTCAATGGGGACTTGATCTAGTAGGAAAGATAAATCCTTCCTCATCTAATGGACACAAATTCATCCTGGTAGCTATTGAATATTTTACAAAATGGATTGAAGTGGTACCTCTCATCAACATCACAGGAAAACAAATTGCTGCATTTATCTTGAACTACATCATTTGTCGCTATGGAATACCAATGACCATTATCATTGATAATGGGCAACCATTCAAGAATCAAGATGTATAAGAGCTATGTGAGAAGTTCAAAATCTAGCACAGATTCTCCACACCATATTATCCACAGGGAAATGGGCAAGCAGAAGCATCTAACAAAACTATCTTGAAAATTCTTAAAAAGACAGTGAATGATGCTGGGAAAGATTGGCATATCCAACTAAACCCTACTCAATGGGCTTACCACACCAATATCTGCACACCGACAGGTGCCACAACTTTCTCTCTTGTATATGGATCTGAAGCCATATTGCCAATCGAAGTAGAGATACCTTCTCTATGTGTATCACTAAAAGGTCTCATCCCAGATGAAGAACAAAGAGTATCTAGACTGCAAGATTTAGAACTAATCCATGAACGTAGACACAATGCCTTTGATCATCTAAAGGTATATCAGCAAAGAATGTGTCGGAGCTATAATCATAAAGTTAAACCAAGAATATTTCAAGTTGGAGAACTAGTGCTAAAGGAAAATCCACGCAACCAGGCAGATCGAGAAAAGAAAAGCAAATTTGAACCAAACTAGTTAGGTTCGTTTGTGGTCACAACAGTATTTGGATCAGAAGCATACTAGCTATCAACACAAGATGGAGATCAGCTCGAGGAACCTATCAATAGCATGCACCTGAAAAAGTTCTATGTCTGAAAAATTAAAAAAATTAAAAAAAAGTGAAAAATCAGAACAAAATCAAAAACAGTGAAAAAGCAGAAAATCCAAAAAAATCAAATATTAGAAAATGTGCAATAAAAGCAGATGGTGAAAACCTAGCAAACAGGCGCTATCTGTCGGGTGGCTCTTCCATCTATTAGTTCATGCATTTTTCCGCTTGCATTCATTCTTCCATCAGCGCTATACATGACCATCATACAACCTTTATACATATGCAAGCATCCCAAGTGGCTTCTTACCATGGTTTGGATCATTGGATATATCATAACGAATTTGTTTCTAGGCTTGGGGCAAAATCCTACACCTAGCTAGGGGCAAACTCTTGATCATTTTGAGCTTAATCAAACAAGTAGACCAAACAGTTAGACAACTCTTATCAAGCGAAAACTGAGACACATCCAACTTTGAACACAAGATCAAACTATCAACTATCAAGCTATCACGAAGTCAATCTAAGAACATCACACACTTTTCAGTGGATAATATCTTTTTGAAGAATGATTGATTGTAACATGATTGTTCAACTTTTCTATATTGCTTTTTGCTATCATGATTTCTGAGTGACTCCAGGATGTCATTGACTAGAGGAACAAGGAAGAAACATGATATTTTTCTTGTCTGTTGTCTGAAAATTAATCATTAATATGTGCAAATTTGTCTCGGGACATGATCATCAGAATATCATTGAAGACATTTCCGATTTGCGTATTGAAATGATTAATATTGCCTGTTTTACGTAAGCAACACTCAGGTCATCTTGGTTCAATTATACCTTGATGCTTGTGTTAACCTGCTATATCAAAATCCAGGAAAATAGTGCTGAGGTCATCATGGTTTAATTATACCATCGATGTTTGCACTCACTTCCCACATTTCAAAAGCTCAATGATGAAAAAAAAAATGCAAAATAATCCAGTGACTGGTCCGGTCATAGCTTTGCATTCCATTGCATTTCATTTGCATTTTAGCTTGCATTTCATTCTTGCATGGGATCCAACAAAGCTCCTTTTATCCAAGGTTAAATCTATCGCAAGAATCATCAAAGTATCATCACAAGTGTATACAAAATCAAAATAACTCATATCTCTTCAGATATTGTCAACTCAGCAAAAATCTTATGCTATCTCCCTCAAATGCATCAACATCAGCATATCCAAAAATTTCTGCAACTGATATCAACAAACTGTCAGTTATTTATCTAATCAATCTTACCAAATGAAATCAATCAATCAAACCTAATCAACTCATGTCTTATATAGGATGTATCCTTCCTGAAACCAGATGTGATCATCAATGTCTTATATAGGATGTATCATTCCTGAAACCAGACGTTATGATCATCCATGTCTTATACAGGATGAATCCTTCCTAACACCAGACAAATTGATTCTAACTCATGTCTTATACAGGATGTATCCTTCCTGAAACCAGACGTGATCATCAATGTCTTATACAGGATGAATCCTTCTTGAAACCAGACATTATGATCATCCATGTCTTATACAGGATGAATCCTTCCTGAAACCAGACTGAATCAAATCAATCAAGATTTTTCAATCTTACCGATCTAGGCAATCAAGCTAATCAAAGAACTCGCATTTTCATCAAACAACAGTTGTAGAAATCAAATCAAATCTATCGGGATATCAATCTCACAAAAACTCCAAAGATCAATTATCTCAATTGATCTCTTGAGGGGGCATCATTATAGCGGAATTTAGCAATCAAGAGCTGGGGCATCTTATCAAATCAATATCAACATAAAAATGAGATTATTCTTTGAATCAACGCGTCATCACACCTCGCTTCAAAGAGGGGCAAAATGTATACACCTAAAAATGGTCTGAAGATAATTAATTAAATAAGCAATTATTTAATTAATCCTCCTTCCTAATTTAATTAAGTTCACTAAGCAATTTGATTAAATCTCTCATTCATCTACTTATTAATAAATCTAAGGATTTATTTAATAGGTTCATTTCATTTCACCCCTTTAATTAATTAATTCAAATTAATTAATCCCTTCACCAAAATCATTTCTTCTAAATCCCCTAATTAATTAAAACAAATCAAATCATGAGTTGTTGAGATTAATTAGCCATTTTCCTAATATTTGAATTTCTAAATTCAAATTCTCCTAACTTCTACCACTCCTAAACCTAACCATTCCTAAACCTAACCCATTCTACCTACCACCATGTCCCCTTTCATCCAACATCTTCTAGAACCTTTGTGACACTTGTCACTAAGTGTTCCCTTTAATCCAACTCCCTTTGCCATCTTCCTCCAATTTAACCATTGATATCTTTAGATCAATCTAAACCATTGATTCATGCCAACTCACCCCTAGCCTTGGAAAATCTTATAAATAGACCTCATTTTGGAGCTCAAAGGGTCCCAATTTCATATGATTTTTGCATATCATTTGATCCCATCTCATTCGTAGCTTAAGCATTGTTACTATAGGCATCTAGCTTATAGTTTATCAGTTTTAGCAATGTTATCATGCTCATTTCAGCTTAACTCTTAGCTTAATCATGCTAGGATAATCAATCATTCATATAGCTTAATCATGCTATCTTGCTATGCATCTTAATCATTCAAATCCTCCATCTAGATGTAGTCAAGTTACTGGAATTTGCCTAATCAGATCTGAGAGTATTTTTCATACTCGCATTTACTAGGAGGCAATAAGTTGATTAGCTATGGTTTTTCATTTCATTGATTATATCTACTAACCATGCTTGCAATGATTTATTGAGTGCATTGTGTTTGCAGGTACAGGTACAATTCACAGAGCACGACAAGTAGTATCATTTGATTGTGGGTAAGGTTTCCCACCGTGGTTTTTCCCCTTACAGGGTTTCCACGTACAAATCTTTGTGTTATGTGTTGTGGATGTTGTTTCTCTTTCTGTTATATGTATTAAGTTTCAACAGTATTGATATTAATTGTTAATCTATTAATCGGCATTAAGTTTGGTTTACCGGTATTAAGTATCAAGTTTGATTAAGTTATATTTGGGTTGAAATTAATAGACAATTGATTCAGCCCCCCCGCCCTCTCTTAGCTGCCTTCGGGTCCTAACATCACTATCAGAGGACAAGGACATGATTTGCAGATTGAGGAAAGCCTTATATGGATTGAAACAATCCCCTAGAGCCCGATATTTTAGATTGGATAAACATCTTTTGAAGCTCGGATTTAGCAAAGGTAATGCTGATAGCAATTTATATTATAAGATTGAGCATGATGACATATTGATCATTGAAGTCTTTGTCGATGATATCATTTTTGGAGGAGAAGAAAATATATGCATGACATTTGTTGATGACATGAAGAAGGAATTTGAAATGTCTATGATTGGTGAGATGAAATTTTTCTTAGGTCTGCTGATCACTCAGACTGATAAAGGTATTTCCATTTGTCAAACTAAATATGTGAAAGAATTGCTAAAGAAATTTTGACTTGAAATCTCAAAACCAGTTGGAACCCCTATGATAATTGGTTGCAAATTGTCAAAGACAAATGAATCTCCTAAAGTGAACTCAAGTAGATACAAATCAATTATTGGTGGACTACTATACTTAACTCAAACCAAGCCAGATATAATGAATGTTGTCTTCATTGCTTCTAGATTTCAGTCTGATCCAAGAGAAAATCATGACATTGTTGTTAAAAGGATATTCGGATATTTGAAAGGAACAATAGATTATGGGTTATGGTATCCAAAGGATGATGATTTCAGATTATGTGCCTATACAGACTTAGATTGGGCAGGAGATGTTGATGACTGGAAGAGCACCAGAGGTGGTGCATTCTTTGTTGAGAATAAATTAGTCACATGGCTTAGCAAAAAACAATCATGCACCTCATTATCTACTATTGAAGCTGAATATGTAGCTACTATAACAAATTGTACTCAGATCTTATGGATGAAGAAAATGTTGAAAGATATAAGGGTAACTGATGATGAGCCTATTCTTATTCACTGTGATAATACAATTGTTATTGATATGTCAAAGAATCTGGTATTTCATTCCAAATCAAAACACATATCTGTAAGATATAACTTCTTGAAAGAAAGGGTTGAAGCAAAGGAAGTCAAATTGTTTGGTGGCTTTGCATTGGCTGACGTGAAGATTTGGTGATCCTATTTGGGTCCAGTTGGATATTCTATGTTATTGATACTGACTTAGATTGGGAAGGAGATGTGCCTATACAGACTTAGATTGGGCAAGAGATGTTGATGACTGGAAGAGCACTAGAGGTGGTGCATTCTTTGTTGGGAATAAATTAGTCACATGACTTAGAAAAAAGCAATCATGCACCT
The DNA here is from genome assembly GCF_030272615.1 of Cryptomeria japonica. Classification (NCBI taxonomy): domain Eukaryota; kingdom Viridiplantae; phylum Streptophyta; class Pinopsida; order Cupressales; family Cupressaceae; genus Cryptomeria; species Cryptomeria japonica. The sequence continues at coordinate 442,907,162 of NC_081408.1, forward strand.
CATTATCTACTATTGAAGCTGAATATGTAGCTACTGCAACAAATTGTACTCAGATCTTATGGATGAAGCAAATGTTGAAAGATATAAGGGTAACTTATGATGAGCCTATTCTTATTCACTATGATAATACAATTGTTATTGATATGTCAAAGAATATGGTATTTCATTCCAACTCAAAACACATATCTATAAGATATAACTTCTTGAAAGAAAGGGTTGAAGCAAAGGAAGTCAAATTGTTTGGTGGCTTTGCATTGGCTGGCATGAAGATTTGGTGATCCTATTTGGGTCCAGTTGGATATTCTATGTTATTGATACTGAGGGTTGTCACCGGTTGGTGTAATGTGTTGCGGTTGATCTTAGCGAGATTTCTAGTGGATGTAATTGTTTGGGAGTTTGAATTAGGTCCATGCTATGTAATGCAAATCATAATATTGGTCTGGTGGTCAATCTTTGTATCGTGTAATGTAATTTTTGTAACTATGAGTTGAGGGTTGACGGTTTAGCCGACTTTATTATCAAGGTTGATGATTTGTATATATAGGAGATATATTTATGTAATTTGTGCATTAGGATCGATATTCTATCTGCATTATCTAAGAGAGGTAAATGTGCGAAGAAGGATATATCATTTAGTGAAGTGTTATGGGTAGTTTGGTGTTGCAGGGCAGACATCTATGCTTAACCGGAATTGTAACCAAGTAGTAGGAGATGCTACTTTCACAGTTAATTTCCTTTGGATTGTAGTCCATTGATTATGTAAGTCAATGAGACTTCCTTTTGTGTTGAGGAGTGTCCTCTAGGCTGTTGGCCTGATTCTAAGTGCAATCCCCATTACATAATATCTTCACATACTATTGCAGAAGTATTATCTGACTGTGGGTAGGGTTTCCCACTGTGGTTTTTCCCTTCACTGGGTTTTCCACTTCAAAAATATTGGTGTTGTATGTTGTGTGTTGTGTACTCTCATGCTTTATCTTTCACTATGCTATTTTTATTTTGCTCCGGTAGAAGGTTTACAATCAACAATAACTATTTAACTTGTGGAAAACTGATTCACCCCCCTCCCCTCTCATTTTTCCTCTGGTTCATTCCATCATAATGCCTATGATAGTTCTTTTTTATCTACTTGGAGTCTTCTTTCCTTGGTTTCCCTTGCATTCTCTATGATGGCATTTGGGGGTTTGTTTTGTACATGGTTCCTGATACTATCTCTCTGTTTGTAAGGGGGGTCTTTTTTGGTGCTTTTTAGTGCACTCTATTTTTGGGAGTGTTTTTCCAATGGCCTATCCCTAGTGCTTTGCATTTGTAGTGCATCATTCTACCTTGTGCTTTGGAATGTGTGCCCAATTTGTTTGTGTCAACCTTATGCTCTATGGTGGTTGTGATGGATTGTTCTATGGTGGTTTTGATATAGGCCTTCCCCTTTCGCTCCTTGCACTTCCATGTTATTCTTGATCTTTTGAGAGAGGTTTTCTTATTTTGGGTTTCTTTGGAATCTCTTTGGTCTGTGTTTTTTTAGAGGATGGGGTCTGGTTTTTTTGGATTTTTCTCTTGTCTCCTTCATGTACATGTGGTGAGGATTTTGTTGTTTGCTTCCTTGGCTTGGGTCTTTATGCTTCATGTTATACATCTTTGGGTTTCTTTGGTTTTTCCTATAACGGTGGTCCTATCTTCTATTGAGGGGGAGATGGATGTGGTTGGAGTTGACCCTTCTCTTATTGAGGTGGAGTTGGATGCTATTATATATGCCTAGAAGTGTTGTTGGGGGACTGATGAAGTCCTGATTTTTGGTTGTAAGGGAGATAATGATGGCTTTTGTGTTGAATTTTTCCCTTTATCTCCTATTGAGGTGGAGATCCTGTATGATAAGTTGTTCTTTGTGGTGTTCAATTTCAAGGATAAATTTGTGGAAGCCTTGTCAAATCCCATAGTTATGGTTGAGGAAGCTTTGTCTTTCGAGGTGGAGATATTGTTTGGGGATGGTGCTAGAGTTGACCTTTCTCCTATTGAGGTGGAGTTGGCTATCATGGTTGATGCTAGGAGGTGTTGGTGGGGGGTTGTTGGTTCCCTATTTCTTGTCTGTATGGGAATAAAGGATGGTCTTTTAGTTGGTTTCCCTCCTTTACCACCTATTGAGGTGATGATCTTGGAGGGTATAATTTTCTTAGCTCTGTTCATTCTCAAGATCAAGGTCAGTGGAGCCTATAAAAAACCGATTGTTTCAGGTTGTGGGAGATTTGTAAAACCCACTCTCAAGTTTGAGGGAGCCTTAAAAAACACTATGTTTCTTGTTTCTCTCAAGGACAAGATGGATGCTAGCAGTTTTTGAGGACCAGTTTGGCTAGTGTTTGTTTTTTGTTAGGATTTGGCTTTGTGGCTTTTTGTAGCCTAGAGATTTTGTTACAGGTTATAGGAGCCTGGGAAAACCCTTCATGTTGGCTGAGGGTGCCTGAAAATACCCTTGTTATTTGTTTTTTGTGGTCTATTATTTTCTAACTTAGACCCTCAGTTTGGGGCAGCCTATTTTGTAATATTTTTCTCTTGATGTGTCGATAGTGTTTGGTTGGTTGTGGCTCCTTTGATTTGATGTTTATGTCTCTTGTAGCCTTTGGTTTTGGGCTTTGGATTCCCCTAAGTCCATAATGTTTCAGGTCCTTTCTAAAACTTGTTGTTCACTGCCAAGTAGTCCAATCCATTTTTTGATGGTAGTTCTCTAGTTGTCAGGGTTTCGAGGCCCCTTCAAAACCTGTTTGATACTAATAAAAAAATTTCTACAAAAGTACAAAAATATAGAATGAAATTGCATTCATATTAGATTATTGTACCATTATAAAAAATAAAAGATAAAAAATAAAGAAAAACATAACCTCTTGGTAATTGCATGAGGCAAACACAAAAAAAAACTTGTCTCTCGCTCAAATATTCCTTCCTCCTCACTTGGATTTCACCATTAATATGTCTTGTAGTAAAAGAAGATTGCATTGAAATAATTTAAAATGAAATCAAGGAGATATTTCCTATTTAGGAGACTTCCATCAAAGAACAAGTCAATGAACAAACACAAATTTTACAAGAAATGGAGCATAATAGGATAAGAGCCCACATAACAGGAATCTTATAGATAGAAATTCAACTTATAAAAAACTTTAACATATACTAGAGAATAATTAAACATCGTTCATGAAACATAAAACAAAAATCAAGTAATCTATAGTGATAATTCATCACAAAACTATTGCATATCAATTTTAACAACAACAACCAAACCATAGAATAATTCTACGAATGGCAGTGATCACGGGGTTTAGGATGGTGGGACTCAACGTATCTCGACAAATGGAAAATATTCCTCTGCTTCTGGGAAGCATGCTGTGGAGGGGCCCAAATCCTCTTCTTCAAATGTTTCCCCCTTGTTGGGGTGCAACCGATCATGGTCAGCTCTATTTTGCTCCACGCTTAAAGGTAAAGCTATTTCCCCTGTTCCTCACAAAGTGGACCCCAGTTCGGGTTCCTACTTGATTTCCATTCTGGACTGCATTGTGGAGAGAAATATGTCTAATTTGGAGTCGGTTCTGGTTGGGAAGTTTGTTGGCCCTCACCCTAATATTGAATCGGTTAGGGAATGGGTTGCCCGGAAATGGAAAGGGAAAGGTCAAATTGATGTGGTGGAAATGGCTAATGTTTTTCTCCTTCTCCTTTGTATGTGATGAGGATCTCAGATCTGTCGTTGTGGGGGGTCCTTGGATGTTGGGTAAAACCTCCCTTTCTTTAAAGAAATGGGAACCTTGTTTTAATCCTAAGTCTTGGGAGTGCAATGAGGAACCCATTTGGGTCCGTCTTCCTGGACTCCCTTTGGAGTACTGGGATGAGGAAATCTTTGCAGGTCTAGCGGCTTGCTTTGGTGAGCTTCTTTTTGTTTATCCGATGAGTGTGGTGAAAAAGAGATTGGTCTATGCTCGATTGTGTGTCAATGTAAAACAAGCTACTGATTTATCGACTGAAGTCACAATGAGCTCAAAACTTGGTTTATGGATGCAGAAGGTGGAATATGAATCTATTCCCTTTGCTTGTTTTTAGTATAAAAAAGTGGGCCACTGGGCGGAGGAACGTCCGGCTAAGCCAAACCCGAATAAGATCTAGAAAAAGAAAGTTGAGGGCCAAGATTCTAGCCTGAACCAATAGGTTCCTCCTGTGGGGGAACTTAGTGATGTGTTGCAGATGAAGGAATCTGAAAATGCTAAGGTTCTACCTTCATCTATGCCAGATAAATCAAGCTCGAATGGGAATATGAAGGAAAGTTTCTATTCCCCCACAAGATGACCCCCAAGTGAATATTGAGGATTCTATTCAAAAAGATAAGGGGTGTATTTTGACCCCCCCCATTCAGTTGGTTATTGATATGAGTAACAGTATGGACTAGGATAAGATTGAGAAAGTTGATGGGTTGATGGGGATTGATATCCCTTCGAATATTTTAGAGGTATCAAATGCTTTTATTCAAGTCAAATCCAGGAATCAAAGAAGGAGTCCATTGTCTCTTATTACCAATGGCTCAACTCTGAGAGATTTGGGTGTCACAACCAAAAACTAACAGAGGATGGATTGTGGGTATGAACCCAAAAGGGTGGGAAGACCACCAAACAGTGTAAGTAGGGATAGGCAAAGTAAAGCCGCTATTGTAGATGGGGTTCAAAAAACTCTTCAGGATATGGGGATCGGATCCCCCTCCCTTGTCAAATGAAGATCATCTCATGGAATATTAGGGGGATTGATCACCCCCACAAACATGATCTCCTTTCCAATATGGTTAGAGATCATAAACCGGATATCTGTCTTATTCAGGAGACAAAGATGCCTTCTAGCAGAGTGGAGAGTATCAAGTTAGCCATTTTTAAAGATTGTGGTGTTCATTGCTCTGATGCGGATGGAGCCTTGGGTGGTTTAGCCACTCTATGGAACCAGAGGATATTTCAAGGTATGGTGGTTCTTACTTGTGCTAATCATATTGCTACTATATTCACTAGTCTCAAGTATTGTTCTTCCTGGATTTTATCCAATATTTATGCCCCCAATGGGAGAAGTGGTAGGGGAAATCTGGGGGGATCCTTGATTCAGGCTAGACTTTCTTTCCTGAATGATAGATAGATTCTTATGGGGGATTTTAATACTCCTCTTTCTAACTCGGAGAAAATGGGTGGTGCTCTAATCTCTGAGGAGAGTTAACAAGATCTTTATGATATGATCAATGCTCTTGGTTTATTGTATCTAGATCTTATTGGTGCTAAGTTTACTTGGTCTAATAGAAGGAGTGGTTCAGACCTTATTCAGGTCAAACTTGTTTGAGGTCTTATTTCACCAGATTGGATTAAAAAAAATTCTTGTACCTTGTCTTCACTTTCTAGAATTGGATCGGACCATTTCCCGATTATCCTGAATATGGTGCCCCTTTATGGCAGAAGATCTTTTCCCTTTAGATTTGAGAAAATGTGGACCCTCAATCCGGAACTTTAGGATAAGATTTCGGAATGGTGGGATGTTATTATTTAGGGGATTGCTATGTATAGAATTGCTAAGAAACTGTCCAATGTTGAATTGAATATTCAAAAGTGGAACAAATCTATGTTCAGGAATATTTTTCAGCAGAAGGAGAACCTAAAGAAGGAGTTGGATGATATTTAGTTTCTTATTCATGAGTCGGGCTACAAACCTCACATCATGGATAAAGAGATTGAACTATTGACTAAGTTTCATGACATTATTTCCAAGGAAGAGGAATATTGGAAATAAAGACCTAGAGATATATGGCTTAAAAGTGGGGACAAGAATACTAAATTTTTTCATATGACCACTGTGAAACACAGAGCTACCAATAGAATTAAGAAGTTGCAGGTTAACATCAGGTGGGTGGATAAGAAAGAGGATCTATGTAAGGAGGCCATCGACTTTTTCTCCTCCCTCCTCTCTGAGGATGGTCCACTGGATCTTGAGGCGTGGGAGGAAATTCATCAGGAGATTTTGCCTAAGGTCACCCTGGAGATCAATAAGGAGCTTACCAGAATCCCGAGTTTTGAAGAGGTTAAGAAAGCCACTTTTTCCTTTGAAGGGAACAAAGTGCCAGGCCTGAATGGTTTTTTGATTTTTTTTTCCAAATGTACTAGCAGATTGTTGGTAATGATGTTTTTGAGGCCGCTAGAGAGTTATTTGGCTCTCTTCTCTTTTGAAAGAGTTGAACACCACCTTTTTTGTTTTGATCCCTAAACAACTTGATGCTAGCAACTTTCAAGATTCTAGACCCATTAGTTTATGTAATTCGATCTATAAGATTTTCTCTAAGATTTTGGTTTTCAGACTCAAAGCTATCTTGCCTATGTTGATTTCCAGACATCAAAATGGTTTCATCCCTAGCCGACAGATTTTGGATTCTATTATTGTGGTTCATGAAAACGCACATTCTCTTTTTTGTAATAAGAAGCTTGGTTTCCTTCTTAATCTCAATCTTCTAAAGGCCTATGATCGAGTTAATTGGTAGTTTCTGATAAGAGTCGTGCAGTCTTTTGGTTTTTGTAGCTAGTTTATTCACTTGGTTGAACAATGCATTTCAATGCCGAAATTTTACGTCCTCATTAATGGTTCCCCTTCTAGTTTTTTCTCTTCCTCAAGAGGTATTCGACAAGGTGATCCTCTATCCCCCTTTCTCTTCATCTTAATGAGTGAAGCTCTGAGTAAGGTGATTTAATGGGAAGTCAGATTAGGCAATTTAAAAGGCCTTAAGCCTTCTTGTCAAGATCATGTGTGTTCCTATCAACAATTTGTTAATGATACTATCCTTATGGGAGAGAGTTTTGTTAGGGAAGCTAAAGTCTTGAAGGCCATTTTGTCCCTGTATGAACGGGGATCTAGACAAAGGATAAGCTTACCCAAAAGCTCTATCTTCTTCCTCAACACCCCTGCTCATAGACATAATAAAATTGTTGATATTTTGGGGTGTAAACTTAGCACTCTGTCGGATACTTATTTGAGCCTACCTCTATGCCCTGGTTCTCCTCTGAAGACCTTTTGGTCAAACATTATTGATATATTTCACAAGAAGTTGGCAGAGTGGAAATGTGCCCTCCTTAGCCAAGCTGGTAAACTCCTTCTTATAAAAGCCTCATTGTAGAATCTTCCGGTCTCTGCCATGAGTTTATTTGAAGTCCCGACAAAATTCGCGGAGTGCATGGAAAATATTCAAAAGACCTTCTTGTGGACTAAGTCTGAAACTAAAAATAGATTGCATCTTCTTTTGTGGGAACATGTGTGCTCCCCTAAAAAGATTGGTGGTCTAGCGCTTAGACACATTAAAGATTTTAACATGGCTTTACTATCCAAACAATTATGGAGATGTCTTAAAGAGGATAATGAATGGATCTCTATATTCCATCATAAATATCACATTCAGAGAATTCAAGATACTCTGGAGAATTACCTGTTGCCCTTTGTGACTTCTAATATGTGGAAGAATTTCTTCAATTCAAAGGATATTATTGCTCAAGGGATGAGATGGTATCTTGGAGATGATAGAAATATCCACTTCTGGGATGATTGGTGGGCGGGGGAAGGTTCCTTATCCACCTTCTCTTGGGCGGAGAGTCTCAAGGACAGATGTGTTATACTTGTTGGCGTCTGGGTTCCTGATTATATTTAGGGGGGAGCGTGGATTGATCTTGTCAGTATTGATCCTTCCCTTCAACCTGTCCAGGAGTGGCTTTCACATATTCATATTCCCTCCTTTCATGTTGTTGACAAGAATTTTTGGATTAAATCACCCTCTAGGGTCTTCTCTGTGGCTCATGCTTTTTAGATCATCACTATGTCCCTGTCTCCGACCCCCTTTTGGGCTGGTATCTGGAACAATGTCCTGATCCCCAATATTTAATATTTTTTTCTCTCTTTATGCAGGAGAAGGTTCTGACCATTGATAATCTATGTAAAAGAGGTATGGCTATCCCCAAAAAATGTGTCCTATGTAAAGATAGTGTGGATAATGCTAATCACATCCGCCTTCATTGCTCCTTTTCTGCTGAAGATTGGTCTTTTTTCCTTCAACCATGGGAGTTAAGGTGGACTTGGCCTAGTAATATAAAAGATTGCTCGTGACAGTGGGTTTGTCCCTCGAGGAATCCTTCTCTTAGGGTGCTCTAGAGTTGTATGATGCCTCACATTGCTTGGGGTCTATGGAAGGAGAGAAATAATAGGATCTTGAGGGATAGGGAGGCATCACCTATTGTTGTGGTCATAGAATACAGAAAAATGTTAAGGAAAATTTCCTATCCTCTTTTCCCTTTCGCAAAGGAGACTATCGGATTGATGTGTTGCAACAGGATTTTGATATCATCAGGAGATGGAACTTAAATTGGGACTTCTTTGTCCTGACTGCCAAGATAAGATAACCCAGAAGTAATGTTACTTGGATCCCTCCATCTATAGGATGGATTAAAATTAATGTTGATGGGGCAACTAAGGGTAACCCTGGGCTAGCTAGTTGTGGGGGAGTTGTTAGGAATCACAATGGTAAGCTTATCTCAGTGGTGGCACTCCCTTTGGGAACCCAGATAAATCACTATGTTGAGGCTCATGTGGCTTACATTGGGTTATAGATGACGGTTAGACAAGGGTTTAACCAAGTTTGGTTAGAAAGTGACTCAATGAACATAATCAACTGCATTAACAGACACCAAGAGCCAAGCTAGACAATCAGGCATCTGATCGAGGATTTTCATATCATGATTGCCAACCTAGAGGACTTTAAAGCTTCACACACGTATTCGGAAGGGAATGCCCCCTCCAATTATATGGAAAATCTTGGGGTGGATTACATGGAGGCTAAATGGTGGATGGAAATGGAAAGTTTCCTAAGGAACCTGTGCGAATTGTCTAGAAGGGATGTCGATTTAAGCGGCCACTCATTACCAATTCATAATGACTAAAAGTCATTGGGATAATTTTTTCTGGTGGAAGGTTTTCTCGACTACCAATTCCTGCTATTCTAAAGGCTTCGCTTGTTTCTGGGTTGGTCTGTTGTTGTGTGGTCTGGGTGTGCTTTCCAGTTTTATAAGAATTGGGCATTCCATGGGGGGTGACAAGAACGGGATGGAACCCACCTCTTTTGAAAACTAGAAAAGGAACTTTGCAATTTGGAATGAGATTTTGGACGGAGGGCTGGTGTCATATATTGAAAGGTTGAAGGGGTATTCACCGAATGCCACTAAAGAATTTGTGAATGGATGGGATAATGGTATCCTTAAGGTCTACGATGCAGAATTTAGGATTGATGAAGACTTTATTGCTAAAATTCCTGGCCTACAGACAGAGGGAAGGAAGTTCTATAGAGAGAGGAAATCTGCAGATAAAGCTATTTCCACCTTCTTCAACAAGTTGAAGGAGCAGAATAGGATTTCGAAGATGGCCGATGGTGGCTATAATAGGAAGGATCTTCAGATGCCTTGGGCTGATGTGGCAGAAGTGATCATGCGATACATTACTCTTAATGGTTGGTATGCGAGCATTTTTTCCTATCACTTTGTCATTTTGAATCACTTCAGACATGATAGGAAAATTTCCATCCCTTTTTATCTTTTGTCTTCCTTAAAGCATAGTCTAGAGAAACATTATGAATTATTCTAAGGCCCATGAAGTCAAGTCATCCCCTATCTTGAATACCCATGTCTCTTCTTTAAAACCAGGAGTCCAGGTAGTTTATGATATTGTAGTGTCATAAAATTGTGACCCCTAGAATTTGTGACCACATTAGGGTCTTCACGTTGGTGATTTGAATCCCCAAGCCTGATCGGAGACCCGAGACTTTCTCATCCCCGAAAACTGCACTTTTTTTGCCCTCCACACTGCCTGGACCTACTTCCTATCCCGAGACAAGGGCAGGATAGGGGCATGGCGCCCCCTAGGATAGGGGTGTGGCACCCCTATCCCTTCCCTATTTTGGGGTCCCCTTTATCCTATCTTTTCATTGGACTTTGCATAAAGCGGGAAAACTTTCCCTGTGTCAGCTTGTGACGAAAAATCAATCGATTAACCCTAATTGATGAATATATAAGTCACATTTGTCCTCTTATTTGCATAAGTTGGATAAGCGAAGAGTGGGCATAAGTTCAAGCAATCAAGCATTCAAGAGCATTCAAGCATTCCTTTCTAGCATTGAGCATTCTCAAGTCTCCCTTCAAGGCTAGGTATTGCATTCAAGTCAGGATTCAACCATTGAAGAGAAGATCCCTTTCAACATTCGATTCCATACAAGCAATTATATCTACAACCTCCCTTAAGGTGAATTACGTTTCAGTCTTTCATTTACATTTACTTGCAAGTACTTTCTTTCATCATTTCATCAATTCCAAAACTAGGGTTTGACCTAAAGAAAAACCCCCAATCCCAACCCCTTTACCTCTCTTTTTTGTGTGTAGGTTGCAGGTGCATAGTTGTGTTTGCAGATCCAGGCTCCTTTTGCAGAGGTGGAAAAACCCTTTTCATTTCGTGGATTTTTCGGAGGACCGTGTGCACTTTCAGCACGGTCCCAATAATGTTTCCTCAAATTCGTAGGGCGGCTTCATCTCGACATATCATAGTTAGATCTAGGTGCATAGCTTCATCTCACGCTTCTATTTCAAGATATAATCAATTCTTTGCTACTTTTGCACGTAGTCTCAAAAAACATAATTCAACCATTACTCATTCTAAAAGAAGGGTTAGCTTGTCATTTTCTATCTCATTATCAATTCATTTAGTATTCAATCTCTTCCCTAAGATATTGGATCTAGTGATTTCCCCCCTCTTTTAATGTAATGTGGATAAAGTGTTTGAAGGGAAATCCATAGTGAAACTTTCATCTCTCCTCGAAGGGAAGAAAAGATTTCCCCTTGATCTCTCCATCATTCACTTTTCCCCACATCACATTTTGGTGAACCCAACGTCTTGCATGCTTTATTTTGAAAAATCATTGCATATTTTTCATTTACAAGTTTAATTTTTTTCGCAAACTTTGTGGTTAATTCATTCAAAACCCTAGTTTTTAAAATTGAAATTGAACTTGTGTTTGGTAAAACATTGTTTTCTATTGTCTTAGATCTGAAAATTGCTTTGTTTGTCAAATTCAATATCTTCATTGTCCAAATCAATTTACAAATCAAATTCACAAAATTAAGAGGTTAATTGTCAAAACCCTAATTTTCAAAAAATATCTTGAAATTGTGCAAAAAATGAATTTCCATTTAATTTTCAGATTTGTGACTGTTTTCAAACTTATCTTCTATCCTAAAATTCAAATTTTCAATTTCCCTCATTTTTCAAAATTTAAAACTTCAAAATTAAGTGGTTAGGTCCTAAAACCCTAATTTTCAAATTTAATTTGATTTTGTACAAATTTTAATCAATTTTAGTTTTCTAAACATTTTTCCAAGGTGTCCCTATCCATTAGGTTTGACCCTTTTCAAAATTGCAATTCAATTCCTCATTTTTTTCAAAACCCTAATAGGGTCCTATTTTCGCATTCAAACCTTAATTTCGCCTATCTAGAGATCGTAAAATCCACCAAATTTTTGGGGTTAGCTTTAAAATCATCGTAACTTTCATCCCTGAAAATTTTGAAAAAATTTGGTCAAACCGTGTGCACTTTCAACACAACCCCCGACCTTTTCCCCGAAATTTTGGGAGACTGTTATGACCGTATTTAATAGCTCAAATCCAGAAAATTGGCTGATTTTGTCAATTTTTGATCCCTCTAAAATAAAATAAATACCTTCAAATTTCAACATTTCAAATTTCAAGAAAAATTTTAAAAATTTGGTGGTTAATTACAATTTGCCCCGATTTTTAAAATTCTGATTTTATCAATTTTAAAATTAAGTGGTATCCCATTGGCCCTAATTTTAAATTCCAATTTCCTTTCATTTATCATAAAAATATTGTTGGAAATTGTGTCATTTTCTTCTTTCAACAAAATTCAAATTGTTTAATCATTATTTTCCCAAATTTTGCATTATTCAATGTTTTGTGCACTTTATTCCTATAATTCAAAATTTCAAATTTTCCCTCTAGTGCATGAGTTTCACCACTATTACCCCTACTTATACTATCCTTGTTAGATGAAGCATTAGAATTAAGGCTTCCCAAGGTTTAATTACCGAGGAGATGGAGCATAATTTGGGTGACTTCTGTAATGAGGATAATGCTAATTCTTTATCCTAATCACATCCCTATCTATCCACTTGATGAATCCCATGATGAACACGAAGAAGCTTTGACTAGAGTTTCCATAGATCAACTTTCAAAATTGGACAATCAATTTGATAACTTTCAACAATGAATGTCCCAAGAGTACCTTAATAGTGAAGTTCTTCCATTAATTGAAGGCCTTAAACGCATGATTCAAAGTGATAAGAATGGAATTGATATATTGTGTGGCACTGCTCATATCATTGATTCCAATGTCATGCCTATAAAGAGTTGTGCTGAAAACCTAGGTTATTCACAACCTTCAAATCAAATCAATTCGTCTATTCCTTTGACCACTCCAATGGCTAGTATTCCTACTTTCACTTCAAACATCATGGCTACATCAACTCAAAATGTCATTCCTGCAACCATTAGTCATGGGGGAAATCCCTCTTCTTCATTTAATCTTCCATGTTTACCTATGTCTTCAATAAGTATTCCTATTATCCCTCAACCAATCAGTGTGACACAAGGGGGCAATTCATTCAAAAAATTTATTCCTCCTTTGGGTGTCCCTTTTCCTACTCAATCATCACCTATGCCTACCTATCATAATGTCCCACCGCCTTATTCTCAATCCATGCATTCCTCCAATAACATCACACCACCTTCTTAATCAACCATGTCTAACATCAATTCTTCTACCGAAGAAATCATTAACAATCTTTCTCAAACTGCATTTTCCTTACAACAACAAATTGCTTCCATGAGTCAATCCAAGTTTAGTGTACCCACATTTGATGTTGCGAGCCCACTTTCTCTTGATATTGTTAAAGCTGTCCAACCTAAGCATGTTGAGGTCCCTCAATTGAAACTCTATAATGGAAAAGGTGATCCTCTTACACATGTCAAAACTTTTCAAACCTTGTGTACTGATTTTGCTTATGATCAAAGATTGCTTGCAAAACTGTTTACAAGAACACTAAGAGATAAGGCTTTACAATGGTATTGCTCTTTGCCTTCTTATTCTATCACTTCTTTTCAATAATTAGCAAATTCTTTCATTCAACAATTAAAAACAACATTGGTCCTACAATCACTTTGACTGATTTAATGCATTGTAAACAAGGTGTTAAAGAAAAAGTGATTGATTTCATTGGTAGATGTAAGCATTTGTGTGCTCAAATTTATTTTCATGTACCTGATAATGATATTCAAATAATTTTCATTTTTAATTTGCAAAAAGATATCAGTGAAAAGATTCTCTTGTCTGAGTTTACTTCCTTTCCACAGTTGTGCGGAACACTCCACAATTATCAACTGGCTGTGAGTCAAATGGAGAAATCTACTCCTATGGCTCCGAGTGATAAGGAGGAGAGTGTTCAACAACCATTTGCAAATTTAAAACCAACAAAAAGCTTCATCAAGTTCAATGATACAATCAACAACAATGTGAATGCTACAACAGGTGTGCCTCCTATTTCTAAATTCTTTAAAAGAGAAAGACAATTTACTCCTTTGAATGAATCTTTACATAGTATTATGTCTCAGTTGTTACAAAGGAATGTTATCAAAATTACTCCTATCAAACCAGTTGACCCATCTAAGCTTGCATCCCCTTATTTTGATAGCAATTCCTTTTGTCAATTTCATCGTCAACCTGGTCATGATACTGAGAAATGTTTTGCATTGAAACATAAGATTCAAGATTTAATTGATAATAATACTATATCTGTGGCAGGTGTGAATGATAAGGGAAACAAATTAGTAGCTCCTCCTAATCAAAATCTTAAGATTTTTACTAATCCTTTTCCTTCTCATACCTCTAACGTGATCAAGACTGAACATACCTCTTTCTCTCCTTCTAATCTTACTACCACAACTCCGAATTTAGTGAATCTGGTAGAGAAACAAGAGACACCTAAGGACCCTTGTATTACATTTATCCCTAGTGAGATCGTTAAAGCACCTGATGGCCCTTTATACATAGTTGCAAAGGTTAAGGACATACCTTGTTGTGGTGCTCTTGTTGATCCCTCTTGCATGGTTAATGTCATCACTGAGGAGTATCTTTTCACTTTATGATTGCATAAACCGATCTATGATGACACTAATGTGGTTGTGAAGTTATTTGATGGATTCTCTTGTCCTACCATTGGTTCTATCACCCTTCCTGTTGAAGTTTGCACTAAATCTGTGGATGTCAACTTTGTTATTATTCCTTCTTCCAAGCAATTATGTGTGAAGTTGGGCTACCCTTGGCTATCTTCCATGAAGGCTATTGCTTCTCCAATTCATAAGTATTTGAAATTTCCCCACAACAAAGAAATCATAACTATTAACGACAGCTTATTTTGACCATCTGAAAGAAGACCTGGTGTTCCTATTGATCTCTTTTGGCCTTAGCAATTTCAATCTCTTCCACAAAGGAGCGATGCTCTTTTTCAATTTTATCAAAAATGGAAGAAAGATATGATCTTATCCTTAAGTCAACCTAGATCCCCAACAATTGATATCCCCATCCTTCTTGAGAATGAAATCCTTCCCCTAATGGATAGGACTAATCTTCCTCCTAAGGAAGATCATCAACCTATTCCTATGGATGTGACTATGCCTTCTCCTAAGAAGAACAACAATATTTCTTCTAAGGCTAGACCTGTACCACCTCCCCATGATGGACCTCATCTCCTTCCCACACCTAATATTCCTCCTTTACATGGCGTAGTTCCACCTCCTTTCTCTTATAGAGAGAAGAGACATGCCTCTCCTCAAGTGTCCAACCTAAAAGACCTCAACCTAAACCTTCAACTATCAAAGAGGAGATTGTTCCTCCTTTCATAAATATTCCTCATCCTTCTCATTCTTCTGCTAAGACTCGACGAAATCGTTGTGCAAGAGACTACCGACGAAGGGGTCATGCTCGAGCTCGTGAAGTTGTTCCTCAAAACATTCAATCTCCCAAGACTCCAATAGTTGACATGATTCCCTTTTCTCCTAAGAAAGATGTTGAAACTACATCTCCAAATCATAAGTTGCAAAAAACATGTAATGGTTTTACTCCTATTCATGCTTGTGCTCCTCTGTCTATATATCTTGATGAAGAAATGAGTGAAAATTTTATTCATGATGGCAATACAACTCCTAATGCTTCTGATAGTGACTATGAATATGTTGATGTGGACAAGCATTTATCAACTGAATTTTCAAAAACCCTATTCCTAGCTCCTAGAATCGATCAAAGTGACTTAGCCCATGAGCATAGTCCTTGTTTGGATCTTGTGTTAGCTCCATCTGTTGTGCTTGATGTTGCTCATCTGGCGTGTTGCTCGTCTTCCCGAAATAGTGATCAACAAGATCAGGAGGCAGATGTCATGCTAGATTAGCAATATTAGCACTGAAGATCTTCTCCTTCTCTCCTCTCTGGCTCTTTTTGTGACTATTCTTCTATGTATCCTTATTCTTCTATTTTTCCCTAGATGTCTACTTAAGGACAATGTAAAGCATTGAGATTTCCTTTGGTCTCTTTCATGTTGAATCGAAAGACATCCTCTATTCCCTTTCTTCCAAGGTAGTGTCCTTTCTTTGGGGAATGACGATTATTATATGCACATATACATATATGATATACATGAGTTATCATACAACATACTGACCCCGAGGAAAGTGAAACTACCTCGTGTTTTGTGTTCATTATCCTTGGGTTTATTCCTCAAATGGGGGATAAATCCTTGCAATAACGTGATCCCTTTCTTTTCTCTCTCTTGAGTGTATCCTACCTTAAAGAAATCGCTCCCAATAAGGCATGCACGATCACTTTAACGTGGGGTCATACACTCTGCTCATATTTTCCTTCTTGATACTTAGAGTTATTTAGTGAACTCGTCTTTGCTTTATAATTTTTGGTATCTTTTTCGTGACTCATAGTGAGGGGAACCTTGCTACTTGCAGTCATGGTTTTCCCTTCTTGATCTTCCCTTTTACTTTGTCAATCGATGTTGTAAGATCCTTAGTCCACTGGGGGCTTGGTGCATCTTGCCTCCTTGACGTGGTAGAAGTATTTCAATCCTGTTTCCTTGTACTTTACTGACAGTATTGGCATACGCTTATACTCCTGCTAAAGTGGGGGCTAAATTTAGTATCATAATTGCGACCCCTGCAATTTGCGACCATATTAGGGTCTTCACGTTGGCGATTCGAATCCCTAAGCCCGATCAGAGACTCAAGACTTGCTCATCCCCGGAAACTGCATATTTTTTGCCCTCTGTACTGCCTAGACCTGCTTCCTGTCCTGAGACAAGGGTAGGACAAGGGCGTGACGCCCCTGTCCCTACCCTATTTTGAGCCCCCTTTGTTCTATCTTTGTATTAGACTTTGCATAAAGAAAGAAAACTTTCCCTGTGTCGGCCTATGACGAAAAATCAGTCAATTAACCCTAATTGATGAATATATAAGTCGCATTTGTCCTCTCATTTTCATAAGTTGGATGATAAAAGAGTGGGCATAAGTTCAAGCAATCAAGCATTCAAGAGCATTCAAACATTCCTTTCCAGCATTGAGCATTCTCAAGTCTCCCTTCAAGGCTAGGTGTTGCATTCAAGTTAAGGATTCAACCATTGGAGAGGAGATCCCTTTCAACATTTAATTCCATACAAGAAATTTTATCTACAACCTCCCTTGAGGTGAATTACATTTCAGTCTTTCATTTACATTTGCTTGCAAGTACTTTCTTTCATCATTTGGTTAATTCCAAAACTGGGATTTAACCTGAAGGCAAACCCCCAATCCCAACCCCTTTTCCTCTCTTTTATGTGTGTAGGTTGTAGGTGCGCAACTGTGTTTGTAGATTCAGACTCCATTTGAAGAGGCGGAAAAACTCTTTTCGTTTCGCGGATTTTTTGGAGGACCGTGTGCACTTTCAGCACGGTCCCGACAACTTTTCCTCAAATTCGCAGGGCGGCTTCGTCTCGACATATCATAGCCAGATCCAGGTGCACAATTTCATCTCATGCTTCTATTTCAAGTTATAAATAGTTCTTTTCTACTTTTTCACTTAGTCTCAAAACACATAATTTAACCATTACTCATTCTAAAATAGGGGTTAGCTTTTCATTTTCTATCTCATTATCAATTCATTTAGTATTCAATCTCTTCCCTAAGAGATTGGATCTAGTGAATTTCCCCCCTCTTTTAATGTAATGTGGATAAAGTGTTTGAAGGGAAATCCACAGTGAAACTTTCATCTCTCCTCAAAGGGAAGAAAAGCTTTCCCCTTGATCTCTCCATTAGTCACTTTTCCCCACATCACAAATACAAATTCAGAAGGGGAAGATCGTGGGCTTGTCAGGGATTGGCAGGATCAAGACTTGTCTGATGATCTTGAGTATTGTCTGCCTACTGGTGAGGGTCCCATTATTACCCCTGGGACAAGTAGTAGCAGATGCAATAAGCACCCTAGGTGGGCCGCTAGTAAATACAAAAATTTGGGAACTAAGCTTGCCGACTTTGTCTCTTTTAGACCTAAGAAGCCCAAATCTGGAAAGAGGGGGGACAATATTGATAATGAAAAGGAGGTTAAAATTGAAATCCCCATTAATGTTGATTCTAGGAAATAGGGGAGGGTTGCTATTGAACTTGACCTGGATGATTGTATTTTCCTTGCGGCCAACAGTCAGATGGAGTGCCTCCGAAAAATGGGTATGGAGATCGAAGTCCTTAAAGAGGGTATTAAGGGTATTGTTGATACTTTTACAGACAATTCAGGACCAAATAAATTGGAAAAAATCCTCCAACTGACCTAGAAAGTGAGTGAGGACGTGGACAAGCTAAAATCAAATCATGAAAGTAGGATATGGAACTTGGAGGTGAGTGTTGTATAAATCAAAGGCAAATAGAAAAACCTGGTTGAGATCAGCAAGGCCGCCAAGAATAATAGTTCAGAAGGTTTGTTGAGGGTCAACAACATGATTGCGGATTACAGGGTTGAGCCCATTGCTAGTGTGACACCTTCAGACTCTAGGCAGAAGAAGATTGTAAAGGGTGCAGGTAGTCAGATGCCTCGATCCCAAACTATGACTGGTTCATGTACCCATACCAGGAGCAAGAACCGGGAGCAAGGCAACTCCAGATTTATCATGGACGAGATGGAGGATATCAACAAGAAAGTGATTCAGAAAAATGCAGATTTGGTGCATTCTTATCAGTAGGTCTGTGTTTGTGTTGGTCTGAATCGTTGGTCTTTTGTAGACTGTTTTGTGGGCTTGGCCCATTTTTGTTGATCTTTTGCTGCTGGTTTTGGACTTTAATGCTTATTTTCAAGTTTTTTGTAAAACTTTTGGGTTTCGGGTCCCTGTAAAACCTGTTTACCTTAATAAAAAATAACCAAACCATCAATCAACATCCCACTCAACCCCATCTCAATAATGTAACCTACCACAATAATTATTATGTTTTTATTTGTAATATTTTTTTCAAACAACCCCTCATTTCCACTTCTGCTCAATTGTCTCTTACCACAAGAGGGATGACTCAATAAGAAACTCTTAGTAAGAGTATAATGTATATGTGGTATCTAGAGTGTAACTCCCTTGCATAATGCTTGAGTTGATTTTAACTATCACAAATACACAATTGAAAGAACTAAGGGTAACTACAACACAATACCTTGAAATAATTTCCACCCAAATGGTAACTAGTAAATAATAGTCATAAAAAAACTTGAATAATTTTTTTAGGAATATCAATATTAGATATGTGTAAATTGTTTATGTTTCAAATCTATTTCATTGTCATAATATTTAGCTCATTTTTAACAATAGGGATCATGATAGTGCTTATGGGGAAATTATTGAGATTATTAATCTTAGTCGATTGAGATGTGTGGATTCAATTAATGAATTCTCCTCAAGGGAAGGGAATCTGAGGATGAGAATGAGATCCTAACATGCAAACAACACACAAAACCCTAAATGTGTAATGATAGAGAAGAAAACTAAGGTTTTGATTTAAAATTAAAAAATAAGCAAGCACTTGTACTTGAAAATAAAACAACCAAAAAAACCCTAGAGGTAAATACAAAGGTGGGCACATTGACCAAAACCAAGATATCATAACTCACAAAACCTTGAAGGAAGATATAACTAAGAAGCACAAATAAAGTGGGAATCCAAACCCTAGTGAAATATAAATTAAAGTATGCAATAAAAAGTTAGAGCTATTGGGTTTATCAAATAAATATAATGAAAATAAAGTGTTTCTCACTTCCTTTACCCGGGACAAATAATTAGATAATAATTTTTTTTTTTATATTTAGAGCTAGGACTAATAATTGAAATTAAATACAAAATTTAAAACAAATTAAATATGACAGTCCAACATTTAATGATGGAGATGTTCTATGACAAATGTGAGTAGAAGCTAGTTTGCCAAGGTACTAGAATTTTAGTGCATCCTCATGAAGATCTTAGATTCTCCAAACTAACTATTATTGTTTAGGTGAAAACTTAACCTTTGTGAATGTAGACTAGAACCTATGGGCAAACTTAACTATAATGCATATATGTTATTTAGTAGACTATGGACTATTGGAATTTACTTTCCTCGATTACTAATGTTCTAATGTGTATATGGAGAAGAGGTGTTTAGGATAACCTTTGGAGATTTGTTGAATTGCAAAGGTCGGGCTCTCCTAAACTAGATCTTTAATAAATCGTCTTTCTAAAATCTATGCAAAGGATAAAAAACAAGAAGCAATCATGCAATGGACCAAGAATGACATATGGTGATGCAACACTCTAATAATGTTGTTGTCTTCTCTTCTACCGCTTTTGCAACTCTAGTTCTAGATGTGCTCAACATATTCCTAGGTGATTTTAAAATAAATCAATGAATGCATTTAAATACAACAATCAAATACACAAATGAACAAAAACATGTACTAGTTTGGCTCACAATGTCTAATAGTGAGGAGTCTAGGGCATAAAATTAAATTTCAATGATAAAACTTCAAGGTCCATATCTAAAATTATGATAGCTACATAGATCAAGTTCACACTTATATATCTAATATGAATTGATGAAAAATAGAATAATATTCTAGATCAATAATAATATGATTATGATATAAGATTTTAAGAACTCATTTAACTTAAAACATAAAAAATGTATAAATTCAAACTTTTATATTTATAAAATGAATTATAATTTTAAAATATCTATTGTGAGATTAATATTATTAAAAATTATTTACTTGACTGTCAATTTAGTGTGGGAAAATTAAAATCTACCAGTCACGTTGAAGATACGTTATTTTGGCTGCTTGAAAATATTTTAGTGTGGTCTTCGAAAATGGAGATGCACGGCCTAAATGAATGACAGGCGCCAAATACCGTTTCTTCACAGACCAAGTGGCCACTGTGAACAACAAATACTAGCAGTGGCCCAGGGTATGGTCCAAATTTTGCTTCACTACGGTTATCTGTGCTATATTTATGAACGCTTTTACAACTTAGGGTTCCGTAGCAGAGTCTTCGAACGCTTTTACGATTTAAGATTCACAGTATACACGGAATTGATTGTTCTATTATGATTTCCAGGTTATAGCAAATCAATTTGGATGTTTTTGGTTGAAATTTGTGATTTTTTTAAAGCAAATAGAGGTATTGTGTACTGTAGGGACTCCTGGATCTATATTTGACTGTTCATCTTATGTGAAAAGTAATTTTGATGAAGATTATCAAAATATCAGCCTCCTGAGCTAGATTTATGAACGCTTTTACAATTTAGAAGTCTTCTGAGTTATATTTATGAACGCTTTTACAATTTTGTATTCAGCAGCAGACTCGGAAATGATTTTCTAATTCTGATTTTTAGTCTACAGTAATCAATTTCGATGTTTTTTTGGTTAAAAATTGTGAATTATGTACTGTACGGACTGCTGAATCTAAATTTGACTGTAGATATTTGATGAAAGAAAAGATATTTAAAGTATATAAAGTAATTTAACAGTAATTTTATTTTAAAATTTATTTGAAGAGAAAATTCAGAAATGAAAAAAATCATAGTAAAATTGAATAAAAAAATATTAACATTTTAAAAAGCAAAATTAATATATTTGGAATAAGAAGATAAATTATTTAATAATTTTGAAATTTATTAAAACATAAATTGAAAGAATAAAAAAATTCAAAAAGAGGAAGACCTCACAAAGAACTGTTCCGTCTTTAACCTCATAAACTTTAAAAATCTTCTATTCTATTCCAGATAAAAAGATCTGCTGTTCCTTTTACCTCGTGAACTTTGAAAATCTACTATTCTTTTGGAAATTTACCCCTTTTAATAATAAAGCATATTTCATTTTAAACCTAATATTAACTGTCTGCAAGGAATTTGTCCTTTCATGAAATATGTAACACTCTTCCTCCAATTTTAATTGTGCTTTACAGCGATGCCTACGTACGGCGAGACGGCCATAAAAATGGAAAAATATTATTGGCGTCATGAATACCTAGACGGATGTCGTCAGAAATGTTCATCTGTCTTGTTTATACCATGTGATCGGCCTCGATTTGGTGTGAAGGGAAGTATAAAAATAAAATAAAATAAAATTGCCGTTCATGTACTTAGACAATAAAGATCTTTTGCTGAAAGACGTCAATATCTGATAAAGCTGCTTCTTAAATGCATACAGGGTGCACTAGGTACCTATCGCTTCCTCCATTCTCATTATGCCTGGGCATTGTTTTATCTCACATCGTATTTAATATTTATTTTGAAACTGTTCTTATTCTGCATTGACTTGGACCAATAAAAATTTATTTGATTTACCATCCTACAAGAAATTACGCTTTTTTTACATGAAATGAACAAACTGTTATTGAAATCCATGGCTGTGGATGCAAGACAATTCAAATAATATGGACAGACAGTCTGTTTTTCTTCTGAAAATGACTGCTTGACTCTTTGCGAATTATTGCACAGCGTTGGGTTAAATGTCCGCAAACTTGGGGGCCCTTTCTGTCCATGTAAATCCAAAATTTTAGGTCACAAACAGAGGGCAGTACCTGCTGTGCACAAGTGGCACACTCGCTCACTTGCAAATAAATCTCTACTGGTGCCAGCGTTATTTTCATCCCAATCACATCACAGATGTAACACTTTTTCTTTTTCTCTTTTTTCAATGGAGAAAAAGCCATCGATGCATGCACCCCTGATGGAAACACATTACATAAGCTTTCAAGAAAGCATACCATTATCCTAGATTTCAAGCCTATTTTACATGAGTCTTATTGAGAAGCTTAAACATTTATTCATGGTAGGGGAAGAGTATCAATAGATAATACAGCTCCAATAACTTTCATTTTATTGTCATGTTGACCCCCCCAAAACATTAAAAAAAAAATGTCACTACATAAATATAAGAATACCAGTAAATATTTATTTTAACACCAAAACATATTCACAAATGAATTAGGGGAAGAGCACCGGTAGTTGGGCATGTGGCCTCTTTTGCACGCCTATTGGTCTCACTTTTTTTTGGGCTGTTTTGGACACCTTGGCAAAAAGCATGTTGATGTGGCACCATACTTGATGATGTGGCGTTGAAAGCTTAGTTATAAGCAACCAAACTAGAAACAACAATTGGAAGACCAAGGGCCACAAATTAGAAATCCACTTTAAACAATGTGACAAATACAACCAATGGAAGACCAAGAGTCACAACTTAGAATTCCACAAAGATGTCCCTCTTGGGAGTTGAACTTGGGTCTCCACATTGAGAACTCGATGCTTTAACCAACTAAGCTCAACCCCTTGGACTCCAACATTTCTTTCAATATAGTCATTGTTAATAATATTAACAGCCATATTGGATGTCCAATGATGGTTTAGCTCCTTCGTAGTTGCATTATGCTTTGTCTATTGATGATTTCTTTGTATGCGGTTTACAGTTTCATTTCAATGCTCTCTTACAGTTTAATGTGCTTATATGGTTATTGTCCATTAATAGTGTGAACTTTTCTCCAATTTCTTTGCTTCATTACAGTGTGAACTTAACTCCACTTTCTTTGCTTCATTTTGCGATATAGGTTTCATTTCAATGCTCTGTTACAGTTTAATAATGTCAAAATCCTTACGATATAATAATGTTGAAATCCTCACAGAGAATGTCAAAAGAAAAAATGATTATCTATTTCTTTTATTCAAAAACTCTTCATTATTTATCATTTCATTGTATGGGTGCATTGTTAAATGGTGTCTCTCTATTTATAATGCCAAAATAATTACGGAGAATGCAAAAAAATTTGATTATTGTTCATAATTATTTGAAACCCCTTCATTATTTATCATTACAATAATGTGTATGCCTGATACTATTACTTACAGTGACTATATACTGGCTATTAGGTTGTTGTTCACACACACAGAGAGATATGTGTGTGTGTGTGTGTTTGTCGACATATAACAACCTTCTCACATACACGTTATGGGCCACTTGGCACGAATTACTGCCAACTACATTACCCTAAAAACTTTGGGAAATGAAGATTTTTTGAGGCATTTTCATTGTTTGCTCTACCTTCAATTTGTTAATATACTCATTGTAAATAATATTATCAAGCATACAATATATTACTTCCAATAATTTCCATATGAGAAATACAACAACATCATTCAATTGTTAGTCATTTGAGAAATGAATCTGCATCTTAATAATGTATCAACAATAACCAGTTTTTAATCACCAATTCAAAGCTTACATCACCAATTCCTTTCAGACAAATATAATAGTTTTCCCTCATGTCTTCTTCGCCAAAACTCCAGCTTGTCGATTATTACTCCTCATATTAACACTTCAAAATGAGAAAGTGAGATTTTCAAAATTGTTAGAATTTCATATTTTTATTTCAATCTAGACCAATTTTTTCAATTTTAAATTAGATTTTTCTTTATCATAATCTTTTGTACGTTTATGTATAGAAACATGCTTTTGTGTAGGATAAAAAGTGACACTAAGCAAACATGCCCTAATCTCACTTTCAACCACACACTTGTGGAATACGAAAGAGCCTAGAGGTATCACACAATTGGCTACTTCTTCTTGTGAAAGAGAGAGCCACGGGCTACCTATTAGGATTTCTATTCCTTTGTTCCAATTGAAAGATAAAATGATGCAAGTTCAATCCCTAACCCCAAAGTGCAAGTATGAACTAATAACAAGATTGCAGAATTGAACTTAAACAATGGAAAGCTATAAACACAAGGACAAGACAAGAATGCAAATGCGTACCCGGAGTTAAAATCTGACTGAAAATGTTTGGGACGGGGGCGCGGGCGCCACTGTCCTGATTCTGCCCCGGAAACTGCTCCAGAAACTGCTGTTTTGCACTCTGGAAAAGTTGTCAAAAATGTTGAAAATGCTGTCTGTTAGGAGGACCAGGGCGCCCAGCGCCCAGCGCCCCTGTCCTGGCAGGACCAGGGCGCCCCACGCCCCTATCCCGGTCTTTTGCTCTAAGATTTGGTGTGAAGTTCGGTCTCCGTCTGCTTCTTCCGGATCTGTAACTTGCGGCGTCGTCCGAATTCCGAAACCTGCACTTATATCTGAAAAGGTGTGGTGGGCGGCTATATAGGGTTTTGCCTTAGTCAAACCCCCGCTTCGGTGATTTCCACCTCCACGAATAGCCAAATTGTATTGTAAAATGTATTGTGTGTGCAGACCTAGTGTGTGTGCAAGGTCCTTAAATGCAAGAAAGCAAACTAGAGCAACCTAGAAAGTAAACCCTAATTGCTTGTAAATGACAATGTAAATGCTTTAAATCAAGATGCAAAGTGATCTAAAGCATGAATAAATGATGTATTGAAGCTTATGTAAAGACATGAAAACAACATGAAATCATACCCAACCCTCAAGGGAGGAGTACAAGCCAATCTTCAGTCGGTAATCTCCTATTGTTCTTCAATGTCTTCCAAGCCCTAAGTGGATGAATGAATTTGATAGATGCTTGATAGAAGGATGTTGAATGTTGTTGAAGTCTCCAAAGATCTGCTCTTTCGCTGCATATGAAGTTCCTGAAAATAAAAATCGGATCCTTTCAAATGAAGAAAGAGAGCTCTTATATATGAAACCCTAGGTCATAATTTCGTCTTTTGGCCGACCTAGAGATTGAATTTCCCGCCAATTTCTTGGGGTTAAGCTTTATTTTATGATTGGATCGCGCTCCTAAAATTTCGGGAAAAATGTCCGGGACCATGTGCACTTCGGGCGCCATGGTCCTCTCCAGGCGCCATGGTCCCGACAACTTTTCACCAAATTTTCAGGGCCATCGGATATGATGATTTTAGAGAGAATCCCAAAGTTACAGCTGATTTCAAGATGTTTTGACCCCCAAAATCAAGCCCCCAAGTTCAAAATAGGACCTAATCAGGGTTTTTGATTAAATGATGTATTGGAGGAATAAAATGAAAAGGGCGCACTTTAATGAAAGGGCCCAACTTTATGATGTGGAAGATGATGAAATAGAACCTTAGACCTAATTAATTTAATTAATTAAGTGCTAAAGGGGAAATGCAATGCAAAATGCAAAATGCGCCAAGGCGGGTGCTAAACTAGGTGTGAAATTGTACCACCCTAGCAAGTGCGTACAATTTACGACGCTACATTTAGCCCCCACTTTAGCGGTCATATGAACACTACGTGCATATGCAAGCTAAAGTACAGAAAAGTAAACATTATTTGAAAAAGGATATATCCATAAGTTTGTCAAACGAAGCCCCCAGCGGTATCTGCAGTACACAGTTAGGAACCGCACCCTACAAAACCACATGTTAGATCACAAAATCACCTAATGCTTACTAAGGAAGGTGATGAAAATTTGAGGGTAGCTATATGCCCCCCCTGTTTCGGCTTGCTAATTTTAGTGAGTTGAAACAGGGTATCATGTTTACCACTTCGAATTGTTAAAGAATATTGATGAAAAATGCTCACAAGAAGATTTGATATGAGATCAAAAACTAATGGAGAATCATTTGGTAAGAAAGAGGACTAAATCTCAATTCCAACACAACAAAGAGTGTGAGGATTTGGGAGTTCTATAACACAAGATGAAGGATGTAAATGGAAACAAAATGCAAAGAGAAGAAAAGAAAGGAAAAAAAAAGCATGAATACACACATTGGTGATCCATGAGAAGAATAGTGAGAGAGAAAACATGGACTTCTCGCCCCTAGATCTTGTCTAGGTGATCCATGGGAAAAAGGACATGGAAAACTAGCCCCTAGAGTCTGTCTAGGTGATCCATGTAAGGGAGGAGAGTGAGAAAGTCTAGCCTTATGCCGCTAGTTCCACTCAACCTCGTGCATGTGTGTGTAAGGGAGGTTAGAAGCACCTCATAGGAGTCTATGCCCGAGTATGCTACAACCTGTATATGTATAGTACAAAAGCATGACATCTCGCTCTAAGAGTCTGTGCTCTAGTTCCGAGAATGACCCTTTGCTCAAAAAGTGTAATGTTTATGTCATAAGAAAATTAGAACAAGGATACCTACCTTCATCACAAAAGAAGATACCCCAAAAATGCAACAATGTCATAGATCCAAGCAAGAGATTTTTGCACTCTTTAAGCAAGGATAAGATAGTTGAGAAGGGATATCCTGTAGTATGTGTAAAGGAGATCCTTAGGGGAGAAGAGATCTTTGTACAAAAGACACCTATCCCCGAGAGGAATTGTTTTAGACAAATATAACATCTTCTAGAATAAGACAAAGAAGAGAATAAGAATGCAATACTTCCTTCTTTTGCGAGGTGAAAGTGATTCTTAATGAAGGATGACGCTCTTTTTAACCCAATTGGGAGAGTGAATTCATTATAGATGTATTTTACCAAGTGCAAAAGAGGTTGTAGTCAAGGACTTACACCTCTTGTAAGAGAGAATCCTTGAACAAGCAACAACAAATGCATACAAGGAATAACATCAAATAATAAAGTTCACACCATCCACGAAATAGGAAAAAGTGGATCCTTAGATAAAAATAAGGAAAGATCATTGCCTCAATGAGAAGGACTTACACAATCTTCTAGGGAGAGATTTGGACATAAGCAAAAGAAGAGATATATGAAATCACTCTTGCCCCCATAGGAACAAGAGATAACATAGAAAAATTAGGCTATTATGTTGCTTCAAATATATGATTGCACTTGAAATTGTACCATCATGAATGACAATGAGCCCCCAGTAAATGAGCTACCAATGTCACATAATGATGAGCAACATAATAGCCATTAATGTTATTTAAAGATATGATAAATTGAATGAGGTATTTGAATATGACATGCTGAATGCTCAACTATAAGTGAGATCAAAAACATGTATAAAGTGATAAAAATTGAAGAAGGAAAGTTACGAGAAATCTTAGAAGAAAGATGAGTGTAATTTATTAGAGCCTTATCCCTGGAGGAAAGGACTTTATGATGAATAGGAGATAAAGATTCATAAGTGGATTTAGAAATTTGAGGGGAGTCATAAAGAGATTTGTTCATCGCCAAGATTTCCTTATGAGGGGAATGAGAGTTGATAGAAGTAGAAGATGATTTAGTTGAAGTGAGATCATCATCACTACTAAATATAGCATTCACACTGAAAGATGGTCTTTTAGATGCTTTAGTGCGTTTGCAGGGATTATAGCCAAGTCCAAAGGCATAATTGTGAAAATTAGTCTCTAGAGGAACCTTCATCCCTTTTTCATGAGCACCACAACCATTTCCATGATACCCATGCTTAGCAAAAATGCGAAAACCACGACCATAACGATCAGCCATTTCAGAAAGAGAAGGCGGTTTTTCATAAGACAAAGAATCAAACTCTTCAGAATTAGAATTTTGAGGAGAAGAAGTTTGAGAAGAAGCCACAAAATTATTGCTCATAGGTTCAAGTAAGACTGATTGATCTCTAGTTTCTTCCTTCTTTTTAACTTTAAGCTCTCTAGGAGGAACCCTATACTCACCTACAAAGGTGGGATTAAAGTCAAGAGATCCCCAATCATCTTCTGCGAGAACCTTCTCAGGATCAAAAGCCTTTTCATATGTAGACTCAAGTCGAGAAGGATCTTCTTCAGGAGTTTCAGACTTATCCGAAGAATTTTGATTATCAGAGGGTGATGATTCATCCATAGGTATTTTGTTTAAAGAGTCGTCATTAGAAGAGGAAGATTTAGAAGAACTCCCTTTGGAAGTAGATGTTTGCAAACAAGCCTGAAGATTAGTATCACCTATCAAGGTATATGTCTTATTGTTATAAATAAATTTAACTTGTCTATGCAATGTAGAGGGGATAGCTTGCATACTATGAATCCAAGGCCTCCCTAATAACAAGTTGTATGTTAGATTTCCCGACATAACATGGATAGGAGTAGGCAAAGTAACAGGTCCCACTGTGATGGGTAAGGTGATAATACCTAATGAAGACTTAGCCACATTATCAAAGCCTCGAATGGGATGAGAGTCAGGCTCAATAAGGGATGTATCCACATTCATCTTATGCAATAGATTAATGCTACACACATTAAGGCCAGAGCCATTATCTACCAGTGTTCGTCTTATAGCAGTGTCATTTATGATAACCACAATCATCAAGGGATCATATTGATGTTGAATTTCACTAATAGGCAATTCATCTTGAGTAAACACAATTTGAGCTTTAGGATTCATCACAGAGTTAACCAAAGACACTATATTACTAGATGTATTTGGTGGAGGAACATTAAAATCTTTCAAGGCATCTTGTAACATTCCATGATGAGCGGAAGAAGTTTGGATCAAATCCCAAAGGGATATCTTAGCAGGGGTAGCTTTAAGTTGTTCTATGAGATCATATTCCTTACCAAGAACTTGTGAAATACATGGAGCTTGAGGAAGAATAGGTTGGGAAGGAGGAAGTGAAGTTGGGATAACTGGAGGAGGATTAGGTTGCCTATTGTTTCTTGTGTTATAAGTATGGGCAACCGCATGATAACTTTCTCTAGTTAGTTGCTTAGCATACTCATAAGGGCTCTTAGAAGAATAACCTCCTTGCACATAAATAATAGGTTTCTTAGGAGTGCAAAAAGAATCATTAGCATAACCACCTTGAACCACTAAGATAGGCTTGTTTAAAGGTTGAGAATTTTGAGAAGGACAAGAACCTTGGACAGTGAAGAGAGGTTTGTTAGGTGTTTCATTCACATGTATCAAATTGATTGAGGATGGTTTAGAGGAATGAACAAAAGGGTTGGAAGAATTATTGATAGTCTTCTTTTGCACTAAAATCTTATCACGGATTAAATCAATTTTAGGAGAGAGACAAGGGATAGGCATTGATGTTCTAGTAGGAAGAGTAATACTAGGAAAGGTCATATCATCCTTTATCATCAAAGGATCTACATGGGGAATAAACTCTCTAGGAGAAGAATCAACATTACTCTCTAAAGTCTCACTTTTGAGAGGGAGATCTTTGAAAGAGATGTTAACCATCTTGCTTTGAACTAGGGTTTCCTTATGAGTAGAACCAAGTTGAGGAGAGGGAGATGCTTTATTTTTAGAAGGAGAACAATTGAGATTCAAGGAAGGTGAAAAATTATCAAGGGAGAGAGAATAATCTACACCTTCTTCTAATGGTTCATCCCAAATAGTGAAGTGGTTGAAAGGGATGTTTGAAGTATTGTTAATTTCGGGAGAGGAGATAACATTGTTTATTAATTCCTCATCCTTAGGAGGGAGAGCATCAATAGATGTGTTAAACTCATCCTCTTTCCTCAAAATATGTTCAATATGATCTTTAGGGGAGAGAGAATTAAGGAAATTGCTTATTATTTCATCTTCTTTCTCTAAGGGATGCTTATGGGTAAGACCAACTTTAGGAGAAGGGTAAGCATTTATCATTAATTCATCATCTCTAGTGGGAATTTTGTTGGAAAAGGAAAGGCCATCACTAGGACATGTAGGGATAATGTCATCTTCTTGCACAAAAGGATCCTCATGAAGGGAGTGTTTTTTAGGAGACACAAAGGCATCAAGGGCATCATTCAACAAAGCATGATCATATCTATTAAAAGGTTTATCTTTTGATTCAAAAGGAGATATCTCTTCATAGAGGGGATCATTGAAAACAACCATGTTACTAGATTTAGTGGAAGAGTTGATAGGAATGTACCCTTGAGAGGAATCATTCGACTTATCATTCTCATCACAACGAAATGGCATAGTAACAATGTTTATGAGTTTTTGGTAAAATGAAGGTTTGGTATATTTAGGTTTCAAAAAATCATCTAAAGCTTCATCTAAATCATAATCATCAAAAATATGAACATCTTGCAAATAAAAATCTGACATTTTGAAATTGCATAAAATTTAAACACACAATGCAAAGAAACACACTTTTTTTTTTTTTCTTTTTTTTTCTTTTTAATGAAAATGAAATGAAAACACACTAAATCTAGATCTAGATCTCACAAATGCAATGCAAGAGGAAGCAATGATAGATTCACGTCGGGTTCACCAAAATGTGTGGGGGAAAAAAAAGCGAGACTAGGTTAACATGCCCTAATCCTACCTTTTGACACACATTACGGAAAACGAAAGAGCCTAGAGGTATCACACAATTGGCTACTTCTTCTTGTGAAAGAGAGAGCCACGGGCTACCTATTAGGATTTCTATTCCTTTGTTGCAATTGAAAGATAAAATGATGCAAGTTCAATCCCTAACCCCAAAGTGCAAGTATGAACTAATAACAAGATTGCAGAATTGAACTTAAACAATGGAAAGCTATAAACACAAGGACAAGACAAGAATGCAAATGCGTACCCAGAGTTAAAATCTGACTGAAAATGTTCGGGACGGGGGCGCGGGCGCCACTGTCCTGATTCTGCCCCGGAAACTGTTGTTTTGCACTCTGGAAAAACTGTCAAAAATGCTGAAAATGCTGTCTGTCAGGAGGACCAGGGCGCCCAGCGCCCCTGTCCCAGGGACCAGGGCGCCCAGCGCCCCTGTCCTGGTAGGACCAAGGCGCCCCACGCCCCTGTCCTGGTCTTTTGCTCTGAGATTTGGTGTGAAGTTCGGTCTCCGTCTGCTTCTTCCGGATCTGTAACTTGCGGCGTCGTCCGAATTCCGAAACCTGCACTTATATCTGAAAAGGTGTGGTGGGCGGCTATATAGGGTTTTGCCTTAGTCAAACCCCCGCTTCGGTGATTTCCACCTCCACGAATAGCCAAGTTGTATTGTAAAATGTATTGTGTGTGCAGACCTAGTGTGTGTGCAAGGTCCTTAAATGCAAGAAAGCAAACTAGAGCAACCTAGAAAGTAAACCCTAATTGCTTGTAAATGACAATGTAAATGCTTTAAATCAAGATGCAAAGTGATCTAAAGCATGAATAAATGATGTATTGAAGCTTATGTAAAGACATGAAAACAACATGAAATCATACCCAACCCTCAAGGGAGGAGTACAAGCCAATCTTCAGTCGGTAATCTCCTATTGTTCTTCAATGTCTTCCAAGCCCTAAGTGGATGAATGAATTTGATAGATGCTTGATAGAAGGATGTTGAATGTTGTTGAAGTCTTCAAAGATCTGCTCTTTCGCTGCATATGAAGTTCCTGAAAACAAAAATCGGATCCTTTCAAATGAAGAAAGAGAGCTCTTATATATGAAACCCTAGGTCATAATTTCGTCTTTTGGCCGACCTAGAGATTGAATTTCCCGCCAATTTCTTGGGGTTAAGCTTTATTTTATGATTGGATCGCGCTCCTAAAATTTCAGGAAAAATGTCCGGGACCATGTGCACTCCGGGCGCCATGGTCTTGACAACTTTTCACCAAATTTTCAGGGCCGTCGGATATGATGATTTTAGAGAGAATCCTGAAGTTACAGCTGATTTCGAGATGTTTTGACCCCCGAAATCAATCCCCCAAGTTCAAAATAGGACCTAATCAGGGTTTTTGATTAAATGATGTATTGGAGGAATAAAATGAAAAGGGCGCACTTTACTGAAAGGGCCCAACTTTATGATGTGGAAGATGATGAAATAGAACCTTAGACCTAATTAATTTAATTAATTAAGTGCTAAAGGGGAAATGCAATGCAAAATGCAAAATGCGCCAAGGCGGGTGCTAAACTAGGTGTGAAATTGTACCACCCTAGCAATTGCGTACAATTTACGACGCTACAGTTTTAATGTGTGTTTTCAATTTTTTTTATAAAATAAAATAAAAATATACTATTTTTTAATTTTAATAATTGATATCAAATGTAAATGGAATGTTGTAATGTTGTTTATAAAGGTCATTTTTTAACTTTAGAGATTGTGAGAATTTATGTTTAAAAATAGATTGTGAATTTTTTTTGAGTATATTATGCATTGTAAGATTAACATATTTATGTCAGTTGGTAATTGAAAGTGATAAATTCATGATTCTAAATAAAGAGAAGACTATCTATATCTCCTCTCTCTCCCACCCTCTCTATCTTTTCCAGCTTATATCTTTCTCTCACTCATATACACACTCTTCCTATTTCTCCCTCCCTATCTCTTATCGCTTTATATTTTCCCCTCTTTATCTCTCTCTCTCCCTCTCTCTATTACTTGTTTCTATCACCCATTATAAAGATATTTAATTGTTTTTGTTGATAGTTTTTTTATTTTGAAAATAATTTCTCTTGTGAATAGATTGAAGCACCTATTGTAAATAGATTGGTTTAGGTTCATCTCATTTTAAAAAAATTGCTTTGATAAGGTTTCATAATAATTTTCCTTGTTGCTATTATGCTCTTGGAAATATTCATCATTTTTTATTTTAAAATGCCACACAGAAAACAACCAATCTTGCATTGGTCATATTGATTTCATAAATGAGTATAATTATTATTATTTCAAAAAAAGGTTAGAAATGACATTTTATTGACATGTTGTTCTTGTACATTATCTAGTGGACCCTTACATGATGCTAAGATAAGTTAAATTTTTATAGACATTTGTCTAAAAGAAAGCAATTTAGAGTATGATTCAATAAGAAAAAATAAATGATTTAATTTTTAGAGATACTAAGAGTAATGAGAAACATAAAGATAAAAGAGATAGAGATCTAAAGAACTCTCTCTCTCTCTCTCTCTCTCTCTCTCTCTCTCTCTCTCTCTCTCTCTCTCTCTCTCTCTCTCTCTCTCTCTCTCCATCTAAACCTCCCTTGATCCCTCTTTATATGTCTCTCTTTTACTCTGATCTCCATCTCCATCTCTATTTTTCTCTCTATCTCCTTACCTATCCCTACATCTCTCTCTTCCCCCTCTTTTTTTTCTACTATATCTATCTATCTTATTTCCCTACTATTATAAGGGGGTGGTTTTATTCTAACAACTACCAAGTGCAAGTTATACCAGTGAGTTGATTAATTACCCATAGTGCTCTCTCTCTCTCTCTCTCTCTCTCTCTCTCTCCATCTAAACCTCCTTTGATCCCTCTTTATACGTCTCTCTTTTACTCTGATCTCCATCTCCATCTCTATTTTTCTCTCTATCTCCTTACCTATCCCTACATCTCTCTCTTCCCCCTCTTTTTTTTCTACTATATCTATCTATCTTATTTCCCTACTATTATAAGGGGGTGGTTTTATTCTAACAACTACCAAGTGCAAGTTATAACAGTGAGTTGATTAATTACCCATAGCTCTCTCTCTCTCTAAACCTCCTTCGATCCCTCTTTATATGTCTCTCTTTTACTCTGATCTCCATCTCCATCTCTATTTTTCTCTCTATCTCCTTACCTATCCCTACATCTCTCTCTTCTCCCTCTTTTTTTTCTACTATATCTATCTATCTTATTTCCCTACTATTATAAGGGGGTGGTTTTATTCTAACAACTACCAAGTGCAAGTTATAACAGTGAGTTGATTAATTACCCATAGTTCTCTCTCTCTCTCTCTCTCTCTCTCTCTCTCATATCTCTCTCTTTCCCCTTTATTTTTTCATCTCTATTTTCCTCTCTATCTCCTTATCCCTACATCTCTCTCTTCCCCCTCCATTTTTCTACTATATTTACCTATCTATCTTGTTGCCCTACTATTCTAAGGGGGTGGCTCAATTCTAACAACTATCAAGTGCAAGTTTTACTAGTGATTAATCTACCTGTAGCTCTCTCTCTCTCTCTCTCTCTCTCTCTCTCTCTCTCTCTCTCTCTCTCTCTCTCTCTCTCTCTCTCCATCACCTTCATTAAATATCTATTTCTTTCCTCTATCTTTTCCACAACACACACACACACACACACACACACACACACATATGACCCAAAAGTAGAAGTGTTTTGCCACATTTGACCTAAACATTTGAAGAACTTGGAGATTGAATCTTGAAAAAAGTCTGGAATATGAAATGTAGTACTTGGAATATAGTTTCCAAATATGTAAATTTATTTTAATACCCAGATAATAGAAATTGGCTTTCAAAAGGGATTTCTAAAAACCACTTTTTTAAAAATGTTTGTTTCAGGATCATACCATGCATGTGTACGACCACCAATTTTTGACACAAATAAAAGTTTTTTTTAAACCCACCTAAAAAATGATCTATAACACAGTGAAGAATGACGATATTTTATTTGTAATTTATTTATTTATTTTGTATTGACCCTAATTGTCGTTTTAAAAACTCATCGTGTACGATCAACATAATTTGACCTAAACTTATTATTTTTTTGAATTTTTAAATTGAAAAGAATTTTGTGTAGATTGATGAGATATAATTTGTTTTTCAAAAAACATAAAAAACAAAAAAAATATTAAATAAACAAAATTAACTAATATGTCAAGTTTATGGACTAGATTGAGTGCAAATTAATTGAAAATAAGGAAAAATAATCAGTTTTTTTTTTAAATTACATATTCAGAATCTACATAGTGTAATTTGAATTGGGTTTTAATTTCATCAAGAATTCTCTTATAATGGGCATAAAAAATATGGTAGAAGTCAGTATTTCACCATGTTGTTGATAGAACCTTGAACCAACCGGTCCAAGGCTAAGGGTTGGGCATTCCATGCCTTTCCCAAACCTAAACTCGATGCACATGGCAACTCTGTTTTCAAAATTTAAGTAATGGGGCCCCATTTCACTAAACGAGTTCCCATTCGATAAACAAGGCCCCATTATGTTTTTTAATATTAATTTAAATTACAGGGGCCCGTTTACAAAATG
The DNA here is from genome assembly GCF_030272615.1 of Cryptomeria japonica. Classification (NCBI taxonomy): domain Eukaryota; kingdom Viridiplantae; phylum Streptophyta; class Pinopsida; order Cupressales; family Cupressaceae; genus Cryptomeria; species Cryptomeria japonica. The sequence goes on from NC_081408.1 coordinate 442,942,566, forward strand.
GGGACCTAATATATAAATAACGGGGATTCCCATTTACAAAATGGAGACCTATTACCGAAATAGCTATTATTTTTTTTTAAAAAGGACAAAATACAATGATGACAACAAAGGAAATTCAAGCACAAAGAGAGAAGGAGGCAAAATGACAAAGAGATAGAAGATCATGCATACGACAATTGAAGAATATTGAAGCATCTAGTTCAGAGGTTGTTGAAGATGAAACCATTCAAGAGACTGAACTGTCAAGCGACACTGCATTGATGATCAGATGTTGTCATTGATGGCAACTTGTGTCAGATATCCAATCCACAGTTCATGATTCATTCATACTAGAAGATTGATTGAGGTCCCATGAGGTCCAGTGAGAAGAACAGGTTATCTGACATAGTGTGTAGTGTTTTGGTTGGTAGATCAGTTGTGTTGAGTATTTAGTGTCGCGGATCTCGGAGATGCATTACTTTATTTCAAGTTTATGGTCTTCGATGTTGTGAATTGAGTAAGTTGGAAGATCCAGTACAGTTTTTTGGTAGAACAATGTTTTGTGGCAGTAATGTGTGAAGATCCGTTGTCCGGATTGTGTGGAGTAATTTTGGCAGTTGTTTGCATTTTTGAGGTTGTTGAGACGACATATGGGAAGCATGTGGACATCCTTTTTTGGTTCGCTTAGTTGTTTTTGGATCAGATTGAGCTGAATTGGGTAACATGTTTCATTTGTGTGTTATGTGGTTTTTAGGATGACATGGAATTGATCTAATTCGATGTTGTAGATATATTAGACCGATTGATTTGATCATTTGGGAGATAGATGGTTATGTGTGAAATGTGTATGAGCGATTATGGTCAGTTTCACGTGCTTTGTTGGAAGATTTGTGCTCTAGTATAATGCAGAATATCAGAACAGAGCAGAGTGTGATCATGTGTTTTGTGCTTAACCGAAACTATACTGAGGCATTTGTTGATGCTACTAAATGTTGGAAATATGAAGGAATTGATTATGTGTTACATTGATGTTTTGTCATTGATGTCAACACTAGCTGTTATGGTTGTTTACCGACTTCCAGTAGAAGGATTGGATTGGGCAGATTATCACTTGATTGTCACTGGTATGATCTAAATGATGGAATAAGTTTGTATGAATGGTTCATATGCTTCTGAAGTATGTTTCAGTTAGTTGGTATTGACTTGATGATCAGATGCTATCTTATGTTCTAGTAAGCCTGCTTTGTAGCTCTGGTAAGGGTTTCACTGGAAGAACTTTATTAAAGATCTTTGATGTAATGCATAAGTGGTGTTAGTGCAGCTTCTAGAAGGGATTCAGGAATCTGATGGTGATTGTGTTCATGCCTCAACTAATTGGTGTCATTTCTTTGGCGTGTGTGGATCTAATTTAGGTCCGATGCTATCTAGGTTATGGACCAGTTTCATGAAACGTGTTGGTGGAACCTTCTGATGCGCTTTTGAGATATTTTGTTGATTGGATGATGTTTGTTTGGCCTTAGGTCGACATGATTTATGATTTTATTTCAGGATTATGAAATGGATCTATTGATTTATCATTTGGGTGGCCAACCTAATTGTTTAGGTCCAGGGCTTGTATAAATATTTGTAAGATCTCATTGTAAATCATAGGCAAGGAGCGAATAATGTAATAATCATTTGTGCAGAGGATTTGGTCAATCATAGGTGATCAAGTTGGGTTTATGTAGGAGGTTTTAGACCTCCTATATTGAGCTTAACCAAAACTATAATATGACATGTTTGATGCTATCATAGGCAGTTCTTCTTTCTGGATTGTTGTCCAAATATTTTGAGGTGGTTGGCCTCTTTTGTAGTCAGTGAAAATTCATTGTGATGATCAGTGCACTCTAGGCAGTGTGCCTTCCTGCATGTGTAGGCCCCTATTGTAATCATATAGTTTCTGCAGAAGTATCATCTGATTATGGGTAGGGTTTCCCATCGTGGTTTGTCCCTTTACTGGTTTTCAATTATGCTTTAATGCTTTATCAGTTATTCTGGTATCTATTTTCTTATATTCTGGTAAAAGTTTTTAAGTGCTTTAATTCACATAATCTATTGACAACTGATTCACCGCCCCTCTCAGTTGTCCATTGGTTATCCTAACAATTGGTATCAGAGCCTAGTCCTCTTTTAGCAGAAGTCTAACCGCTTGAGGAAGATCCTATGGCAACTAATAGTTCAGGTACTGTTTACTTGAAGGACAACCCTAGGCTTGATGGAACAAACTATGGAGTATGGAAAATTGGGATGGAGACTCATTTAAGATGCATTGGAAAGAAAATTTGGGAAATAACTCAGAAAGGTTACACTCCTCATGATCTGGCATATGGCAATCCTGTACCGCCAGACTTGGAAAGAACAAAATGACTGCAGAGTTAGAGAAGCCCTCTTAAGCGCCTTATCAAATTAGCAGATTATGTGATTATCAGATAAATCATCAACAAAAGTTGTATGGGACAAGTTGGAGACTCTAAATGAAGGTGATCCCAATGTTAAAATTGCTAAACTTGAATGTTACTGGGTAAGATATGAAAACTTGAAGATGGAGGAAGATGAAAGAATTTATGCATTCATGGAAAGGGTAAATGAAATTGTATTAGGAATTCAGTGTTGTGGTGGATCTCTGAGCGAGGAAGAGATTGTTTCAAAAGTACTAAGGGTTTTGCCACCGACATATAAGATGAAGGTAACTACAATTAATAAGCTAAGAACCATGCCTAATTCTTCTGTCAATAGAGATACTCTTGCTGGGAAGATATCTACTTTTGAGCTTGAAGAATTTGGTCCTCCAAGAGCTGCAAAGATTGATACTACATTTAAGGCATCTACAACTAACAAGCAAGATCAGAAAGTTTTGTATGCAAAGGAATTGGAAGAGATTAGGAAAGAAGATGAATAGCTTGAGAAACTTGAAGCCCTATTTGATAGAAGGATATGTAAAGGTCCGACAGGAAGTAAGTATGAAGGGAAATATCCTTTCAAATGTTTTGCATGTAATAAGATAGGTCATTTTGCATCTAGATGTCCAGAAAGGAATTCAAAATTGGAAGAAAGAGAAAGAAGATCTTTTAAGCCTAACCCTGGATATCAGATCAAGAATAAGTACAGGAGAAACAAAAACAAATCATGCTACTATGCTAATGAGGAAGGAGTAACTGATGACTCAGAGGAAGAACTGACAGGAGATTCATCTAGTGGATTCGATAATGGAAGAGACTGGGTATTTTATGCTATGAAGGAAGATGATCTGGAACCAGTTATCAAAAATGAGGAAAAGGCCCTTGCAACAAAAGCTGAAGACAAAGATGAATGGGTAATAGACAGTGGATGTACTCATCATATGACAAGAGACAAAATAAAGTTTCTAACCCTACAAGAATTTGATGGTGGTCAAGTCATATTTGGTAATAACAAAGAGTGCATGATCAAAGGAAGAGGAACCATTTCATTGGATGGTAAGCATAACATTAAAAATGTCTATTATGTTGAAGGTTTGAAGCATAATCTTTTGAGTGTAGAATAGTTGGTAGACAGAGGATTTCAATTACAATTCAAGGATGGAAAGTGCAAAATCATTAGCAAATCAGGACTAGAGATTGCAACTGGTACATAGACAAAAGGTAACATCTTTCATTTGAACTCCAGTGAAAAAAACATGTTTGATTACACATATTGATGAAAGTTGGCTATGGCATAAGAGGTTGTGTCATGTAAACTTTGATTGCATTGTAAAGATCACTTCAACTAAGGAAGTTAGAGATTTACCTAAAATTGTGAAGCCTCATAATCTGGTATGTAAGGATGTGTAGGAGAAAAAGTGACACTAAGCAAACATGCCCTAATCCCACTTTCAACCACACACTTGTGGAATACGAAAGAGCCTAGAGGTATCACACAATTGGCTACTTCTTCTTGTGAAAGAGAGAGCCACGGGCTACCTATTAGGATTTCTATTCCTTTGTTGTAATTGAAAGATAAAATGATGCAAGTTCAATTCCTAACCCCAAAATGCAAGTATGAACTAATGACAAGATTGCAAAATTGAACTTAAACAATGGAAAGCTGTAAATACAAGGATAAGACAAGAATGAAAATGCGTACCCAGAGTTAAAATCTGACTGAAAATGTTCGGGACGGGGGCGCGGGCGCCACTGTCCTGATTCTGCCCCTGAAACTGCTGTTTTGCAAAGTTGTCAAAAATGCTGAAAACTGCTGTCAGAAGGACCAGGGCACCCAGCGCCCCTATCCCAGGGACCAGGGCACCCAGTGCCCCTATCCTGGTAGGACCAGGGTGCCCCACGCCCCTGTCCTGGTCTTTTGCTCTGCAATTTGGTGTGGAGTGCTATCTTGACCTGCTTTTCCCGGATCTGTCACTTGCGGCGTCGTCTGAGTCCCGAAACCTGCACTTATATCTGAAAAGGGTATGGGTGGCTATATAGGGTTTTGCCTTAGTCAAACCCCCGCTTCAGTGATTTCCACCTCCACGAATAGCCAAGTTGTATTGTAAAATGTATTGTGTGTGCAGACCTAGTGTGTGTGCAAGGTCCTTAAATGCAAGAAAGCAAACTAGAGCAACCTAGAAAGTAAACCCTAATTGCTTGTAAATGATAATGTAAATGCTCTAAATCAAGATGCAAAGTGATCTAAAGCATGAATAAAGGATATATTGAAGCTTATGCAAAGACATGAAAACAACATGAAATCATACCCAACCCTTAAGGGAGGAGTACAAGCCAATCTTCAGTCGGTAATCTCCTATTGTTCTTCAATGTCTCCCAAGCCCTAAATGAATGAAATTGATGAATTCTTGATGGATGGATGTTGAATGTTATTGAAGTCTTCAAAGATCTGCTCTTTCGCTCCATAGAAGGTCCTCGAAAGCCAAAATTCTGATCCTTTCAAATGAAGAAAGAGAGCTCTTATATATGAAACCCTAGGTCTTAATTTCAACTTTTGGCCGACCTAGAGATTGAATATCCCACGAATTTCTTGGGGTTAAGATTTATTTTATGATTGGATCACGCTCCTAAAATTTCAGGAAAAATGTCCGGGACCATGTGCACTCCGGGCGCCATGGTCCTCTCCGGGCGCCATGGTCCCGACAACTTTTCACCAAATTTTCAGGGCCGTCGGATATGATGATTTTAGAGAGAATCCCGAAGTTACAGCTGATTTCGAGATGTTTTGACCCCCGAAATCAAGCCCCCAAGTTCAAAATACTACCTAATTAGGGTTTTTGATTAAATGATGTATTGGAAGAATAAAATGAAAGGGGCACACTTTAATGAAAGGGCCCAACTTTATGATGTGGGAGATGATGAAATAGAACCTTAGACCTAATTAATTTGACTAATTAAGTGCTAAGGGGAAATGCAATGCAAAATGCAAAATGCGCCAAGGCGGGTGCTAAACTAGGTGTGAAATTGTACCACCCTAGCAAGTGCGTACAATTTATGACGCTACATTTAGCCCCCACTTTAGCGGTCATATGAACACTACGTGCATATGCAAGCTAAAGTACAAAAAAGTAAACATTATTTGAAAAAGGATATATCCATAAGTCTGTCGAACGAAGCCCCCAGCGGTATCTGCAGTACACAGTTAGGAACCGCACCCTACAAAACACACGTTTAGATCACAAAATCACCTAATGCTTACTAAGGAAGGTGATGAAAATTTGAGGGTAGCTATATGCCCCCCCCTGTTTCGGCTTGCTAATTTTAGTGAGTTGAAACAAGGTATCATGTTTACCTCTTCGAATTGTTAAAGAATATTGATGACAAATGCTCACAAGAAGATTTGATATGAGATCAAAAACTAATGGAGAGTCATTTGGTAAGAAAGAGGACTAAATCTCAATTCCAACACAACAAAGAGTGTGAGGATTTGAGAGTTTCTAACACAAGATGAAGGATGTAAATGGAAACAAAATGCAAAGAGAAGAAAAGAAAGGAAAAAAAGCATGAATACACACATTGGTGATCCATGAGAAGAATAGTGAGAGAGAAAACATGGACTTCTCACCCCCAGATCTTGTCTAGGTGATCCATGGGAAAAGGACATGGAAAACTAGCCCCTAGAGTCTGTCTAGGTGATCCATGTAAGGGAGGAGAGTGAGAAAGAAAACATGGACTTCTCGCCCCTAGATCTTGTCTAGGTGATCCATGGAAAAAAGGACATGGAAAACTAGCCCCTAGAGTCTGTCTAGGTGATCCATGTAAGGGAGGAGAGTGAGAAAGTCTAGCCTTATGCCGCTAGTTCCACTCAACCTCATGCATGTGTGTGTAAGTGAGGTTAGAAGCACCTCATAGGAGTCTATGCCCGAGTATGCTACAACCTGTATATGTATAGTACAAAAGTGTGACATCTCGCTCTAAGAGTCTGTGCTCTGGTTCCGAGAATAATCACCTTGCATAAAAGAAAAATGGAGACATCTCGCTCTAAGAGTCTGTGCTCTGGTTCCAAGAATGACCCATTGCTCAAAAAGTGTAATGTTTATGTCATAAGTAAAGTAGAAAAAGGATACCTACCTTCATCACAAAAGAAGATACCCCCAAAAATGCAACAATGTCATAGATCCAAGCAAGAGAGTTTTGCACTCTTTAAGCAAGGATAAGATAGTTGAAAAAGGATATCTTGTAGTATGTGTGAAGGAGATCCTTAGAGGAGAAGAAATATTTGTACAAAAGACACCTATCCCCAAGAGGAATTGTCTTAGACAAATATAACATCTTCTAGAATAAGACAAAGAAGAGAATAAGAATGCAATACTTCCTTCTTTTGCGAGGTGAAAGTGATTCTTAATGAAGGATGTCACTCTTTTTAACCCAATTAGGAGAGTGAATTCATTATGGATGTATTTTACCAAGTGCAAAAGAGGTTGTAGTCAAGGACTTACACTTCTTGTAAGAGAGAACCCTTGAACAAACAACAACAAATGTGTACAAGGCATAACATCAAGTAATAAAGTCCACACCATCCAAAAAATAGGAAAAAGTGGATCCTTAGATAAAAATAAGGAAAGATCATTGCCTCCCAAGGATAAGGACAATGAGAAGGACTTACACAATCTTCTAGGGAGAGATTTGGACATAAGCAAAAGAAGAGATGTATGAAATCATTCTTGTCCCCATAGGAACAAGAAAATTAGGCTATTATGTTGCTTCAAAAAATATGATTGCACTTGAAATTGTACCATCATGAATGACAATGAGCCCCCAGTAAATGAGCTACCAATGTCACATAATGATGAGCAACATAATAGCCTTTAATGTTATTTAAAGACATGATAGATTGAATGAGGTATTTGAATATGACATGCTAAATGCTCAACTATAAGTGAGATCAAAAACATGTATAAAATGATAAAAATTGAAGAAGAAAAGTCACAAGACATCTTAGAAAAGGGATGAGTGTAATTTATTAGAGCCTTATCCCTAGAGGAAAGGACTTTATGATGAATAGGAGATAAAGATTCATAAGTGGATTTAGAAATTTGAGGGGATTCATAAAGAGATTTGTTCATTGCCAAGATTTCCTTATGAGGGGAATGAGAGTTGATAGAAGTAGAAGATGATTTAGTTGAAGTGAGATCATCATCACTAAATATAGCATTCACATTGAGAGATGGTCTTTTAGATGCTTTGGTATGTTTGCAGGGATTATAGCCGAGTCCAAAGGCATAATTGTGAAAATTAGTCTCTAGAGGAACTTTTATCCCTTGTTCATGAGCGCCACAACCATTTCCATGATACCCATGCTTAGAAAAAATGCGAAAACCACGACCATAACGATCAACCATTTCAAGAAGAGAAGGTGGTTTTTCATAAGACAAAGAATCAAACTCTTCATAATTAGATGTGAGGAGAAGAAGTTTGAGAAGCGGCCACAAAATTATTGCTCATAGGTTCAGGTAAGATTGATTGATTTTTCGTTTCTTCCTTCTTTTTAACTTTAAACTCTCTAGGAGGAACCCTATACTCACCTACAAAGGTGGTATTAAAGTCAAGAGATCCCCAATCGTCATCTGCGAGAACCTTCTCAGGATCAAAAGCCTTTTTATGCGTATATTCAAGTCGAGAAGGATCTTCTTTAGGAGCTTCAGACTCATCCAAAGAATTTTGATTATCAGAGGGTAAGGATTCATCCATAGGTATCTTGTTCAAAGAGTCATTACTAGAAGAGGAAGGCTTAGATGTTTGCAAACAAGCATGAAAATTAGTATCACCTATCAAGGTATATGTCTTATTGTTATAAATGAATTTAACTTGTCTATGCAATGTAGAGGGGACAACTTGCATACCGTGAATCCAAGGTCTCCCTAATAACAAGTTGTATGTTAGATTTCCTGACATAACATGGATAGGAGTAGGCAAAGTAACGGGTCCCACTATGATGGGTAAGGTGATAATACCTAATGAAGACTTAGCCACATTATCAAAGCCTCGAATGGGACGAGAGTCAGGCTCAATAAGGGATGTATCCACATTCATCTTATGCAATAGATTAATGCTACACACATTAAGGCTAGAACCATTATCTACCAGTGTTCGTCTTATAGCAGTGTCATTTATGATAACCATAATCATCAAGGGATCATATTGATTTTGAATTTCACTAGTAGGCAACTCATCTTGAGTAAACACAATTTGAGCTTTAGGATTCATCATAGAGTTAACCAAAGACACTATATTACTAGATGTATTAGGTGGAGGAACATTCAAATCTTTCAAGGCATCTTGTAACATTCCATGATGAGCGGAAGAAGTTTGGATCAAATCCCAAAGGGATATCTTAGCAGGGGTAGCTTTAAGTTGTTCTATGAGATCATATTCCTTACCAAGAACTTGTGAAATACGTGGAGCTTGGGGAAGAATAGGTTGGGAAGGAGGAAGTGAAGTTGGGATAACTGGAGGAGGATTAGGTTGCCTATTGTTTCTAGTATTATAAGTATGGGCAACCGCATGATAACTCTCTCTAGTCAATTGCTTAGCATACTCATAAGGGCTCTTAGAGGAATAACCTCCTTGCACAGTAATAACAGGTTTCTTAGGAGTGCAAAAAGAATCATTAGCATAACCACCTTGAACCACTAAGATAGGCTTATTTAAAGGTTGAGAATTTTGAGAAGGACAAGCACCTTGGACAGTGAAGAGAGGTTTGTTAGGTGTTTCATTCACATGTATCAAATTGATTGAGGATGGTTTAGAGGAATGAACAAAAGTGTTGGAAGAATTATTGATAGTCTTCTCGTGCACTAAAATCTTATCACAGATTAGATCAATTTTAGGAGAGAGACAAGGGATAGGCATTGATGTTCTAGTAGGAAGAGTAATACTAGGAAAGGTCATATCATCCTCTATCATCAAAGGATCTACATGGGGAATAAACTCTCTAGGAGAAGGATCAACACTACTCTCTAAAGTCTCACTTTTGAGAGGGAGATCTTTGAAAGAAATGTTAACCATCTTGCTTTGAACTAGGGTTTCCTTATGAGTAGAACCAAGTTGAGGAGAGGGAGATGCTTTTTTTTTAGAGGGAGAATAATTGAGATTCAAGGAAGGGGAGAAACTATCAAGGGAGTTTCCAATCTTGATTTCATCCCCTTTGGCTAGGGGTGGCGAATAATCTATACCTTCTTCTAATGGTTCATCCCAAATAGTGAGGTTGTTGAAAGGAATGTTCGAAGTAATATCAATTTCGGGAGAGGAGATAACATTGTTTATTAATTCCTCATCCTTAGGAGGGAGAGCATCAATAGATGTGTTAAACTCATCCTCTTTCCTCAAAATATGTTCAATAGGGGAGAGAGAATTAAGGAAATTGCTTATTATTTCATCTTCTTTCTCTAAGGGATGCTTATGGGTAAGACCAACTTTAGGAGAAGGGTAAGCATTTACCATTAATTCATCATCTCTAGTGGGAATTTTGTTGGAAAAGGAAAGGCCATCACTAGGAAATGTAGAGATAATGTCATCTTCTTGCACAAAAGGATCCTCATGGAGGGAGTGTTTTTTAGGGGACACAAAGGCATCAAGGGAATCATTCAACAAAGCATGATCATATCTATTGAAAGGTTTATCTTTTGATTCAAAAGGAGATATCTCTTCATAGAGGGGATCATTGAAAACAACCATGTTACTAGATTTAGTGGAAGAGCTGATAGGAATGTACCCTTGAGAGGAATCATTCGACTTATCTTTCTCATCACAACGAAATGGCATAGTAACAATGTTTATGAGTTTTTGGTAAAATGAAGGTTTGGTATATTTAGGTTTCAAAAATTCATCTAAAGCTTCATGTAACTCATAATCATCACAAATATGAACATCTTGCAAATAAAAATCTGACATTTTGAAATTGCATAAAAATTAAACACACAATGCAAAGAAAAACACTTTTTTTTTTTCTTTTTAATGAAAATGAAATGAAAACACACTAAATCTAGATCTAGATCTAACAAATGCAATGCAAGAGGAAGCAATGATATATTCACGTCGGGTTCACCAAAATGTGTAGGAGAAAAAGTGACACTAAGCAAACATGCCCTAATCCCACTTTCAACCACACACTTGTGGAATACGAAAGAGCCTAGAGGTATCACACAATTGGCTACTTCTTCTTGTGAAAGAGAGAGCCACGGGCTACCTATTAGGATTTCTATTCCTTTGTTGTAATTGAAAGATAAAATGATGCAAGTTCAATTCCTAACCCCAAAATGCAAGTATGAACTAATGACAAGATTGCAAAATTGAACTTAAACAATGGGAAGCTGTAAATACAAGGATAAGACAAGAATGCAAATGTGTACCCGGAGTTAAAATCTGACTGAAAATGTTCGAGACGGGGGTGCGGGCGCCACTGTCCTGATTCTGCCCCTGAAACTGCTCCGGAAACTGCTGTTTTGCAAAGTTGTCAAAAATGCTGAAAACTGCTGTCAGAAGGACCAGGGCACCCAGCGCCCCTGTTCCAGGGACCAGGGCGCCCAGCGCCCCTATCCTGGTAGGACCAGGGCGCCCCACGCCCTTGTGCTGGTCTTTTGCTCTGCAATTTGGTGTGGAGTGCTATCTTGACCTGCTTTTCTCGGATCTGTCACCTGCGGCGTCGTCCGAGTCCCGAAACCTGCACTTATATCTGAAAAGGGTATGGGCGGCTATATAGGGTTTTTCCTTAGTCAAACCCCCGCTTCAGTGATTTCCACCTCCACGAATAGCCAAGTTGTATTGTAAAATGTATTGTGTGTGCAGACCTAGTGTGTGTGCAAGGTTCTTAAATGCAAGAAAGCAAACTAGAGCAACCTAGAAAGTAAACCCTAATTGCTTGTAAATGATAATGTAAATGCTCTAAATCAAGATGCAAAGTGATCTAAAGCATGAATAAAGAATATATTGAAGCTTATGCAAAGACATGAAAACAACATGAAATCATACCCAACCCTCAAGGGAGGAGTACAAGCCAATCTTCAGTCGGTAATCTCCTATTATTCTTCAATGTCTGCCAAGCCCTAAATGAATGAAATTGATGAATGCTTGTGGATGGATGTTGAATGTTATTGAAGTCTTCAAAGATCTGCTCTTTCACTGCATAGAAGGTCCTCGAAAGCCAAAATTCTGATCCTTTCAAATGAAGAAAGAGAGCTCTTATATATGAAACCCTAGGTCTTAATTTCAACTTTTGGCCGACCTAGAGATTGAATATCCCGCCAATTTCTTGGGGTTAAGCTTTATTTTATGATAGGATCGCGCTCCTAAAATTTCGGGAAAAATGTCCGGGACCATGTGCACTCCGGGCGCCATGGTCCTCTCCGGGCACCATGGTCCCGACAACTTTTCACCAAATTTTCAGGGCCGTCGGATATGATGATTTTAGAGAGAATCTCGAAGTTACAGCTGATTTCGAGATGTTTTGACCCCCGAAATCAAGCCCCCAAGTTCAAAATAGGACCTAATTAGGGTTTTTGATTAAATGATGTATTGGAAGAATAAAATGAAAGGGGCACACTTTAATGAAAGGGCCCAACTTTATGATGTGGGAGATGATGAAATAGAACCTTAGACCTAATTAATTTGACTAATTAAGTGCTAAAGGGGAAATGCAATGCAAAATGCAAAATGCGCCAAGGCGGGTGCTAAACTAGGTGTGAAATTGTACCACCCTAGCAAGTGCGTACAATTTACGACGCTACAAAGGAATGTCAAATGGATAAGCAAATCAGAACTTATTTTAAGAGCATACCTGATAAATCTAATGATATTCTTAATTTGATTGATACTGACCTATGTGGTCCTACTAACACAACAAGCTTTCAAGGAGATAGATATTTTATGTTAATCATTGATGACCATTCTAGAATGATGTGGGTTGCGTTTCTAAGGGAGAAATCTAAAGCCTTTGAGAAATTCAAGATCTTTAAAGCTATGGTTGAGACAGCGATAGGGATGAAAATAAAGTGTCCAAGATCAGATCAAGGTGGTGAATTCACATCCAGTGAATTCAAAAGCTATTGTGAGAAAAATGGCATTAGGAGACAATTATCTGCACCTCAGACACCTCAACAGAATGGCATTGCGGAAAGATAGAATAGAACCATTTTGAATGTAACCAGAACCATGATGATGGAAGATAATTTACCTCATATCTACTGGAGAGAAGCAGTAAGTACAATGGTATATAAATTCAACAAAGTTCATATCAAAGGAGATACATGTAAGACACCTTATGAATTATGGTTTGGTCATTCCCCTACTCTTAAGTAATTTAGAATCCTTGGAATTAAAGTGTTATATCAAAAGAGATGATTCCATTGAAAAGTTTGACCCTAGATGTAATGAAGGAATATTTCTTGGTTATTCAACTAAGAGAAAAGCATATAGCTGTTATAACAAAAAATTGGAGAGAATTGTGGAGAGCACTAATGTGAAAGTGGATGAGCAGCACAAAGACCAAGCTAAATCTTATGACAAAGAATCGACAGTGAAAATAATCATAACTGATCCATTAATGCCTGTATCAGAACATAATGTTGGACCAGTTACCTCGACATCATCAGAAAACTCAACTGTAACTGAAGAGTAGCACAAAGAACTTGAAAATTAGAAAACAACAAGGTATGTAAGGCTAAATCATTTTGAAAATCAGATCATTGGAGACAAAAACAAGGGAGTTATGACAAGAAGAAGATTGGAAAATCAAGAGGTATGTTTCATTTCCCAGATTGAACCGGCATTAGTAATTGAAGCTTGTAAAGATGAATGTTGGATGAAAGCTATGGAAGATGAATTAGATCACATAGAAATGAACAATACTTGGACTTTGGTTCCCCAACCTGAAAATAAGAATGTCATTGGAACTAAATGGATTTTTAGAAACAAATTGAATGAGGATGGACAAGTTGTAAGAAACAAGGCTAGATTGGTTTGCAAAGGATATTCTTAGAAAGAAGGAATTGATTATGGTGAAACTTTTGCACCGGTAGCTAGAATTGAAGCTATTAGACTATTTTTTGCTTATACAGTCAGTATTGTATCAAGATTTCAAAGTAATCCAAGGGAAAGTCATGAAAGTGCAATAAAAAGGATATTTAGGTATTTGCAAGGAACAACTGAATATGGTTTATGGTACCCTAAAGATGATGAATTTACTTTATGTGCATATACAGATGCAAATTGGGCAGGTGATGTTGATGACTGGAAGAGCACATCTAGTGGAGCATTCTTTCTTGGGAAGAAGTTGGTTTCATGGATAATCAAGAAGCAGTCGTGTATTTCTTTATCTACGGTTGAAGCTGAATATGTTGCACCCGCAACTAATTCCACTCAAGTTCTATGGATGAAGCAGATGTTGAAGGACATACAAGTGATTTGTAATGATTCGATTGTTATTCATTGTGATAACTTTGCAGCTATTGACATATCAAATAATCCGGTATTTCACTCCAAGACTAAGCACATATCAATCAAGTATAACTTTTTGAAGGAAAAGGTGGAAGTAAAAGAAGTCAGATTGGTTTATGTGAACACTAAAGAACAAATAGCAGACATCTTCACTAAGCCTTTGTCCTGAAAATAATTTGAGCATTTGAAAGATAGATTGGGGGTTTCTACCCCTCCGATAGAGACTTAAATAATGCAGATGTGCATCAGTCTGGTATGCATTATCAAAGCTACCTTTTGCTCTATATTGATGAACTAATGCTACTACTTAGGGGGAGTAGTCAGCTTTGAGATTTAGAGTTTTCATATTCTCCTTGATATATATGCCATATATTTGGCATTGTTGTCAAAGGGGGAGGAATATATGTGAAAAACCATTTCTATTTATTTTTCAGATTGATTGCACTCCTCAGGGGGAGTTTGGCGGTGAGTTTGGTAGTATTTGGTCTTTTGATTCAGATTTGGTTCAAAGATTCATTGCTATATCATTTTATGGGAGATTGTTGGCTGTCTTCCATAGGGGGAGACTTGTTTGGCATTTCTTGGTAGTTGGATGTTTTTCACATCTAGTGTTTTCATCAATGCCAAAAGGGGAGATTATTGGCAATATGAAGGAATTGATTATGTGTTGCATTGATGTTTTTTCATTGATGTCAACACTAGCTGTTATGGTTGTTTACCAGCTTCTGGTAGAAGGATTGGATTGGGCAGATTATCAGTTGATTGTCACCGATATGATCTGAATGATGGAATAAGTTTGTATGAATGGTTCATATTCATTTTAAGTATGTTTCAGTTAGTTGATATTGACTTGATGTTCGGATGCTATCTTATGTTCTAGTAAGCCTGTTTTGTAGGTCCGGTAAGGGTTTCACTGACAGAGCTTTATTGAAGATCTTTGATGTAATGCATAAGTGGTGCTGGTGCAGATCCTAGAAGGGATTCAGGATGCTGATGGTGATTGTGTTTATGCCTCGACTAATTGGTGTCATTGCTTTGGCATGTGTGGATCTAATTTAGGTCTGGTGCTATCTAGGTTATGGACCGGTTTCATGAAATGTATTGGTGGATCCTTCTAATGCGCTTCCGAGATTTTTTATTGATTGGATGATGTTTGATTGGCCTTAGGCTGACATGCTTTATGATTTTATTTCAGGATTATGAAATGGATCTATTGAATTATCATTTGGGTGGCTGACTTAATTGTTTAGGTCTAGGGCTTGTATAAATATTTGTAAGATCTCATTGTAGATCATAGGCAAGGAGCGAATAATGTAACAATCATTTGTGCAGAGGATTTGGTCGATCATAGGTGATTGAGTTGGGTTTATGTAAGAGGTTTTAAACCTCTGGTATTGAGCTTAACCGAAACTATAATTTGGCATGTTTGATGCTATCATAGGCAGTTTTTCTTTCTAGATTGTTGTTCAAATATTTTGAGGTGGTTGACCTATTTTATAGTCAGTGAGACTCCATTGTGATGAGCAGTGCACTCTAGGTAGTGTGCCTTCCTGCATGTGCAAGCCCCTATTGTAATCATATACTTTCTACAGAAGTATCATTTGACTGTGGGTAGGGTTTCCCACCATGGTTTTTCCTTTTATCGGGTTTTCCACATACAAATCATGGTGTTATTTGTTATGGTTGCATGGTATTGATTATTTGGTTTTTAATTATGCTTTAATGCTTTATCAGTTATTCTGGTATCCATTTTCTTATATTTCAGTAAAAGGTTTTAAGTGCTTTAATTCACATAATTTGTTGACAACTGATTCACCCCCCTCCCCTCTCAATTTTCCACCGATTATCCTAACACTATATAGTGTTAAATAAGCATCACCTCATCCTCTAATATTCCTGCATATTGTCTAAGCTCAAAGAACCTCTACTCATACTCATCTACTATCATCCTATTCTATTTAAGGCAATGGAGCTCATCAATCTTATGATACCTCCAGTGCTCTGAGAGGAATTGGGCTCTGAACCTCTCTAAGAACATCTCCCAAGTAACTGTAGTAATATCTAACTATAGCTTCCCCCCATGTATGCCACCATGTGGAAGAAAAGTTGCATAGGTGCATAATGGAACACCTATCCTTGGTGTTACTTCTATATGGGTGCAGAGAAAAACACTGACTCAAGTATAACAACCAAGTCTCTACCTCCATACTGGTACCTGAACCATCAAAGATAGGAGGATGAGCTCTCAATAAGTCTATCATGTGACTGGCTTCCATCTCCTCTTGATCATCAACAACTCTCCTCCTAGGAGAACTTGAGTTCTCTCTATCCTAATGCTTATACTGTTGTGACTCCTCCCGTCTATCTACATCCTATCTAACCTCCTCCTACCTTGTACCTAGATGATCAAGAAGCTCCTATAGTGCTACTACTAACTGTGGTACTGCCTCATCACCATACTGCTCCTAGCGTGGCTCACTGTAGTGTGACTCCTTTGAAACCTTGGGGCGATTATTCCTACGAGTTCCCATGCGATTGCTAGGACCACATCCAAGTCCTAGTCCACGTCCTCTATGCCTAGAAAGCATCCCAACTGGACAAGATGCAAGGGAAAGCTATAAGTCATTGAGCTAGGAATTAAAACAAATAAACATTAGGGATAAAGCCACTGGCTATCCCATGCTAAACATCTAGCTAGAATAATGGGCTCATGCATAAACAAAGTACCCAATTTAGAACCCGGAACTTGTAAGTTATGCTCTGACATCAAAACTATGACATGTCGGCCAACAACCTTGGGGAACTCACACTAACAACCTAGAAATGGAGTAATTTTTTTTTTGTTTAACTAGTAAGTTTCCATTTAACCTTGTCTAGGCAGTGAGAGTACAAATTAATATAGTTAATTCATCTTACTTGAATCTTACATTGAATGTCTAACTATATTTTTGACATAAGCAGAAACATGTTTACAAACTCTCATATAGTTCCCTAGGGTATATTGACGCCACCACATACTTACTTACTAACTTTTTGATTCCTAATCCATATATTAGATTCACAATCAACATGGCAATGCATATGTGCACTTAATGATCTAGATAACATAATGTCACCACACAAAGGTAAGTTATATAGGCTGCCATATAACCTCCAATGCATTCTACTATCCACAATGCTTAGCAACTTCCTAACTAAGAGAGGAAGTAAACCTCTTATACTCTAGCTCCATCTAGAAGTCCAAACCAACAATCCTACAAATGTACATTCTACAACAAGCTTGCTCCCTACATGCTAGGGATGAGCTACTACCACCATGAATATAATATTCCTATTGCTGTCCTCAAACGAGATGCAACAGTTAAATGACATAGAACCTCAAGCTACTATGATGACAACTATGCTATTGCTACCCATACACATAATGCATACAAAATCCACTTATACTCTTAATGATTATAGTACCAACAATGCATCAATTGTTTGTTACAACCATGATACTAATGAGCTCTTAATCAAATGTGGTCTACACATTTTCAGAATTCTAAGTTTTATTATAGATTACAGCCTTATGGCTGATTTAGTTTCTATGATGCTAGCTGAAGAAACTATTGAAGATGCCATGTTTCAATGTTCTAACATTAATGGTTTTAACAAGGTCTTGATAATGATCACCATTTAAATCTTAGAGTCTCCTAAACATGTTCTACAACTAACTATATTGCATTCACATATACATGAAAGTACACCATGACATCTTTCTACATTACAAAACAGATCTATCTACATATACAAGTGACCATTACACTTCAAGATAATACCACATTAATATTTAACTTGTTTCCCAAATCTATTTCCATAATGAATACATACAATACAACTTGTTGAATTAAATACATCATATGGTAATTTACAACATAAGTGTTGGGTTTTTACACATACTTAATACGTTGATCTAATGAAACATCCTAAATTCTATACTCTTTCACATAATTACAATGATGCCCAAAAGATGACATGACAATTTTCAGCTAATGATAAATATGAACCTACATGCTACTATTACATAACCATATGTACATGAGGCTTACTCAACCTTACAAGTGATTCCTACACTATTACAAATTTTTACAGCTCAAATGACAAGTTTTAGTACATAAACCTACTCCAAAGAATCCATATACATCAAGATTAAGATCCAAGTCCACTCACAAGAAGAAGAAAAACAAGAAGGGTAAAACCCCAATGGCAAAAAGCTCCAACCACTTGACCAATATGGAACCTATAAGGAACCACCCCCCAAGCTAGGAGATGTCGCTAGGTCCCAACACACACACTAAGCATAGGTTGACACTTATACCAAAGGAACTAACACCAAGAAAGACTTCCACACACAATGACCAACACCAATGCAACATAAACAAGAAAATTCCCAGAGACCAACCAAACATCAAGGCATAAATTAAAATGTAAGAACATAAGGGGACTCATGTACAAGGGAGTTTTATCACATGTCGTACCAAAAAAACAAGGTTCTAGCCTAAGGGCATGCAAAGTCATCTCAACCTATGAGAGACCAAGGGAGATTGGCTTATCATCTCCATGGTCTTCTCATGCTCAGCCTAAAACATCCTCCCTAGGACTGAGTCATGAGGCACCATCATTTGTTATATTTTTAATTATCTAACTACCCAAACCCATTCATTAATTAATTGTCACTTAATTAAACAAGGTAAACTCCCTTACACCCAAGAGGTTTGGACTTCATGCATCCGTACAAGCAACCCACTTCCTTACATGGACCCAAAATCAACATCACAAGTGGCTCTAAGTTACACAAATAAATCTGAAATGCGACCATACAACGCCAAATGATGTATAAACACATATTCATAAAAAAAGGACATCAATATACAAAAGATTTGAGCGTCTTGACCAAAAAGATAGATAAACCAAGTCATAAAACCGCTGCAACCAAATCAATAAAAATCCAACAAGGTCTTCACACTTGCTGTCCTTAAAATCAGCAGCATAACAATATAACTCTCATGGCAAAACTTCATGAGACAAATTCAAATAACCATTCAAATCTTACATCCAAGAAATGGCGTCAAATATGAAAATAAAAATCAATCTACACACAACATACACAAGACAACCTCTGGTACTAAAATGCAACATAACACATTACACAATATGACATTCACAAAGAAAACAATACATAAAATGGGACAACGTTTGCAATACACTTAGCTCGCACTATAACTCACGGGCTTCATTCAAAATCACAACTCGACTTAACATTTGATCACCAAGACTCATGGACAAAAAAATGTGTAAATTTGCACAACAAAATAACTACCAAATAGCTACAACACTAAAACACAACACCTTCTATTGCCCAAGAAAAATCTGAAAAACACACTGAACCAGATAAAACACTATACTGACAACATAAACTAATATGAGCAAACTCAGTTTTAGACCCATCAAATTTGGGTGTTTTGGTTCAACAGTTATAAAAATTAAATTGGGATAAGATAAACAACTGTTAATTACAAGCCTGTTGAATGGAAACCCATCTGACAAATACAAATAGAGAAGAATGGAAATAAAAAATAAAAATAATATGCATTATTGACTGGGCAAGTATTTATCTTGGCATAATGGCATAACTAATAGAGATGATAATGTACCGGTAAAGGATGATGATGATATATTGATGGACTATTGGTGATAATATAATTGTGATATGATGCTTTATGATTAGTTAATTGAGTTGTCATTGATGGCAACCATGTTTGTTTATGTTTGGTATATCATCTAAGTTTTCTAAGCCTAACTGGTAATGGAATGTTTGCTAAGTTGACAGTGAAATGATAAGCAGGAATAGTGAAGGAGATGGTTGTGGTAGAGATCCACGTGGAGTTAAGTGTTGCAGTTTGGAATGTATGCTTATGATATTATAATGAGTCTATGACTGGAACCACATCATGTTTGGAGAACCAGAAGTCATGTTTGTAATTGACTGTTGTATATTCAATGCATGGTTTGAGAACTGGTGAAAAGATCTTTAACTGGTGATTATTTATGGTTTGGCCATGAATCTTATCATGTTCATTACTTAGTGATGACGTGTTAGAAACCGTGTGTGATGATAAGATTTCATTTAAGTGCATACAAGGATCAAATTTCTTGGGAAACAACAAAGTGCTTAGCAAAATGTGTTAAGGGCTTGACAACTTATCAGATCAATGTGCATTGATGTGTTATGATCATTCAAAGGCTGTAATTGTCTTGAAATTTGTTGTAATGATTTGTAATTGTGAACTATAATGATTTGTAATTATCTGATATGATCTATGATGTAAACGTATGGGTGTTCAGTTCTGGCAACATGTTATTACTAAGTATGTACCTCCTATCGGTCCCCTGATAGCAGATCAGCTTAAGGAGTAGCAGGAAAGCATTCAAGCATTGGAAGCCATTGTAAGTACACTTTCTAATACTAAATATATTGATGTCCATGGTTTAGAAACTGATTTTGAAGTTTGGGAGAAGTTAGAATTAATCTATGGTGGTGATAAGCATGTGCAAAAGGCTAAAGAAGAAAGCCTTAGAGAAAATTTTGATGATATGAGAATGATGGAAGGAGAAAATATCACTCAGTATGGACATAGGATAAAAGAAGTTGTTGGTGGAATCAAAAGTGTTGGTGCTACTATAGAAGAAGACACTATGGTGAGTAAAATGCTTAGAACCCTATTGCTCGCCTATGCCATCAGAGTGTCTACTATTCAAGAGTTGAGGTTAGTCAGTAATGATAAAGTTACTATTGATTCTTTGATTGGTAAGCTCACTACTTTTGAGTTGAATAGTTTTTATAACAGTGTACCTAAGATAGAATATTCTTTCAAAGCATCTATATCTAGTGTACCGTGAGAAAAGGGAAAGATGTTTTTCATAGTCAGGAATGCAGGCCAAGTCATCATGGCGGTAGTAAAGATGATGTGAATGATGAAGATAATCTGATGGAAGTTGAAGCTCTATTGGCAAAAATACTTCCTAGAGGCACTGGTAAGTACAAAAGAAAGCTTCCTCTTAAGTGTTTATCTTGTAACAAGACATGACATATAGCTACAAAATGTCCTAATAGTGATCAAAAGGAAAAGTTTAGAAAATATAAGGGAAAAGGAAAGAAACAGTCTTATGTTGCAATGGATTAAGGTGCTACTGATGAAGAATCTGAGGATGAAGACAATGAGGAGATTTTTTGTTGCTGTTAAGGAAGATTCATCTGATAAGAAGGCCTTAGTATCTCACATTGACAACAGTGATGAATGTATTATTGACAGTGGTTACTCATACCACTTGATCGGTGATAAGAACAAGTTTATTTCTCTTGAAGAATTTGATGGTGGTGTAGTAAGATTTAGGAACAATTCACCCTGTATGGTAAAAGGTAAAGGTTCTATCTATTTGAATGGTAAAATTAATGCTGATGATGTATATTGGGTTGAAGGTTTGAAACATAACTTGTTAAGTGTTGGTAAATTGAATGACAAAGGTTATCATCTTGAGTTTAAGAATGGAGTGTGCTGGATCTTAGGATGCAAAGGAGAATTAATTGCTACTGGTAAACAAACTAAAGGTAGTTTATTCCATTTGAATGCTAGTGTAAATAGTTGTTTGTGGCTAAGGTTGAAGATAGCTGGTTATGGCATAGAAGGTTTTGTCATGTGAAATTTGATAATATGGTTAAGGTCAGAAAGTCTAGTATGGTGAGAGGTATGCAACAACTTGTTAAACCAGAAAATGTGATGTGTGAAGAATGTCAGTTGGGTAAGATAACTACATCTTATTTTAAGAGTAAATCTTTTTCTTCTGAGCATATTCTAGATTTGGTGCACACCGACTTATGTGGTCCTATGAGGACTAGAAGTTTTTATGGTGACAAGTATTTCATGTTATTTACTGATGATTTTTCTAGAATGATGTGGGTTACTTTTCTGAAGGAAAAGTTAGAATCTTTCAACAAGTTCAAGGCATTCAAGGCCTTAGTATAAAAGGAAACTGGTAATAATCTTAAGTGCCTGAGATCTACCTGGGGTGGAGAGTTTACATCAGATGAGTTTGTGAGATATTGTGATCAAAATGGAATAAAGAGGCAGTTATCTACTCCAAGGACACCACAACAAAATGGAATTGCAGAAAGAATAAATAAAACAATTGTTGAAGAAGCAAGGACTATGCTGATACAAGGAGATGTACTTAAGATGTTTTGGAGAGAAGTAGTACTTAGCACTGCAGTATACACATTCAATTAGGTAATGGTGAAGAAAGGAAATAACAAGACACCCTATGAGTTATGACATGGTAAAACTCCTAATGTTAGTAAAGTCTTTGGCAGTAGGTGTTTTATAAACATAGATGATTATACTGGTAAATTTGACCCTAAAAGTGATGAAGGAACATTTCTTGGCTACTCTACTAAGAGCAAAGCTTTCAAGTGTTTCAATAAAAGAACAAAGAAGATTATGGAAAGCATCAATGTAAAAGTTGATGAATACTCTGATGAATCCGATGATACCAACAAATCTAATCCAACAAATCATGAACAAAAACTTGTGATTATTGAACTAGAAGTGCAGAAAGATGTTGAGCAAAACAGTGCAGAGGAAGATGCACAACTGGTAGATGAAGGAGATGAAGATGAAGAACAAGAAGAGGTTATTGCACAGGAACAGATTATACCTAGGTATGTAAGGTTAAATCATTCTGAAGACTAGCTAATAGGTGACAAGAATGTTGGAGTGTAGAATAGAAGAAAAATAAGTGAAAGTGCATGTCTGATTTCCACAATTGAACCAAAGACAGTGAGAGAAGCTCTTAAGGATGATGATTGGTTAAAGGAAATAAATGAAGAGCTTGATCGAATTGAGAAAAACAACACTTGGTCACTTGTTCCTAGACCTGATGATAAAAATGTGATTTGTACAAAGTGGGTATTTAGAAACAAGATGAATGAAGAAGGAGAAGTTATTAGAAACAAGGCAAGACTAGTTTGCAAAGGGTACACAGAAGAAGAAGGTGAATATTATGGAGAGACCTTTGCACCGGTTTCTAGGCTTGAAGGTCTTAGAATGATACTTGCATTTGTAGAATTTAAAGGTTTCAAAGTTTACCAAATGGATGCAAAGTCAACATTTATGAATGGTGTTGTGGTCTGTGAAGTGTACCTGTACCTGCAAACACAAAACACTTAATAGATCATTACAAGCATGGTTAATGAATTTAAATCAAAGAAAGATAAAACCATAACTAAGAGATCTATCGCCTCCTAGTAAATGCAAGTATGAATTTCACTCTCAGATCTTGTTATGCAAATTCAAGTGACTTGAATACACTTAAATGGAGGATTTAAATGATGAAGATGCATGATCTAGCAATGATAGCATGATTAAGCTACATGATTTCATGATTATTCTAGAAAATAGGCTAGAATGAAGATGCGATTAAGCTAAAATTGAACATGATAACAATGCTAAAATGATAAACTAGAAGGTAGATGCCTATAGTAACAATGCTTGAATGCAAATGAGATGAATCAATCGGGATGAAAAAATGATATGAATTGGGACCCTTTGTGCTCCAAAATGAGGTCTATTTATAGGATTTCCCAAGGCTAGGGGTGAGGTGGTAGGAATCAACGGTCAAGATTGATTTGAAGATATCAATGGTTAAATTGGAGGCAGGCTGAGAAGAGGTTAGATGAAAGGGGACAATTGGTGGTAGGTAGGAGAATGGGTTGGATGAAAGGGAACATTGTCATCTCCATGGTGACAAGTGTCAAGAGGCTTCTAGAAGAGGTTAGATGAAAGGGAACACTTAGTGACAAGTGTCACAAAGCTTTGCTCATGAGAGGGTAAAGTGTTCAAGAAAAGGGGACATGGTGGTTAGAATGTGCAAGCTAGGATGGAGTTAATTAAACCTGAGGTTAGATGGAATGAGTTAGGTTTAGAAGGGGTTAGGTTAGGTGGTTAGAAGTTAGGAGAATTTGAATTTAAAAATTCAAATAATAGGAAAAGGATAATTAATCTCAACAACTCATAAATTTATTTGTTTTAATTAATTAGGGGATTTAGAAGAAATGAATTTGATGGGGGGAATTAATTAATTTTAATTAATTAATCAAAGGGGATTATTGAAATGAACCTATTAAATAAATCCTTAGATTTATTAATTAGTAGATGAAAAATGGGGATTTAATCAAATTATTGATGAATTCAATTAAATTGGGGAGGAGGATTAAGTAAATAATTGCTTATTTAATTAATTATCTTCAGACCATTTTTAGGTGTATACATTTTGCCCCTCTTTGAAGCGAGGTGTGATGATGTGTTGATTCAAAGAATAATCTCATTTTGATGACGATATCGGTTTGATAGGATGCCCCGACTCTTGATTGCTAAATTATGGTATGATGATGTCCCATCAGGCGATCAATTGAGATGATTGATCTTTGGAGTTTTTGCGAAATTGATATCCCGATAGATTTGATTTGATCTTTGCAACTGTGTTTTGATGAAAATGCAAGTTCTTCTATTAGCTTGATTTCTTAGATTGGTAAGATTGATAAATATTGATTGATTAGATTGATAAGATCAAAATTCAGTCTAGTTTCAGGAAGGATTCATCCTATATAAGGCAACGATGATCAAAGCATCTGGTTTCAGGAAGGATTCATCCTGTATAAGACATGATCAGAACGTCTGGTTTCAAGAAGGATACATCCTGTATAAGACATCAATCAGAATTAGATCATATGGTTTCAGGTTGGATACATCCTGTATAAGACATGATCAGAATCGATTAGGTTTGATTGATTGATTTGATTTGATACGGTTGATTAGATAAAGAACTGACAGTTTGTTGATATCAAGTTGCAGAAATTTTTGGATATGCTGATGTTGATTATGTTGAGAGAGATAGCATAAGATTTGGGCTAGGTCGATAATATCATGAGAGAGATGAGTTCATCATTCTGATTGTGTATATACTTGTGATGATTCCTATGATAGATTTTACCTTGGATAAAAGGAGCATTTAGGATCTCATACAAGAATGAAATGCAAGCTAAAACGCAATGAAATGCAAAGCTATGACCAGACCAATCACTGGATTATTTTACGTTTTTGTCATCATTGAGCTTTTGAAATGTGGGAGGTGAGTGCAAACATCGATGGTATAATTAAACCATGATGACCTGAGCATTACTTTCATGGATTTTGATATAGCAAGTTAACACAAGCATCGAGGTATAATTAAACCAAGATGACCTGAGGGTTGCTTGCATAAAACAGGCAGTATTAATCATTTCAATACACAAATCGGAAATGTCTTCAATGATACTCTGATGATCATGTCTCGAGACAAATTTGCACATATTAATGATTAATTTTCAGACAACAGACAAGAAAAATATCATGTTCCTTCCTTGTTCCTCTAGTCAATGACATCCTTGAGTCACTCAGAAATCATGATAGCAAAAAGCAATATAGAAAAGTTGAACAATCATGTTAAAAACATTATCCAAAAATATATTATCCACCGAAAAGTGTGTGATGTGCTTAGATTGATTTTGTGATAGCTTGATAATTGATAGTTTGATCTCATGTTCAATGTTGGATGTGTCTCAGGTTTTTCTTGATACAAGTTGTCTAACTATTGTTCTACTTGTTTGGTTAAGCTCAAAATGATCAAGAGTTTGCCCCCAGCTAGGTGTAGGATTTTGCCCCAAGCCTAGAAACAAAGTTGTTATGATATACCCAATGATCCAAACCATGGCAAGAGAGCAGCTGCGATGCCTATGTATGTACAAAGGCTTTATAATGATCACCGCTGATGTAAAATGAATGAATGCGGAAAAATGCATGAACTAATAGATGGAAGAGCTAGCCGACAAATAACACCTGTTTGCCAGGTTTTCACTGTCTGTTTTTATTGCACTTTTTCTCATATTTGATTTTTTTTTAATTCTAATTTTTATTTATTTATTTATTTATTTCTTCTTTTTCACTATTTTTGATTTTTCTATTTTTTTCTCTATTTTTGATTTTTTTTGATTTTTCACTGCTTTTTTTTTTTGGATTTTTCTGATTTTTCACTAATTTTTTTTTTATTTTTTTTTTATTTTTTTGCTTTTTCAGACATAAAACTTCTTTAGATGCATGCTATTTATGGGTTCGTCGAGTTGATCATCATCCTATGTTGATAGCTGATATGCTCCTGACCCAAATACTGCTGTGACCACAAATGGACCTAACCAGTTTGGTTCAAATTTTCCTTTCTTTTCTCTATCTGCTTGGTTGTGTAGATTTTCCTTTAGCACTTCTTCCCCAACTTGAAAGACTCGTGGTTTAACCTTATGATTATAGCTCTGACACATTCTTTACTGATATACCTTTAAATGATCAAAGGCATTTTGTCTTCTTTCATGGATTAGTTCTAACTCTTGTAGTCTAGATACTCATTGTTCTTCATCTGGGATGAGACCTTTTAGTGATACAAGTAGAGAGTGTATCTCTACTTCGATTGACAATATGGCTTTTGATCTGTATACAAGAGAGAAAGGTGTGGCACCTGTTGGTGTGCGGATACTGGTATGGTAGGCCCATAGAGCAGGGTTTAGTTGAATATGCCAATCTTTCCTAGCATCGTTCACTATCTTTTTGACGATTTTCAGAATAGTTTTGTTAGATGCTTCTGCCTGCCCATTTCCCTATGGATAATATGGTGTTGGGAATCTGTGTTGGATTCTGAACTTCTCACATAGCTCTTGTACATCTTTCTTCTTTAATGGTCGCCCATTATCAGTGATAATGGTCATTGGTATTCCATAGCGACAGAAAATATAGTTCAAGATAAATGCACCAATTTTTTTTCCTGTGATATTGATGAGAGGCATCACCTCAATCCATTTTGTAAAATATTCTGTAGATACAAAGATGAATTTGTGACTATTTGTTGAAGAAGGATTTATCTTTCCTAATAGATCAAGACCCCATTGACAAAAAGGCCAAGATGTTGCTAAAGCATGAAGTTCTTGTGCTGGTGCATGAATCAAATTCCCATAGATCTGACATTGTTTGCATGTTCTAGCTATCTAAAAAGAATCTCGTTCCATAGTCGGCTAATAATAGCCCAAGCGTATGAGTTTTTTTGAAAGGGTAAGACCACTTGAATGGGTACCACAAATGTCGTTATGGACTTCATGTAAGGCTTTCCCAGATTCTCCTTATTCGAGACATCTTAAGAGAGTACCATCTAGACCTTGTTTAAACAGGGTATCCGTGACAAGAGTAAAATGGGAGGATTGTCGAATAAAGTTTCTCTTTTGATTTTTTGATAAGTCGGAAGGTAATATGTTATCTTTCACTTATGTGTAAGTTTGGCCATAGCGGGAGAAATCATGTCCAATGAGTTGACAGATGATTTGGGAATCAGGACAATTATGAGCAGGATAAAACAACTCTTCCACCAGGAATTCATAACATTGTTGATTTTCCTATGTCTGCAATAGAGAAGCAAGTGTAGCCATGGCGTCTTCTACTTTGTTGTCAATTCTTGAGATCTGTTCAAAAGTTATTTCTACAAAGTGTTTCTTGATATCATCAACCATCTTTTTATAAGGCATTAGCTTTTCGTCCTTTGTTTGATAGTCATCATTGATTTGATTAATGACAAGATGAGAGTCTCCAAAGACTTGAAGTTGTGTAATATTACATTCTATAGCCATTTTGATACCTGTTGTAATACCCTAAAAATGGTCATCTAAACCATGGGCCCCTAATCTTGACAACATCACGAAAGTCCTAACCAAAGACAATTAAATTAACCTTGAGCACATTATTAATTCTTCAATCATCAAAAATCACATGGCAAATCAATTACTCAATATTAATTAAATGTTCATTTAATTAATTAAATAATTTCCAAGAATATCATTTTGATCAATTATCCTATTTTAATTTATTAAATATCCCTGCATATTTAATTAATTAATAAAGTTGCCATTTAATCATGCAAAAGGAATTAATTTATTACAAAAAAGGAATTAATTACAAAGCAAGAGTTGAATTGAAATTAAACAAAAATAATTGAATTGAGAGAGAAATCAAACTTGAGATATTATTTCTTTTTCTAAATTACAACTTGAAATCATAAAAGCAACTAAATTGAATTAATTGAATTATTCTCTAAAATTGGAACTCAAAGCTTTTCAGAGAAAAAGAAGTTCAGTTGCATTGAAAAGACCTTTCTCTTGAATACATCAAATATATGCATGGAATTATCTATTTTTATCACAAATGCATGGAATTAATTAAACCTTATTTCTAATGCAACTTGAACTTCTTATTTAAATGCATTTCAATTAAACTATAATTGGAATCTATCTCAAGGTTAACTGAACCTGATTTCTCAATTATTTTCAATTAATTCTAAATTGAGCTTTTTGTAATTCTCTCTAAATTCAGCCTTCAGCTTGCATTCCAATTCACCCCAGAGATTTTTGAGAACACACTTGGAGATTTATTATTATCACACTAATTTTGCTCTGGAGTCATTTAAGATCATTGTGCTTTTTAGATTATTTGCATCCATATTGCTTGAATCCATTATTGCTTGAATTATTCATTCATCTTGCATCCATATAGTTAAATATCATATAGATTAAATCCTTCATCTTGGTGTAGTCTAGTCACTATTATTTCTTATAAAAATCCGAGAGCAATCTTATACTCGCATCTTTTAGAAGGCAATTAGTCACTTTGTTATGGTTTATTACTTATTGATTATTGATTACTAACCATACATATAATGACTTAATTGAAGTGTTGTGCTTGTAACTACAAACCACTTTTTCACACACACATCTCTGGCGCCCACCATGGGGCAGAAGACTAATTTTTTCAGCCTGCAAGACTGACTGCTTATTTTTTTGTTGCTTTCCAGATTTCAAATTTTTTGTATTTTCATCCGTACATCTCGTACGACAATTTTCATAGGCTGAAACGACAAACTGTAGGTATCATACGAGTAGGAATCCTATATTGAACGAGAGGGAATCTTGTATCATATGAGCTAAAACTATGACGTACAACTCTGTGTTTTCTGGTTAAAAAGGCAAATTTCATGATTTTGGTTTTCTAATTCAAATTGATTATTCTGACGACTGACCCTGACTGCTTATCTGTCTATGTCAGAATTTTTTTCACAGCCTAATCAGTTTTTGGCAGAATGATTGTCAAAGAATAAGCTTGTCGCACAAAGACAATATGACTACTGATTCGTTGTCTTTGAAGGTTGCCTACTAGAAAATCGACCAAACATCGTGTATTCTTTCAATTTATTTTTTAGGCACCTAAATTGCTATTTGGTTAAAGAACAAATTTGTCTTTCATGTTTTTAGAAGATTCTGAGAGGTAGGAGAGTATGCTCTTGTCTTTTTCTAGACAATCAGAAATCCAGACCCTTGAGGATTTTTCTTTGTTTGAGATTTGTACATCTTTAGCAGGCCTGCCCTCCCAAGGGTTTAAAAACTCTTAAAGCCATTACAGCCAGTGTGAGGGGAACGACCTAAGTGGAAACATCCAAATGCCATGTACTTCAACCCACTATAAAATAAATGTGATTTGATGAAAATCAAGTCAACGGCAGTGCTCGGGAATAGCTCTCCTCTGTACCTTCGGGTATATTAAACCTTGGTTTTCAAGGCTGGGAGACCTCTTAATTGAGTTTATACCTCAACGCGCCAAACAAATCCCTTACTAGTTCCAATTAAAATTAGAAGCTACCCAGTTCATCTCTGAAAGGGGGATAATCTTTGTGCAAGAGAGATAGTAACTCTCCCAAGATACTTGTCATTTTGTGCCCCAATTAGCATTTGGAGTTGGATAATACGACGCTGAGAATCCATTTTATGAGACTCAGTGGTTGTATTCTGATTAGCTATTGGGTGTGTACCTGAGTCTACAAGCAAAGGTTTTCTTTCCTCACCAAATTCCTTAGGGTTTGCATGTTGTGATTGGAGTTACTATTCATACTACGTGTTTTCTGTGTTTTCATCCCTGAAACAAAAAAAATGAAATACCCACATTAGAGAAGACAAGAAACAAACTTAGTGATTAGAAACTATGTCCATGTCAGACTAGTCCATCCTAAGTCAAAACTTTGTCCGTGTCAGAACTAGTCCATCCTAAGTCAAAACTGTGTTTGTATCAGAGCTAGTCCATCCTAAGTCAAAACTTTGTTCGTGTCAGAACTAGTGCATCCTAAGTCGAAGCTCTTTCTGTGTCAGAACTAGCCCATCCTAAGTTGAAACTCTATCTGTGTCAGAACTTGTCCATCCTAAAGTCAAAATTTTGTTCAAAACTAGTCTATCCTAGTCCAAAATCAGTCCATCCCAGAATTGGTCATACTCAGTTGTCATACTCAGAAATTGAAAAAACTCAGAATTTTTAGTCTTTGTCCCGTGAACAGTCATACGAGCCTGATGATTTGTCGTCCTGTACCACATCCTGTGTTGTATGAGTCTTGTGATTTCTCATCCTGCACTGCATCCTGTGTCGTACGAAACATAACTACACAAAATGTTTTGTCATCCTGCACATACCCATATGTCGTATGGTACAAGGTAGCAACTCGTATGAAACAAAACTATTATCATCCTGTAGCTGCTAAATTGTCGTCCGGTTTAGAAAATCTTGTCGTACGAGTCTCTAGTTTTGTCAGAACAGAATAGTCAAACTTTCCTAAAAAAAGTCTACAACGAACATAATCCTGGTTATCATCATCCTAAGCATAAACAGATCAAGATAGTGTACCTTTGCCATTTGCGTTGCATGATTTGGTCAATCATCTTTCAGCTAGTTCAATCAACTACCTATCAAACCTAAGTCACTTAGATAGACATCTTATATAGGATAGATCTTTCCTAAAACTAGACTAAAACCTCAGTTGTTTCTCTCAAACAATACGTTAATCGAACAAATTAGCTCTCAAATTAATCTTGACCTCTGCATTACAAACAACTTTAGGTCACACTAATCCATAAAAATGCCTTTTCAAGCTAGGAGTTCTCGTAAGAAAGAAGCCAAAGGAAAAGGGAAACCCTTCTCATATCAAGATAACCCATCTTATGAGGAGGACCCTCTGACTGACATACCTTCATCATCAGGCAGACCAATTTTTGATGAATCTGATTCTCCCACTATACATGAGATGGAACACAATGACAAGAACAAGGACAACATTAGTATTCACAAAACGGATTCCTCATCAAGTGAGGCTGACGAAGACACTGAACCTCGAGAAAATGAGATTCGTGACTGTCCAAAGGCTAAAGACTTTAGAAAAATGATGAAAGCCATCATGACTCGAGAGAAGGAAGACTATTTCTTAGAACTAGCAAAACAAGGTGCCAAACTTCCTACTGGATATGATGTCCAACCACTCGTTACTAAAGAGGAAGAATAACCTATACTCATGGTACACAAACAATTACAAGCCTTGCGGATGGAGGTCATAGAACTAAAGAATAAGGATAAGTCCTTAAAATAATATTCTCTGGAAATAATATGTCCGTTTCCATTTGACAAAAATCTATACATGCCTCCATTTCCTTCATGAGTTGATATCCCAAAAATTGACAAATATGATGGTACCTCAGATCCTCAAGATCATGTCAGAGAGTTTTGTGTCACCTGTATGGAGTTCATGCATGATCAAACGTACCTCATGTGCCTTTTCCCAAGGAGTTTAGGGGGTCAAGCAATGGAATGGTTCTCAAGTCTACCCAAAGGAATAAAAATGTTTGAAGAACTAATCCAACTATTTTTACAACAATATTCATACAACAATCAACATCTTGTGACTATGATCGAGCTTTGCAATTGTAAACAGAAAATAGGGGAGACTTTTCTTACCTTCCTCCAATGCTGGAGAAAGATGTTCTCTAGGTATTCTCGACCTATCCCCGACTGAGAAAATGGATATATTTGTCAATAAATTGGTCCCCGAACTGAAATATAGTATACAAATGCAAGTACACCCATCATTTAACAAAATGGTAGATAATGCCATTCGAATGGAAGATGTACTCATAAAGAAGGGAGATATCTCACCTTGGAAAGAAACACAACTAGGATCCAACTCTAAAGAGAAGAACAAGTATTGGAAATTTGGCAAAGACAACAAAAAGAATGTTGTTAACGATGGAGTAGTAGACACTGTTAAAGCTAACTCAAAGCCCACAATATTCAACTTGGCTAGTGGTACGCAAGCACTTAAAGCTGCAACAGAAAATCCACCAAATAAAACAAAAGAATGGTTCAAAGAAAAGCCTTGGCTTTCCAAACCTAAGCGTGATTTTACTCCTCTCAAAGAATCATATGAATCTGATTTTAAAACTCTGTTGGCAAACAACCTGATAATGCTACCAGATAACTCCAGACCATATGATCCAGAAATCAAACCAAGATGGTGGAGAGAAAATGAATACTATGACTTCCATTGGAATAAAGGTCTTAACATAAGCAATTGCATGAAGCTAAAACATGAGATTCAAGATCTCATAGACGCTGGTAAAGTTGTTGTTGGGAATCACCTGACCAATGTTGATCATAAGGCATTTAAAGACCCTTTACCTGTTTACGAACAAAGTGATTCTTCAAAGACCAAAGGAGGTGCCAAGGTAAATTATACTTATACCAGTCAGGACAACATCATTAACATGATTGAACCTTCCCAATCAGAATATTGCAATGTGATTATAGTCCAAGATAAACCAAATGAATCACGATATGCAAGAGCTTTGACCCGATCTCAAAAGAAAGTCACCCTCCAAGGAGCTAGTTCTTCCAACCCGGCTCAAACAATATCGAACCCACCAGCCTCGTCAAACAAACAAATAGAATTGACCTTGGACAAATTTAAAATGTTAACTTCATCATCATCTTCTGGATATAGCGTTGTTGAGCAATTAAAAAGGACAAATGCTCAAATCTCAATCTTTGAATTGCTAAAACTCTCGTCTGCTAAAAAAGAGATCCTAGACAATGCCTTGCTCACCACTAACATTCCAAAAGGTTTAGATATTGATCAGTTTCAGTCGATGGTGGGTCATCTAACCTCACCTCACTATTTGACCTTCTCTAAAGAAGATGTCAACTCGCTAAATCATCCACATAACCAGCCATTGCATATTGAAGCCATTATCCATAAACACAAAGTTAAATGTGTTTTGATAGATGGAGGCACGAGGTTGAATATCTGTACTTACAGTCTGCTTACACAACTAGGATTCTCTGAAAATGTCATTGAACCCTGCATGAAAATAACAATAAAAGCCTACGATAAAGAAGAAAAGACCTCTAAAGGTCTGGTATCATTACCGATCAGAGTGGGACCTGTAGAAAGAGATGTCCTTTTCCAGGTACTTGATATTCCTTTGTCATACAATATCTTACTAGGCAGGTCGTGGATTCATGAAATGAAGGCAATACCGTCAACATACCATCAATGCTTAAAATTCCCCTATAATGGAGTGGAAGTCAGTAATCTTGCTGATACAAATGTCGTCTGTAATGCATTGACAAAAGGTGCAGATAATTTTGTGCCTCATAATAGGGCAACCTCTCCAAATGAAGGTACTTTCATTAGTTTCTCTCCCTCCATCACCAAAATAGTTGGGCAAGCCATCAGAGGCTATGAGAACACAAACTTCAGCTCTGAATATCATATATGATGGTCTCTTTGTAGAGTCCTCTACCTCCCTAAAGGATGAAATGGAAGAAGATGTTCTTAACTGGCTCTTTAAGGAAGATAGTCAAAATGAGGAGGTACGACATTGTGAGATTTCCTCAAACCAATATGGTCCTGGCTACAAAATGATTCAGTGCATGGGATATCCAGGTACTAGTCCTCTGGGCAAACAAAAAGAAGGTATTACTGAACCAATTCAGTTGCAAACAAAATCCACAAATGATAAGGCTAGACTAGGATAAAATCCAAAAAAGACATCAGACCAAAAACATGTTTCTAAGTCTAAGTGGCAAAAAAGGATATCACCTTCAACATTACAAAAAGTAGACACTCAACAAACAAAAGCACAATGTGGAAAAGAGAAAGAGGAATCAACAGTCAAGAAAGAAGAAATAGTCAGTGCTCAAGATTCGATGGTGTCGGCTACAATAATACAAGAAGTTGAGGTCCCAGAAGATATAAGAGATGAAGTAGTAAGAGTCAGAGAATTGTTTGCACCACTAAAAGTTCCAGTCACATACACTCGTAGGCAGCAAGTAGACGATTCAGAGACTAACTCAAACGAGTATGAATGGGGTCCTGATCACCTCTTAGATACATCCAGTACAGAAACTCCAGAAGAGTCTAGCAGTGTCATAGATGATACTCAGGAGCTGATGCACATAAAACTAGAGAAGGAAATACAGGAAATTAGATAAAAGAGACAAGAAAATTATGAACAAGGACTGAAGGAAGGAAGAGTATCAAAGAGCTTTTCATCTATGTACCCCTGTGCTAAAACATAACAAATCAGGTATAGCACTACACAAGAAGAGTTGGAAGCTACAGAACAAGAACCAGTTATTAGTCCAGAAGAAGCTGAATGGAGTAGACGACAACAAATCATGGAAACAACAAGATCATGTCAACAGGTGTGTCAGATACAAATGACAAATGAACCACAACATGAAGGAACTTGTAGCATTAAAGATGCTGGTGTTGATAGCATATGTACACTTACTAAATCACTTGAAGAAGACTTGGAAACTTCATCTGATGACTCTGATGATAGTCGTATTCAAGACAATATCTACTCAGCCTCAAATTTTGAATCATTTGATACACACAGTGAAAATCTATCTATTGATCTTATCGTTGTCAAACCACAATATGATGTCCAGTCTGGTGTAGGGAACAACATTACAAGTATGTCTATTGGATTAGATCAACTAAATATTAACGTGAACTTTAATAATCATGTTCTTACTCTTCCTAGTCTTGAGACACTTACGCAAGGTATCATTCTAGAACTCGACTTTTTGATTCGCAGTTGTGATGACAATACCGTGAACGCTCTCGAACCTGTCCAACATTTATCCTTACTACATCCAGAACTAGTTGACTGTACTTTACAAAACCTGCCCATGAACATACCTACTTTTTCCAGTGACTATACGTTAGCCTATTATCTCAATGTAGTTGAACCCATGTACTCTTCCACGAGTGAATAGAATGAAAACATGACTGAAGCAGATATCAAGTATCTAAGTCGCAAAAACAAGAAAAATAAAAAGAAAAGATCTAATGGTGAAAAAAACATTGTGGCAGTATCAAAATCTAAAAATGAGAAAATAAAGCATGTACCTGAAGGTGAAAACCTCTCCGAGGTGCCTGAAGGTGAGATACTTGATTAACTGCCAAGTGATTTCTAGGAAAGGTCTTCCATATTGATCGAGCCAACTCAGCCAGTGAACATTGGGAGTCAAGAGACACCACACATCATTCATGTAGTTCAATCACTATCAGCAGAAGAATTGAAGGAGTTCACTCATCTATTCTCAGAAAAGAAAAGAAAATTTGCATGGACATACTCTGATATGCTGGGCTTGGATCCTGATCTCATCATGCACCATCTTTCTATCACACCAGGAGTTAAACAAGTAAAGAAAAAACTCTGTAAGATGCACCCACATGTAGCACTGTTGGTCAAGGCTGAGCTAGAAAAACTACTAAAAGATGGATTCATTAGAGCTATAGATTATGCCGAATGTATTTCAAACATAGTACCTGTGCTAAAGGTAGACAAATCTATTAGAGTTTGCACTGACTTCAGCGACCTCAATAAAGCTTGTCCGAAAGATGACTTTCCATTGACATGATAATCGACATTACTGCTGGGTATGAGATGTACTCACTAATGGATGGATTATCTAGATATAATCAAATGAAATTAGCTCCTAGAGATCAGGAAAATACAGCTTTCACCTATGCATGGGGAACCTTTTGCTGGAATGTCATGCCATTTGGGCTAAAGAACACAGGGACAACCTATCAGAGAGTAGTTACAACTATCTTCCATGACATGATGCATAAGAATATGGAAGATTGTGTTGATGACACCTTAGTGAAGACTATGAAGAGATTAATGCATATTCAAGAGCTAGGTCCTATACTAGATAGGATGGAAAAGTTCAAACTCTGATTAAATCCAAAGAAGTGTGCATTCGGAGTAACATCTGGTAAACTACTTGGCTACACCATTTCAAACAAGGGAATTGAGGTTGATCCTGAGAAGATCCAAGTCATAATGGAAATGCCGCCTCTGAAGAACATCAGTCAAATATGAAGTCTACAGGGACGTCTCCAATCCATTAGATGATTCATTTCTCAGTTAGTAGACAAAGCTCAACCTTTCACAAAAGTATTGAGGAAAGGAGTAATTTACAACTGGGATCAGCAGTGTGAACAACATCTTCAGCAGATAAAAGAGTACCTGTCGAATCCACCGATATTGATGCTGCCTATTCAGGGTAAACCATTGATCTTATACATATCAGCAACTGATTCATCACTGGGGGCACTTCTGGCACAACAAGATGACAACAAAAAAGAACAAGCTATTTATTACATCAGCAGAACATTGGTGTCTTATGAAATGAACTAAACTATAATAACTGAGACACTACATGTTAGTACATTCAGTCAAGCTGGTGGCTAAAATTGATCTGCTCAAATATCTTCTCAATAAAGAAACACTTACAAGAAGATTGGTGAAATGGGTCATGATCCTTACAAAGTTTGACATTGAATATGTGGAATGCAAAGCCATAAAAGGATAGGTAATTGTTGATCAACTTGTTGAAGCTCCACTTGAAGACACTCAACCGATGCATATATAGTTTCCAGATGAATCAATAATACATCCTACACAACAACCCTGGAAGATGTTCTTTGACAGATCTTTCACCCAAAATGGTTCAGGTGCTGATATATTATTTATTACTCCTCAGAAGTATTCAATTCCAAAGTCTTATAAGATTCTATTCCCTTGCATAAACAACATTGTAGATTATGAGGCTTTGGTGAACAAGATAAAGCTAGCTATTGAATGGAAGGTTGCATAATTGTATATCTATGGATATTCTCAGCTGGTAGTCAATCAAATCAATGATACATATCAGACTTGAGATGAGAAACTGATGCCTTATAAGAGAATGGTTGATGATCTTAAGAAGTATCTTGCTTTTGTATCATTCCAACATATTCCTAGATCTGCAAACAGAGCAGCAGATGCTATGGCCACTTTGACATCTATACCTGAGTTACAAGAGTCCAATTTTTGCTTTGAATTACTGGTGGAAGAGTTACATTACCCAACCTATGATTCTCCTAAGACCCAAATAGTCTATGCTATTATTGGACATGACTCATCCCGATACAATCACATCTACTCTTATCTATAAGACCAAATTATACCTGAAAACCTTACTCATAATGAGAAAACAAACCTAAATCGAAATGCTTCATGGTATGTTATCATTGCTAACGATCTGTTTAGACGAGGTTTGGATGGTACATTGCTTAGATGTCTAGAAATTGATGAATCTAAATGTGCGTTATCGAAAGTTCATGAAGGTATTTGTGGATCTCATTTGAATGGTCTTACTTTAGCTCGAAAAGTATTACGGACTGGCTACTACTGGCTAGACATAGAGAAAGATGCTATTAAATTTGCTAAGACCTGTGAAAAATGTCAGGTACATGGAAATCTCATACATGCTCCAGCAAGGGATCTTATACCCTTCACTACACATTGGCCTTTTCAGCAATGGACCTTTGATCTCATTAGTCAGATATATCCTGCATCATCTAACAGACATAAATTCATCATAACTACCACCGAGTATTTCACCAAGTGGGTAGAAGCGATTTTGCTCATCAAAGCAACCGGTAAATAAGTCACCTTGTTCATCCTAAACTATATCATCTACAGGCATGGGATAACTTCTTCCATCATGACTGATAATGGAGGACAGTTCAAGAATAAAGATTTGGATGAGCTCTGTGAGAAATTCAAAATAAAACAACACTAGTCATCAGTATATTACCCTCAAGGTAATGGACAAGCTGAGGCATCTAACAAAAACCTACTGACTATCTTGCATAGAACATTGAACAAATCTGGGAAGGATTGGCATCTGCAGCTCAATCCTACACTATGGGCTTACAAGAACAAGTATCAGAGCACCACCTAGGGCTACACCTTTCTCTTTGGTGTATGGGTCTGAAGCAGTATTACCTATTGAAGTAGAAATACCATCTCTAAGAGTTTCCTTGCAAGGTCTTGTTACTAATGAAGATCATAGAATATCTATATTGCAAGAACTCAAATTGTTGGATGAGCGTCGACAAGTGGCATTTGATCATCTCAGAGTATATCAGAAGAGAATGTCCATAGGATATAATAGGAAAGTTAGACAAAGAGAATTTTAGGTTGGTGACCTAGTTCTGAGAGAAAATCCTAAAAATTAGTAGTTTCGAGACAACAAAGGGAAGTTTGAACCCAACTGGCTGGGTCCTTACATTGTTACTGCTATATTCGGCTCTCGTGCCTATCAACTCTCAAATTTGGAAGGAGAACAACTCCATGAATCGATTAACACCATCCACTTGAAGAGATTCTTAGCTTAGCATTCTCTGTGCTATCAATATGTATAGCTGGAAAAAGTCCTGAAGAAATCCTAAAAATTGGAAAAAGTCTTGAAAAAAAAAAATCATAAAATACAAAAAAAAAAAGGAAAAAAAAAAGAAAAAAAAATATAAAGAGAGAAAAATGCCCTAGTAAAAACCCGATAAACAGAAACCTTGGTAAAGAAAACAATGAATCTTTGCCAAGCAGGTGAAAACCTGGCAAACAGGCACCTCTTGTACTCAAGCACTCCATCTATCAACGCAACGTTGGCATTCTCGCTTTCATGCATCTTTTCTTTCTCTTGTACATATATTTTAGTCACTTTTGTGACATCCTAGTTCATTGGAACCCTCATGACTTGAAACTGATCAACGTCCTAGTCTTAGGTTAATTGGTAGAGCACATCACATGTCCTAAGAAGTGTCAACCAACTCATCTTTCCGTCAGCGAAACCTGGTCATCCACTCTGAGTCAGTGACCTGTCTCCTAACTACCAAAGAGTTTCTATCACTGAGCAAACAAGCAAATCAACATAATGGAAAACAATCACTAAACAGTTTGATCTATGAATGAAAATTTTCTTTGTGTGTTGTCTTTTATATTGGTTTTCGATTATTGTCCCTCTGAGTGACTCAAGGAAGTCTATTGTGACTAAGAGGAGCAAGGATTGGGGGAATAATATTTTCTTTGTTTTCTTCTTGTAGGAATGATCCCAATGATCTGGAAACATATAAATTAGTTGGGTGTCTATGATAAGAGGCTTCACAACAAGGTGAAATCACCTCACATACCTCGACTCTGCTTATTTGTATGCTATAGGGAGGTCCACATCATTTCTTTGTTTGTTTTGAGGGAATTTCTTTATGATGCAATTTGGGTCCTTGCAAAATCTATCCAAGGATATGAACGAAAAAAGGGTCATTGCGGACAAGATAATTAATATTGCACATTGAAAAAGAAAGGAACTCTAACCTGCCTTTTGTGTTTGTTATGCTCGGTGATGAATCTTAAGAATTTTTAATCTAGTGACTAGGTTTAGGTTGCGCTTTGCATATCATTTTGCAATTTTGTGAATTTAGAGTGATTTTGGTGTGATAATAATGATCTCTTTATCTTCTGAATGAGAGCTGAAAGTATCATCATTTCTTACACTAAGTGGTCTATTTATCATCATTTCTTCGATTGAGTATTTGTGTTTTTGAGATGTTTAGCTGCATACATAAACATTTAATATAGATTCATACATTTCATTATTCACTCATCTGCATTCATCTTATTGCATAGAACATGAAACATTGCATTTAATATTACTCATTACACATTCATCGATTTGCATATGAAAAGAAACAAAAATTGACATTCATAATCATTTGCATTACATACTGAAAAGAAATGCATACATATAGAATAAAGCATATAAAAGACATCTCATATATCAATTGACACAAGTACAATGAAGTCAAATCGGATCTCATATATATATATATATATATCGTATAAAGTCTAAGAGTACAAAATGATGTCAAATGACATATACAAACACCTATCGGAGCAAGAATCGTTTAGGCTACAAAAAAATGGCTGTGTCTACAAAAATAATTCGAGCTACAAAAAGAATATCTAGCTCTTGGCCTCTCCCTCATCGCCTAGTGGAGGAGGAGGATCCTAATGACCGGAATCCTGACGAGGTGCCTGAGCTCCCTCTTAACATGCCATATACTACGAGTAGGGTATAACCTGTTGCACAACTGGAACTACGACACTATATGCTGCAACATAGTAGGCTACCCTACTAGTCTGGAGAAGGACCTCCTATTGCAAGGCCTCTATCTCTGCTCTCGTCTCTGCTCTCATCTCTGAGATCTGGCAATCATGCTCAACCCTAAGATCGGCAAGCTGTCGGTCTCACTCTGCCAGCTGAGCCTAAGCCACTATCAACTGTGATTGCATCTCTGCAAGACATGCTCTCATCGACTGCCCTACGTTAGCCCCCTGCTCTCTCGCAGGCTCTCCACCCCCATCTCCACCTCCATCTCCACCCTGCTCCACCCTTCATTGTCGAACCTATCTCGGAGTTGCTCACTCTTCCTCAGCTCCGCCCAATCTCACTCCTACACACCCTAGGGATTCGCCCTCACCCCTCTACTGTCCAACCCCAATTGGAACCCTGCTATTGCTAGCACCAGGATCACCGCCTTCCTATGTCTAAGCCTTGACTCTCTATCCTCATCCCTGTCTCTGTCCCTAGCCCTATCCTGGTGCGGGGGCATCATCCACAATATCATTTATGCAAGGCACCTTCTCACCCGGATCTATAAACCTAGGAAATGGATGATACTAGAACCAATCTCTGTATTGGGGCAATACCCCTGCATTCACAACATCATCCATATAGTCCCATCTAAGGCGTTGTAGATTAGTCACCTCCTACATAGCCAAAGCGTAGGACAACCATGGAGACCATCCCTATCTCTCCTCATCTGCATAACACACATAAGCTATATACTCCTGCGACACCCCCTGAGGCTAGCCATACTGCCTCATCACCCGTGATACAATGAACTGCTCAACAATAGTTTGCGATCTCCTGATAAGAGGGCGCGTAACAAAAAGGTCCCTGCGAACCAGCCACCAGTCATCCCATGACTCTAAACCTCTGTAAGGTCTCCACACTACGGCTATGAGGTCATCTAACTGCCACCGTCAAAAATTTGTCTTGCCAAGATGGGGTTGTGTGACATAACTGGCATACCTATATATAATCAGCTGCCCAAGCTCTCTACTATCATCAACTATCGGCCGACAAACTGGGAGGTGCTCCCAAGCCCAAACCTGTAAACTAAATACACCTAGAGCCATTCTCCTACCATCCCTATATACAATCTCATGCATCTCGCGATACATATGGGCCAATATACAAGAACCCCAACCAAGCCTCTAAGGGGTCTCCATCAATCTCATTAGCATCCTACCCCATCCACACTGGAAACCCTATTGCCCTCTATCTGGAATCAAAAAACAACCAATAAATCTTGCTAGAATGCATGATAGAGGAAACTCCTCGCTGTATCTTCTCATCATAATGTCCCAACTAATGGAACGAGTCAAAATGTCTGGATCCCTGAATACATGCCTAACCGCCTGTAGTCCAGGTAACAATGCTGCGTCATAATCCACCTTATCCCTAGCAAAAGGGATACGAAGGATCCTATAGACATCCTTGGGAGTGATAGTCAACTCCCCCAATGACAAATGAAATGTGTTATACTCTGAATGGAAACACTCAACCAATGTTGTGAGCATACCGTGATTCACACGGATATCTGGTAAACCAAGAAGATGAGTCAAACCACACAAATCAATATGAGCCTGATCAACCTCTGATAACCATCGTACTAGAGTCATAGTGGGAGGATAAACACATCTGAAAAGAACAAGAGGTAATCATGATAGCAAAAAGCAATATAGAAAAGTTGAACAATCATGTTAAAATCATTATCCAAAAGGATATCATCCACCAAAAAGCGTGTGATGTGCTTAGATTGATTTTGCGATAGCTTGATAATTGATAGTTTGATCTCGTGTTCAATGTTGGATGTGTCTCAGTTTTTGCTTGATACGAGTTGTCTAACTGTTGTTCTACTTGTTTGGTTAAGCTCAAAATGATCAAGAGTTTGCCCCTAGCTAGGTGTAGGATTTTGCCCCAAGCTTAGAAACAAAGTTGTTATGATATACCCAATGATCCAAACCATGGCAAGAGAGCAGCTGTGATACCTACGTACGTACAAAGGCTTTATGATGATCAACACTGATGTAAAATGAATGAATGTGGAAAAATGCATGAACTAATAGATGGAAGAGCTAGTTGACAAATAACGCCTATTTGCCAGGTTTTCACTATCTGTTTTTATTGCACTTTTTCTCATATTTGAATTTTGATTTTATTTTATTTTTTCTGCTTTTTCACTGTTTTTGATTTTTCTGTTTTTTCTCTGTTTTTTATTTTTTCTGATTTTTCACTGTTTTGGATTTTTCTGATTTTTCCCTTTTTTTTTTTTTTTTTTTGATTTTTCTACTTTTTCAGACATAAAACTTCTTTAGATTCATGTTATTTATGGGTTCCTCGAGTTGATCATCGTCCTGTGTTGATAGCTCATATGCTCCTGACCCAAATGGACCTAACCAGTTTGGTTCAAATTTTTCTTTCTTTTCTCTATCTGCCTAGTTGGGTGGATTTTCCTTTAACACTAGTTCCCCAACTTGAAAGACTCATGGTTTAACCTTATGATTATAGCTCCAACACATTCTTTACTGATATACCTTTAAATGATCAAAGGCATTTTGTCTTCATTCATGGATCAGTTCTAACTCTTGTAGTCTAGATACTCATTGTTCTTCATTAGGGATGAGACCTTTTAGTGATACACGTAGAGAGGGTATCTCTACTTCGATTGACAATATGGCTTATGATTTGTATACAAGAGGGAAAGGTGTGGCACCTATTGGTGTGCGGATACTGGTACGGTAGGCCCATAGAGTAGGGTTTAGTTGAATATGTCAATCTTTCCTAGCATCGTTCACTGTCTTTTTGAGGATTTTCAAAATAGGTTTGTTAGATGCTTCTGCCTGCCCATTTCCTTGTGGATAATATGGTGTTGAGAATCTATGCTAGATTTTGAACTTCTCACA
This sequence comes from Cryptomeria japonica, assembly GCF_030272615.1. Classification (NCBI taxonomy): domain Eukaryota; kingdom Viridiplantae; phylum Streptophyta; class Pinopsida; order Cupressales; family Cupressaceae; genus Cryptomeria; species Cryptomeria japonica. The sequence goes on from NC_081408.1 coordinate 442,985,940, forward strand.
TAGCTCTTGTACATCTTTCTTCTTTAATGGTCACCCATTATTAGTGATAATGGTCATTGGTATTCCACAGCGACAGATGATATAGTTCAACAAAAATGTAGCAATTTGTTTTCCTATGATATTTATGAGAGGTACCGCCTCAATCCATTTTGTAAAATATTTTGTAGATACAACGATGAATTTGTGACCATTTGATGAAAAAGGATTTATTTTTCCTACTAGATCAATAATCCATTGACAAAAAGGCCAAGATGTTGCTAAAGCATGAAGTTCTTGTGCTAGTGCATGAATCAAATTCCCATGGATCTGACATTGTTTGCATGTTCTAGCTATCTGAAAAGAATCTTGTTCCATACTCGGCCAATAATATCCAAAGCATATGAGTTATTTTGAAATGGTAAGACCACTTGAATGAGTGGCACAAATGTTGTTACGGACTTCATGTAAGGCTTTCCTAGATTCTTCTTGTTTGAGACATCTTAGGAGATTACCATCTAGACCTCATTTAAACAGGGTATCTGCGACAAGAGTAAAATGGGAGGATTGTCGAATAAAGTTTCTGTTTTGATTCTTTGATAAGTCGGGAGGTAAGATGTTATATTTCAATTATGTGTAAGTTTGGCCATAGTGGGAGAAATCATTTCAAATAAGTTGACAGATGATTTTGGAATCAAGACAATTATGAGCAGGATAAAACAACTCTTCCACCAGGAATTCATAACATTGTTGATTTTCCTGTGTCTGCAATAGAGAAGCAAGTGTAGCCATGGCATCTGTTGCTTTGTTGTCATTTCTTGGGATCTGTTCAAAAGTTATTTCTATGAAGTTTTTCTTGATATCATCAACCATCTTTTTATAAGGCATTAACTTTTCGTCCTTTGTTTGATAAGCATCATTGATTTGACTAATGACAAGCTGAGAGTCTCCAAAGACTTGAAGTTGTGTAATATTCCATTCTATAGACATTTTGATACCTGTTGTAATACCCTAAAAATGGTCATCTAAACCATGGGCCCCTAATCTCGACAACATCACCAAAGACCTAACCAAAGGCAATTAAATCAACCTTGAGCACATTATTAATTCATCACTCATCAAAAATCACATGGCAAATCAATTACTCAATATTCATTTAATTAATTGAATCATTTCTAAGAATATCATTTTGATCAATTATACTATTTTAATTTATTAAATATCCTTGCATATTTAATTAATTAATAAAGTTGTCATTTAATCATGCAAAAGGAATTAATTTATTACAAAAAAGGAATTAATTACAAAGCAAGAGTTGAATTGAAATTAAAGAAAAAGAATTGAATTGAGAGAGAAATCAAACTTGAGATATTATTTCTTTTTCTAAATTAGAACTTGAAATCATAAAAGCAATTAAATTGAATTAATTGAATTATTCTCTAAAATTGGAACTCAAAGCTTTTCAGAGAAAAAGAAGTTCAGTTGCATTGAAAAGACCTTTTTCTTGAATAAATCAAATATATTCATGGAATTATCTATTTTTATCACAAATGCATGGAATTAATTAAACCTTATTTCTAATGCAACTTGAAATTCTTATTTAAATGCATTTCAATTAAACTATAATTGTAATCTATCTCAAGGTTAACTGAACCTGATTTCTCAATTATTTTCAATTAATCTTAAATTGAACTTTTTTGTAATTCTCTATAAATTCAGCCTTCAGCTCTCATTCCAATTCACCCCAGAGATTTTTGAGAACATGCTTGGAGATTTATTATTATCATGCTAATTTCGCTCTAGAGTCATTGAAGATCATTGTGCTTTTTAGATTATTTGCATCCATATTGCTTGAATCCATATTGTTTGAATCCATTATTGCTTGAATTATTCATTCATCTTGCATCCATATAGTTAAATATCATATAGATTAAATCCTTCATCTTGGTGTAGTCTAGTCACTAGTATTGCTTATAAAAATCTGAGAGAAATCTTATACTCCCATCTTTTAGAAGGTAATTAGTCGCTTTGTTATGGTTTATTACTTATTGATTATTGATTACTAACCATACATATAATGACTTAGTTGAAGTGTTTTGCTTGCAGCTACAGACCACTTTTTCACACACACACTGTAATTAAATCTTCATACTTTGCAGTGTTATTGGTGTATGGAAAGCTTAATTTGTATGCTTTTGGGATTGTATGACCTTGTGGTGTGATGAATAGAATACCTTCTCCCAGTCTGTGTTGTGTTTCATTATTGATATTTTCTCCTGGACTGATATTCAGGTGATGTATTGTAAGATATGGACCGAACCCTGCACTGTCTGTATATGAACAAGTAAAATTGATTTGCCATTTTTTGAAGCATTCCAAATATTCCTATCTTTATAGTTTTGATAGAGAGATTGCTGGATGTAGATCAATTGTGTCAATGGTAACTGCTTCTGCTAGTTTTATCAGTATAAATGACTTCTCTTGATAAAATTCAGGTAAGGTGTCAAATCTCCCATCTTTCGGTGCCTCAAGGAGGTTTTCATCATTAGATGCATCCTTTGTTATTACTTTTTTGTGGTCTAATGTTGCCAAGAAATGGTTTTCAGCATTAGACTTGATATTGTTTTCTTTATTTTCACTTTTGCGACTAGGAGATTTGGCACCCACTTGATTGGAAGATGCGTTGCTGACACTCCTAGTGAGAGTTGTTATGGTTTTGATTTCATTAAGTTATAAGGATATGACATGGTCATTAGGAAAGGTATCAATAGTAGTAGGTTCTTCATTTTCCCAGTCCATAGGTTCAAGATAGATTAACGGTAAAGGATCTTCAGGTTCAAATGTTTCAAAGATATTAGGGGTCATGATAGAGACGACAGAGCTTTCGATATGTATTTCAATATCTAGAATGATACTCTCATCAGAATGACCTTGTACAAGAAGTCCCTGATCATCCTCAGTTAAGTCTATGTCAACCGAATGTGATTTTGATTCAAGTAGGCTAGTTCCTAATGTTTGTCCTGCATATGTGTGAACTACATCGACTACTATATCTACTTCTTCCCTTTCAATTTTAAGTTGCTCTAGTTTGTTTTTCCATGATAGAAAATATTTTCTGGTCCCTTGATCTCTTAGCTATATTTGTTTTTCCATGTTTAACAAAATTGATGCAAATGATTGTTCCTTGGATTGTGTGCTTGAAGCTGCTACCACTTTGTTATGTGAAACAATGACCTGTTGAGCTAATTTCAGATTATTACAACACTGCAATGGATTTGAGTCTGCTGATATTGTGAATTCTTGTCCATTGTATGGAAATTTTAAGCATTGATGACATGTTGATGGAATAGCTTGTATGTCCTGTATACATGGTCTCCCCAAGAGTATATTGTATGGTAGGTCCAAGTCTATAACTTGGCATGTTGTGTCTTTTTGCAAAGGTCCCACTTTGATGGGTAATATCACAATTCCCTTGGAGGAACGTTCTTCATCATCATAGGCTTTTATAGTGATTATTTTCTAGACATCAACTGCATCTTCTAAATAACCTAGAGCATAGACAAGACTCAAAGAGCATATGTTCAAGCTAGCTCCCCCATCTACCAGGACATGTTTAACAAGAGTTATATGAATGAGGACTTCAATTTGCAAGGGAGCATTATGGGGATGCTGCAATGAATTAATTCTTGGATATGAAGGAGATGGGATTTGAATATGATCCTCTAAAATATGTTTCATGGCAATTATGGATATCCTTGGGGAACTTCATCTTTGGATGTATTCTTTGGTGATGATCCTATGGAAGATTCTTGCAAGCTTTCAGAAGGTGTAGGAATAGATGCCTTTGGAGAGTCAATTTGTTTATAGGGGGATGAGCCATTGCTAGACATAGGTGTATGATTTTGATCTCTCTCAGCCAAATCCTTTAGGGATCTTCTTAAGAGTTGTATAAAAGATCCACCTTTCTTTTGAGATGTATTTGAATCCTTGTGAGGTTTTAACATAGTTGAATTTTGATTTTGAACTTGTTTGATTTCTCTGATATTTTGACTTGTTACTTGTATTTTGCTTTGGTATGTCATGTTGATATGGTTTTCAGCTATTTCAAATGTTTTTTCCGTTTTAGGGGTTCGATTGTCCAAAAGTTGTTTTGATAAGTGATCAACTGTCAAGGTAGATATGCTAGAATGATAGGACACAAAAAGATGATTCAAGTGTTTAAAAGTTCTCAAGTTTTTCAATCTTCGGTTTAGGAGTGCAATGATGATGATTTGATAAGAACCAAGTCTAGTAGGAACGATATATCCTACGATGTGGGACAAGATCATCTTGACCAAACATTTCAATTTCGTGATAAAGGATGATTGATCCTGATGAGAAACTTTGTTTGAGTGATCAGTTTATCAAAGAGGGTGATAATGCACTTTGAGATGTTTAGATCTTGAACTTGTTGAGGGTAAGCACTTTGAAAATCTTAAGGTGTTTATATTCTAGAGTCTAATTTTGATGGATGATAACTTGACCAAGCAAACCAAGAAGACAACTTAAGCACAGAACAACAGATAACAAGTGTTGATGAATATTGAAAATTGATCAAGCAGAATGACAGATCTGAAAAAGTCATGCAAAGTGGCAGCTCTGGACTAGTAAACACAGAGACTCGTACGACAATAGTTCATGAACCATATGACAAAATATATAATACCAGACGAAAAATCATAAATTTCTTTTGAAAGAGTAGAGACTCGTATGAAAAAACTTTATAAACCATACAACAAAAGAGATATCTCGTATGACAGATCACCTGACTCATACGACAGAGAACAAGACAATGAAAAATATGTTTGTTTTTGTCGGATTTGATTAGTGAATTTTGGTGTTTTGCTTATGTTTTCTAGATTTAGATGTCTGATTTTTTAATTTAGGGATGAATACATAGAAAACACATGATGTGATAAGTGACTCCAAGCATGCTAAACCCTAAGGAAATTGGCTGAGAATGAAAACCTTTGCTTGCTGACTTAGGTACATACCCAATAGTTAATCAGAATATGGCGGTTGAGTTTCACGCAATGGATTCTCAACGTCGTATTATCTGACTCCAAATGCTAATGGGGGAACGATATGGCAAGTGTCTTGGGAGAGTTACTATCTTTCTTGCACAAAGATTATCACCCTTTCGGAGGTGAATCGGGTACCTTCTATTTTAACCGACACTAGTAAGGGATCCGTTCGGCACATCAGGGTATAAACTCAATTAAGAGGTCTCCCAGCCTTGAAAACCAAGGTTTGATATACCTGAAGGTATGGAGGAGAGATATTCCCGAGCACTACCGTTGCTTTTATTTTCATCAAAAACATATTTATTTTATAGTGGGTTGGATAACTTGGCGTTAGCCATTCCCACTTAGGTCGTTCCCCTCACACTGGTCGTAATGGCTTTAAGAGTTTTTAAGCTCCTCGGGAGGGTAGGCCTGCTAAAGAAATGCACTAATGAAAGAAAAATATGAGTTTAGCTTTCTGATCACCTAAGAAAGGTGAGAGCATACTCCCCTATCATCAAAGACACGAAATACATGATTGTTCATTTCCTTTAGAAAAATTGAAGTGTGCCTAGAAAAATTTAATGAGTACACAAAGTTTAGTCGGATTCATAGGCAACCTGCAAAATAAATCCATTAGTAGTCATTGCTTGGTTTTTGAATTATTTCTTTGACAAGCGTATCTTTGTCAATCGTCCTGCAGAAAAGAGTTAGGTTTCCAAAAATCTCACAAACAGAACAATATTAGCATTAGCAAAGATCAAATGAAAGCATGAAAACCTAAAATACAATCTACTCTTAGAACATAGAAGTAGAATTTCGTACGACAGAGATTATCAATTGAAACGACAAAGATTTATATCTCAGACACCAATCAAAATAAGCTTGTGCAATATAGAATTTACCAGCCAGAAATTTGTATGACATGCATTTAGCTCTCGTATGACAAGGAAAAGGAGCTCGTACAACACAGGATTGAGCTAGTATGAGTCAGGATGAAGTTTCATCCCAGACAAGAAAGGATTTCGTACGAGTTGGAAAATCAACTCGTACGACATTTTGATTTTGTCTCAGCAGGGATGGGTGTTTGTTGAAGCTTGAGAGGCCAAAAATGATGATTTCGGCCCCACGATGGATGCCAAAATGTCATGGTCTGTGAAGTGTCCATGTACCTGAAAACACAAAACACTCAATAGATCATTACAAGCATGGTTAATTAATTTAAATCAAAGAAAGATAAAACCATAACTAAGTGATCTATCGCCTCCTAGTAAATGCGAGTATGAATTTTACTCTTAGATCTTGTTATGCAAATTCCAGTGACTTGACTACACTTAAATGGAGGATTTAAATGATGAAGATGCATGATCTAGCAATGATAGCATGATTAAGCTACATGGTTTCATGATTATTCTAGAAAATAGGCTAGAATGAAGATGCGATTAAGCTAAAATTGAACATGATAACAATGCTAAAATGATAAACAAGAAGCTAGATGCCTATAGTAACAATGCTTGAATGCAAATGATATGAATTGGGATCCTTTGTGCTCCAAAATGAGTTCTATTTATAGGATTTCCCAAGCCTAGGGGTGAGGTGGTAGGAATCAATGGTCAAGATTGATTTGAAGATATCAATGGTTAAATTGGAGGTGGGTTGAGAAGAGGTTGGATGAAAGGGGACAATTGGTGTCAGGTAGGAGAAGGGGTTGGATGAAAGGGAACATTGTCATCTCCATGGTGACAAGTGTCAAGAGGATTCTAGAAGAGGTTCGATGAAAGGGAACACTTAGTGACAAGTGTCACAAAGCTTTGCTCATGAGAGGGTAAAGTGTTCAAGGAAAGGGGACATGGTGGTTAGGATGTGCAAGCTAGGATGGAGTTAATTAAACCCGAGGTAGATGGAATGAGTTAGGTTTAGAAGGGGTTAGGTTAGGTGGTTAGAAGTTAGGAGAATTTGAATTTGAAAATTCAAATAATAGGAAAAGGCTAATTAATCTCAACAACTCATAAATTTATTTGTTTAATTAATTAGGGGATTTAGAAGAAATGAATTTGATGGGGGGGAAATAAATTAATTTGAATTAATTAATCAAAGAGGATTATTGAAATGAACCTATTAAATAAATGCTTAGATTTATTAATAAGTAGATGAAAAATGGGGATTTAATCAAATTATTGATGAATTCAATTAAATTGGGGAGGAGGATTAATTAAATAATTGCTTATTTAATTAATTATCTTCAGACCATTTTTAGGTGTATACAAATGGTATTCTTGAAGAAGAGGTGTATATTGAACAACCAGATGGATTTTCATTGACATAAGATAAGGATATGGTATGAAAGTTGCATAAAGCATTTTATGGATTAACGAAATCACCAAGGGAATAGTTTGAGAGAATTCATGCACATTTGATAAAGATAGAATTTAAGAGAACCAATGAGGACAATAATATTTATTTGAAGACTAAAGGAGACAAGATGTTGATTGTAGAAGTATTTATTGATTATATCATATTTGGAGGGAATGATGGTATGAGTTTGACTTTTGCACATGAGATGAAGGAAGAGTTTGAGATGTCTCTGATAGGTGAGATTAAAAAATTCATTGGTTTGTAGGTCCAATAGATGAAAGGTGGAATTTTTATCAGTCGGTCCAAGTATGTGAAGGAAGTGTTGAAGACTTTTGGAATGGAAGACTGTAAACCGGTTGGAACACCTATGGTTACATGCTGGAAATTGTCAAAAGAAGATGATTCACCCTGAGTGGATGAGAAGGAATACAAATCTATGATTGGGAAACTTCATTATGTTGTTCATAGTAGACCGAATATTGCCCATGCAGCTGGTTTAGTAGCAAGATTTCATAAGAGCCCTAAGGAGACACATATGACATTAGTGAAGAGAATATTCAGATATCTTAGAGGGAAAATTGGCTATGGATTATGGTATCCATATAGAGGAAATTTTTCTTTGCAGGTATTCAATGATGTTGATTGGGCAGATAATGTAGATGACCGAAAGAGCACAACCGGTGGAGCATTTTTTCTAGGAGGAAGACTGGTATCTTGGACCAATAAGATATAAACATGTATTTATCAGTCTACAACAAAAGCAAAGTATGAGGATACATCCATCAATTGCACACAAGCTATATGGATGAGACATGTCTTGGAAGGTTTCAAGGACGATATGATAGAACCAGTGATCATATACTATGATAACAAAAGAGCTATAAACATTTTAAAGAACTCGGTATTGCATGATAGGACTCAACATATTGATTTGAAGTATCATTTTCTAAGAGAAAGAGTCCAGGAAAATAAAGTGAGATTGGAGCATGTGTCAAGTAAGGAGCAGTTGGCAGATATATTCACTAAGCCATTACCTAAGGCAACCTTTGAATATCTCAAAGGAAAGCTAGGGGTTATACCCCTACACAAGATCAACTAGAATGCTAGTGATGTTGGCATTCTACACTCAGATGAGAATAGTTGACGTTGTCATTGATGACAACCAATTGGTAACATAGCTCCAAACTTACACTGGCAATAGACATCATCTACTGGCACTGGCAGGCACAACAAATTATTCTCACTGGCACCCAGTCTACACCAACAAAAGATCTTACCAGCACCCCAACCGACATGGAAATTATAATGTATATCCGACATGATGTATTGTAAAGACTCATATATGTATAAGATCTTATAGGTCATTTTATAGAGTGAAAAAAATGTATGGTATATAAGCGAAGGAGGGATATGTAATTAGGTAATGAATATGAGAGTGAATATCTGTATATGCATTTTGATGTAATAATTTTCATGAGTGAATAAGAGAAGAGCAGAGAAAAGAAAGGTTTATGGCAGAGGTATTTGATAGAGCTTAAACCGATACTGAATCAAGCATTGTAGATGCTATTTTGAGCAGTACATTGTCATTGGATTTAATCATACAATTTTGTAGTCAGTGTGACTCCTTTTGTGATTGAGCAGTGAGCTCTAGGCTGTTGGCCTTCCTGCATGTGCAAGCCCCTATTGTATTAGTAATATTTATTCATATTGGCTAGTGAGTAAATATTGTGGGTTGCAAATCCCACTGAGGTTTTTCCCCTACCGGGTTTCCTCACCAAAAATATCCGTGTTATGGTGTGCATTGATGGTTATAATGTTATTTCTTTGTATTGCTTTATTGCTTGTTTACCGTTACATTAATTTGGGTTGTAAACTTGCAAACAAGTTTAAATATTTCATTTACCGGTTAGACACTGATTCACCCCCCCCCCTCTCAGTGTCTTTGGGACTGATCAAGTATCTAACAATTATTATCAGAGCCTATTCCTCTATTTGCAGAAGCCTAACAGCTTGAGGAAGATTTTGAAACTGGTATCAATGGAAAGCTTGAGACAATAGTTGGAAGGAGCTCTTGAATATTTTGATGCAGAAAAAATTGAAGAATATCAAACTGGAAGAAGAACTCAGAACTACTCGGGAATTTATCAAAGCACTTCAAGATAAACTGGTTATAGCAAAGAGTAAGAGAAAATAATTACACGTGCAATTCCAAAATCAAGATGATGAAGAAAAAGAAACTCTTATAGATATTGCAGACAAATTAAGACAAGAGAACAATAACATGAAGAATGAGATGCAAGATTTAATCGTGAGACTATGCAAAGTTATTGAAGATAGAAAAAGAAATGAAGAAGATTTGGCCAGAAGACTAAATGAAAGATCAGATGAATCTCAAAGGCTTAGTTATGAAAATGATAGGCTCAAAACTGATTTAATTCATATTCAACATGACAAAGAGGAAATTTTCAGACAAGTTAGCACTTTGGAAACTGAGTTGGTCACTACAAATGAATACAAAGACAAATTCAAGAAGAGTTCAGATAATCTTGATGATATGTTGAAAAGTCAGAAACCTGATGGAGAAACAACTGGACTTGGATTTGAACATGGAGAAAGTTCAGGGACTTGAAACTACCATGATCACAACAAACCGATAAGGCAACCTAATGCTTATAAATTTAATGGGAAATGTTTTAATTGCAACAAATTTGTTCATAGAAGAAATCAGTGCCGATCTAGGAATAATCAGAATACAAACTTACCCACCAGTCAATGTTCCAAAGGCAATAAAAATGGTACTAACTCAGACAATTGTAGAATGAATGTGAAATGATATATTTGTGGTAGATTTGGACATTTATCTAATCAATGCAGAACTTAAACCAGTCAAGGTTATTCAGAGAAACAATGTAAATTGTTATGCATGTAACAAGATTGGGAATATTGCAAAATTTTGTAGAAGCAAGACTATACCGACGAACAATAAAGGATCTAATAAGAAAGGCAAAGAAAAGGTGACTGAAATCAAGCAAGAATTTTCAAAACAATGGATTAGGAAGAGATCAGAGAGGTGATGAATATGTCACTGCACCGGTAGAACAGGGTAATCCTGCACTGGCAGGAAATTCTTCATCCAACTAAGAAATAATCCTTAGGGGTAAGGCAACAAATTGAAAATCATGCATTTACCCTCGGTTGATGGTAAGAAGTTATATTTCTTCTTTACCGACAGATATGTGGAGTTTTTCACTTCACTGGCGAGCATTTATTGCAGTTGTAAGTCAAATTTTGTTTATAAAGGCATTGTAACCTCTCATTTCAATTCACCAAGCATCCAAGAATTCGAAGAGAGTGAAATTGAGAAAATACATTCTAAAGGCGAAGTAGCAAAGGTCTTTTTCAGAGCATTCAAGGATTTCACAGTTAAAAGGTATTTATCTTTCGCAATGGCATCTTCATCTTTCGTTCCCAAATTCGTAACAAACCCTACTATTGTGGAAAACATTAAGTGACCTAGACTCATTTTTAAGATCATTCCTAAGATAGCGAAACAAGATGATTCTATTGGTACATTTTCCAAAATCCCAAAGGGAGTCACGTTCACTGAAGACCCTAGGGCATACATACATTGAAAAATAGAAAGTTTAGGATCTGAAGATTTGATGAACATGTACATGAATGTAATTACTGACAAGGATGTGATAGTGAAACCAAAACATAAGGTAGTTGAGGATATAGGTTTCATAGACATCCTACATATGCCAGAATTCTTAGATGAAGTCGTCCGCCATGTCCTTAGCAGGGTTCATGGAGAATTTATGTGGTTGGACTCGGTATTCAAGATTATCAAGGAAGCTATTAAAGTTGTTACTGGTTTACCCTCCACCAGTTCTAGACCTAAAAAGAAGAAGAAAATCCCTAACAAAGAAGTTATGAGCTTAACCGGAGCTACATATGACAACTGGTCACTTAGGGTTAATGACATAAAGGATAAAAATGTTAAATTTTCTAGCATGATAATTGGATATAAAGTTGGTCACACAAATAGGTTGAATTATGTGTCTAGTTCATGCATTTATAGTGCACATGAGATGATTTTAAACAAAGAAAAGATTGATATTTGTGAATGGTTGAAGGATGAATTGCTAGAAAATTTAGATAAGATAAAAGGTGACAAGAAAGGAACATTCAAATTTGGAAATCTGTTAGTATGTTTAATGCTTTACTTTTCAAAGGAGATCCCCGACATAGGTCATAAGGATTTTGCCTATGATATTTCTATTGGAAAATAGATAAAGGAGGCAATCACCGGTATGGGAGCTAACAGCAATGAGTTAGTTAAAGACTACTTCAAAAATTTCCAAACTAGAATGAAACAGAGAGAAAGGATTTCCCAAAGCATCGCAGACAAATATGATAAACAAATATGCTTTGTAGTAAAGAGAGATGAAATCTGGATGGAAGCAGTTAGACCCAGAATAGTATGGATTAGTGAAATGGGATATGAGGTGGACTCTCACATCTTGGAATCATATACAAAAATACTCCTAGATGCTCCACCGAAACCATCAGAGAAAATATTTGGTAGTGCTGAAACAATCGAAAGTGATGTAGCCATGGTGAAGCAGAGAAAGAAAAGAGACAAATTCATGAAAGATGCTTCTAAAATGGTAAAAGAAGTTACAGAAGGTTTGATGAGTCTTGGCAGTATTGCTGCTAGTATGAAAGAAAGTCAATCAGAGCAAACACCAGTAGCTCATGTTTCCCCGATTATTACTTCTTCTGAGATAAAAAGTGATAAAGTAGCTAAATTTAGAAGAGTTGAAAGGAAGAAAAGAAAACCTTCACCGACACTTTCTCCATCTCCAAAGAAGTCAAGGACACAAAGAAAGAAGCAACAGGCTATAAGAGAGCCTAGTGGTCTGAAGAAGAAGGTAACTCCCAAGAAGAAATCAGAACCTAAGGCACCGGATACTCTTACACTGGAAGAGTTGATAAATGAAATCACACAAGAAGGTAACCCTAGCAATGTAAATAAACTTTATCATTCTTTCAAAGATTCAAATAAAAACACTATAGAGAAAAACATTATATTACACCTAGATATCTACAAGAAAGTTCTCATTGAGGTTGTAGATGATCTGCCTAATGAATTGTATTTGAGGGTAGAAGCTAAAAGGATGTCGATTATGGAATTCGATAAGAAATTTAAAGTAGAGGCTCTACTTGTTGTACAATCTGTTAACTCCAAACACAAAATTGATGACTTAATTTCAGAGGCAAACATAACAGTTTTTGTAAGTAGTCACCAACAGGTTAGCCTTATGGTAGGCCAAGTTAAGGAAATTGCAAATGAGTTAGCAGACAAATGGGACACATTCTTTGTGGAAAGAGAGAAGAAAGAAGAAAAGGATAGACAAAAAATGGATGTGTCTTTTGCAAATGTATATCAGAAGGATAAAGGTAAAGGTAAAATTGGTAGTGTACCTAATATAACAGTCAAGTATAACCTTCCTCCACCGGCATAGGACACCCCACCAATAACTCTAGAGGCACCGATACAAACTAACAATCAACCGGAAGAGAAGGCAGAGGAAATAACAAGAGATGAAACTAATCCGAAATCTGAAGTTCTTTTTACCATGAATGTGAACACACGGGACTTCAACATTGTCATGGACAAGGAAACCATAGAGGTAAAGCAAACTGAAGCTACAAATATTGAAATCTCTGAGTCACTAGTAAACACTGTTGACTCTTAGAACATTGAGATACTAGCAGAAGTTGAGAAACCTGATACCATCCCAGATGCTACTCAGCCTAACATTGAGAAACTAGCAAAAGCACAAGTAGAAGCAGAGGTAAAAACACAAACTGAACCTATAAATGTTGACACTTAGTAGAATGTAGACAAACTGGTAGAGAAAGAACTTGAATAGAGTATAGATGAACTAGTAGTCAACAAGGCAGAGAGTAAGGATGATAGTAAGGTTGAAAAAAAATTTAAACACAGAGTGAACAAAAGGCAGAAATAGTGAATAAAGAAGAGGTCAATGATGGAAACAAGGAAGAAGTGGTTAAGGCAATTGGACAAGTATCTGAAGAAAAGAAAGTTATTGCTGAGACTAGCACTTCCACCATGGATTACAGGCCTACAAATGTGACTGATGTACTTTTGGATTCAATAAAGAGGATCGCAAATTGCAACGTCTTAGCATTTAAGGTCATTGATGATACATTACCTATATTAAAAATGATTGCACCGACATGTAAGATAGATCATATTGATGGATCTTTAGGTAAATTGGACACATTGTCCAAATTCATTGCTTCAAATATGCTAACTGTAAATAAAACAAATGAAGAGACTGTTAAGGAAAGGGTGAACAAGGAGAAAAGTGAATTCTTTGATAAGACCATCAAGGATTGTACTGAGCATATTGACTCCTTATTACCAGTAGTTAATTCCACTATTCTAGAATATAAAGAATTATATAAGGAAGCATGTAAGCCTCACAACCTGACATAAGACATTGAGGAAGAGATAAAGAAAACACAAAAAGAGATTGATGATATAGCAAATAATATGATAGGTTCTTCGGAACTTACCTCAGTTTTTGATCAAGAAATGGCAAATTTTGAGGAAAAGATTTAGAAACTAGAAAAAAGAAAAAGCAAGGATAAGAATGAAGGCAGGTGAGCTGAAAAATAAACTTGGTCCTAGATTGGACAACCTTATAACTTAGTGGATTAGGCTGTCTAAAGAAACAATTCAAAGAGAAAGATTATCAGAGCAACAAATGCATTATCTGGCCAGTATGATCCAATAGACTAAAACCATTATCTCTGACAACACCAAATTCATGCATAGTCTCAATCTGATTTTGGAGGATATCTTTCAAATTGTACATAACCGGATACAGTCTATGAGGTAGAATTTTCAATTCTTTGATTATTTTTGACATCCTTTGTCATTGATATCAAAGGGGGAGTAGTAGTATGGAGAAAAATGTATAGAAGAGATCATTTGCTCAGGGGGAGCACACCTATATTTTTTTTATCAGTTTTGGACTTCATTTTTGGATATCAATTTTTGGATTTTTCTCATGAGTGTTGCCATCAATGCCAAAGGGGGAGATTGTTGGCATTCTACACTCAGATGAAAATAGTTGATGGTGTCATTGATGGCAACCAACTGGTAGCACGGTTCACAACCTACACCGGCAGGCACAACATATTATTCTCATTGGCACCCATTCTACACCAACAAAAGATCTTACCAGCACCCCAACTGACATGGAAATTATATTATTTTGTATTATAATTATATTGTATAGCTAACATGATGTATTGTAAAGACTCATATATGTATGAGATCTTATATGTCATTTTGTAGAGTGTAAAAAATGTATGATATGTAAGCGAAGGAAGGATATGTAATTAGGTAATGAAAATGAGAGTGAATATCTATATATGCATTTTGATGTAATAATTTTGATGAGTGAATAAGAGTAGATCAAAGCGAAGAAAGGTTTATGGCAGAGGTATTTGACAGAGCTTAAACCGGTACTGAATCAAGCATTGTAGATGCTATTTTGAGCAGTACATTGTCATTGGATTTAATTATCCAATTTTGTAGTCAGTGTGACTCCTTTTTGTGATTGAGCAGTGAGCTCTAGGCTGTTGGCCTTCCTGCATGTGCAGTGCATGTGCAGGCCCCTATTGTATCAATAATATTTATTCATATTGGCTAGTGAGTAAATATTGTGGGTCACAAATCCCACCGAGGTTTTTCCCCTACCGGGTTTCCTCGCCAAAAATATATGTGTTCTGGTGTGCATTGATGGTTATGCTATTATTTCTCTTTATTGCTTTATTTCTTATTTATCGGTACATTAATTTGGGTTGTAAAGTTGCAAACAAGTTTAAATATTTTATTTACGGGTTAGACACTGATTCACCCCCCCCGCTCTCAGTGTCTTTGGGACTGATCAAGTATCTAATAAGTGATGTGTCAATCCAATGGACTTCTTGAATATCTTTCACTATGGATTGATGAGAAGAGGGCTACTCCTCAGGGGGAGCAACAAAGATGAAACAACAAAAATGAAGACAAATAATGACTTTGCTCCTTTGGCATTGTTGTCAAAGGGGGAGAAGAACGATGATAGGGAGAAGAAATGCAAAGCAGGAGACGATCAAGTGAAGCACATATCAATACGACATGGCATGATGAGTTCCTGGTATTTGTCATCAATTGATTGTTTCAGTTGTTGCATTATTTTAGTGTTGCCATCAATGCCAAAGGGGGAGAATGTTGGCATATTGGCATAACTGATAGAGATGATGATGCACCGATAAAGGATGATGATGATATATTAATGGACTGTTGGTGATGATATATTGATGGAATGTTGGTGATGATATAATTATGATATGATGCTTTATGATCAGTTATTTGTGTTGTCATTGATGGAAACCAGGTTTGTTTATGTTTGGTATATCATATAAGTTATATAAGCCTAACCAGTAATGGAATGTTTTCTAAGTTGATAGTGAACCGATAAGTAGGAACAATGAAGGAGATGGTTGCGGTAGAGATACATGTGGAGTTAAGTGTTTGCAGTTTGGAATGTATTGTTATGACGTTATAAGGAGTCTATGACTGGAACCGTGTCATGTTTGGAGAACCAGAAGTCATGTTTGTAATTGACTATTGTATATTCATTGCAGGGTTTGAGAATCAATGACAATATCTTTAACCAGTTATGATCTATGGTTTGGCAGTGAACCTTATCATGTTCATTACTTAGTGATGATATGTCAGAAATCGCGTGTGATGATAAGATTGCATTTATGCATGTACAAGGATCAGATTTCTTGGGAATCAACAAAGTGCTTAGCATAATGTGTTAAGGGTTTGACAACTTATCAGATCGATGTGCGGTGATGTGTTATGATCATTCAATGACTGCAATTGTCTTGAAATTTGTTGTAATAATGAACTATAATGATTTGTATTGATCTGATATGATTTATGATGTAAATTCAATGTATTTTAAATTTGGTTAGGGTTATGTAACTGACCTAGTTGAAAAGTGTATTTAGGTTAAGTTTGAGAAGGTTTAGTGTGTTAGTGATTAGAGAAGGAGAGTGTGTCGAACCAGATTGAGATATCTGCATGTGTGAAGAAGAATGGAGCTGAAATGGATCTGTACTAGCAAGTAGAGAGTGCATTGATTAGATCATTTACCTTTTGTTTCCTAATAGTTGCAGTAGTATTAAAACCCCTCAATCGAGTAGGTCCTAACATGCCTAATGTTGTAAATCCCTTAACTGGGTGACTCATTAACTTGAGTTTAAATCCTTTAGCAAGGTTACTCCTAATAGGGTATAGCTCCTAACACACCTGAGGTTGAAATCCCTTGACCGGGTAACTCCTAACAGGACCTACTCTTAACCGGGCATTATTGTAAGGCTCCTAACTGGGCTAGGCCTTTAACAAGGTGCAATCCAAAATAGTGCAAATTTTGTGGGTACGAATTCCCGCCGTGGTTTTTCCCATTTAGGTTTCCACGTGAAAAATCTCAGTGTTCATATGGTGGTTTATTTTTTTCTGTGTTGATTTGATATCATTAAATTGCTTACATGTTGATGAACACATGAATGAGTAATTTTATTAATCTTCTTTAAGTGTTTGATTTAGTAGTTATGGTTATGAACTATTTTTTAGAAGTGTTTTTAGATTGGTAAAATATTTCAATTTATTGTTATCACTGGTTCACCCCCCCCCTTAGTAATAACTGGTTTCTCACAATAACAATATTACCCAAGAGAAAGCATAACACAACACACGATATATGGTGCACGACACCCACCATATTATGGTGGTGGTGCTCCACCCACCACGACATGGTGGTGCAGCTACACTCACCATGTCGCGGGGTGGTGCTTTCACCCTCCACGACATGGGAGGTGTCACAACACTCACCCTATTGTGAGGGGTTCTAGGGACCACCATGACATGGTTGGTGTTGTTGCACCTTACATGTTGTGAGGGGGTGCAAAGAACCTACCACAACATGGTGGTGGTGCAACAAAACACCACCATGTCATGGCTAGTGCTAGGCACCAAACCCATAGTGTGGTTCAACTAAAAACAATAGCAACCAAATAGATAAAAAAAAGGGGCGACAGGGAAAATAGCTACAGGAAGAATAAATGGGATATGGGGTAGCACACAGCTAGAAACCCATCCAAAATAAGGGTGATGTAAATAAATTTTCCTTTAAAATAAAAAGGTAATACTGTGATAACAACAGGCAACACACCCAATTTGTAAATTTCATAATACATAAAGAGGGTTATAATAGAGAAAGACTAATAAATATAAACATGGATTTCAACAGCAAGCATTCTCTCCAATCAGATTTTATAATAATAGTCTCCACTCCCTCATTCAACAATTTCAAACACAATTAAGACATATAACAATAAGATCTGATAACAGTACAAAAGAAAGTAAGGAAAACAAGAGGCCAACCTCCTTCCTGTATTATGGAAGAGAGCCTCTGGTTAAGAATCTTCACCACTACTTCTAGCTACAACACAAACCGTTCCAGCACAAAAAATGTTGGCATATGGACACTCCAATGAGACATTGTGTGTGATTGAAGGTTTTGTCATTGATGGCAACCCTGCAATCCTATGGCACCGGCAAGACATCATACCGGCAAAGCATTATTCAAGCAAGACAGTGCACTGGCATCAACAAGATTACTCTACACCGGCACCGGCACCGACACAGAAGAAAAGATGTATACCGGCACAAAGGCCGATAGGATTTTTGATATGTAATATTTTGATTATTATTGCAAGCCGACTTGGCAAATTGTAAAATGACTCTTGTATATAAAAGAGATCATTGTAGACATTTTAAAGTGTAAGTGAGCAAACAAAAAGGAAAATTATTAGGCAGACCTAATATGCGAAATATAGGTTAAGGATATATGTAAAGAACAGAGCAAGAACCGGTACTGAATCTGGCATTGGAGATGCTATTGTAAAGTAGTACAAGTCATTGGATTAGTATAATCCTTATTGTAAGTCAGTGTGACTTCTCATTGAGCAGTGAGCTCTAGGCAATTGGCCTTCCTGCATGTGCAGGCCCCTATTGTAAGTAATATTCTCTTATTGGCCAGTAAGTGAATATTGTGGGTCACAAATCCCACCGAGGTTTTTCCCACACCGGGTTTCCTCGTTAAACATCTTGTGTTATGGTGTTCTTTTCATGTGGATGTTTTTGATTATGTTTATTACATTAATTCTTGCATATCGGTACACTGCTACTTTATGTTCTGCATGTTTTATCTTAAGAAAATTTGAATACCGGTCAAAAAATGATTCACCCCCCCCCTCTCAGTATCTATGGGAACCCTAACAATTGGTATCAGAGCCTAGTCCTCTATTTTCAGAAGCCTAACAACTTGAGGAAGATCTTGACACCGGTAAAAATGGAAAATCTGATGAAGCAACTTGAAGGAGCTCTTACTGACTATGATGCAGAGAAGTTGAAAAATATCAAATTAGAAGATGATTTAAATGCAGCTCAGGATATCATTCAGGCACTTCAAGAAAATCTTACTGTTACAAGAAATAATAGAAGAGAACTTTGTGAAAAATTGCAAAATGAGAATGATGAAAAGGAATCACTTAATGATATGATAAGCAAGTTGAAACAAGAGATCATGACAACAAAAAATGAAATGCAGGATATGACTATGAGATTTTACAAAGAGATCGAGGACAGAAAGAAGAATGAAGAAGAATTGACCAGAAGACTAAGTGATGCAGCAAATGAGAACACAAGACTTAGCTATGAAAATGACATGTTGAAGACAGATCTGATGCATACTCAAAATGACTCAAATGAACTAATGAGACAAAAAGAAATCTTGGCAAGGGAATTGGAAACTGTAAATCAACATAAAGAAAAATTCAAGAAAAGCTCAGAAGAACTTGGTACCTTATTGAAGAATCAAAAACCCAAAGGTGACACTTCTGGAATTGGATTTGAAGTTGGAGAAAGTTCTGGTACTGCAAATACTCAGGATCACAGCAAACTGGTAAGACCACCTAATACTTATAAATTCAATGGAAAATGCTTTAACTATAATAATCAGAATATCAATCCTCCCACCGGTCAATGCTCCAAATGCAACAAAGTTGGTCATAACTCTGAAAAATGCAGAATGAATGTAAGATGTTATGTTTGTGGAAGATTTGGACATCTATCAAATCAATGTAGAACACAAACCGGCATAGGTTATGGGAAAGCTATTCAGAAAAATAATGTAACTTGTTATGCATGTAACAAGATTGGGCATATTGCTAAATTTTGTAGAAGTAAAAGTACATCGGTAGACAACAAAAATGTTAGCTTGAAAGGTAAAGAAAAAATTGAAGAGGTTAAGCAAGAATTCTCAAAGCAATGGATTAGAAAAGCTGATCTAAATATTGGGAATACTCCTCCACCGGCAGGACAAAGTGATGCTCCACTGGTAGGACAAAGAGATGCTCCACCGACAGGACTGAGCAGTGCTCCACTGGTAGGAAGTTCTTCATCTAATTGAAGAAAATTGTCTTGAGGGTTTGGCAATCTAATGACACATGTGCTATTATTCCCTTGGTTAGAGAAAAGAAGTTGAAAATCACTTAATATCGGCAAATAAAGTTAAGTGAATACATAACCAACATGCAATTAATGTGGTAGGTAGCAAAAAAGACTTTATAAAATAAGGTTTTGGTTCCATTTCATTTCACTGTGATTTCAAACTTTCAGAGAGCGTGAAGATTTTTGAGCTAAGGCATTTTGAGCAAGAAGCAAGCACACTCCAAGCAATCATTCATCCAAGACAGAAAAAGGTATTTTATCATGGCATCCACCTCTGCAATTGAATACATAGCGAACCCTACTATTGTGGAAGTAATTAAAAGACCTAGGCCCGTATTTCAGTTGGTCCTCGAAATAGCAAAGAAGGATGATACGTTAGGTGCATTCTCTCAAATCCCTTAAGGTGTTGTATATGCTGAAGACCCTAGAATGTATATTCACTGCAATATTGAAGAGCTAGGAGATGAGGAAATCAAAACCATGTACAAAACCAAGATATGTGATGATACCGGCAATATCAAAGCTGAACACAAAATCATTGAAACCCTAGGATTCACAGAAATCCTTAGTATTCCTAAATTTCCTAAGGATGTGATTAGGATAGTGTTAAGCAGAGTTCATGGAGAATTTTTCTAGTTAGATGCAATTCATAAGATCACCAAGCAAGCGGTAAAGGCTGTCACAGGGTTACTGGCCACCAGTAAAAGACCAAACAAAAACAAGAAAGTTTCAAATGATTTAGTCATAGACCTAACAGTTGCAACATTTGATAAAAGATCTTTAAGGGTTAATGATGTAGGATACAAATTTAAGATTCATAAGCATGATATTAGGTTACAAAGCTACTCATGCCAATAGACTTAACTCAGTCTCAAGTCTATGCATTAAGAGTGCTTATGACATGATAACAGACAATGCAAAAATTGACATCTGTGAATGGTTAAAGGATGAACTGATAGACAACCTTGGAAAGATAAAGAAGGATAAGAAAGGAACCTTCAGATTTGGAAATCTGTTAGTGTGTCTAATGCTTCATATAACAAAACAAGTTCCTGGGATAGGATACAAAGAATTTGGATATGACATACCGGTAGGAAAGCAACTGACAGAACTGTTCAATACCATGGGTGAGAATAAGGAAAACAACATTCATGGATTTTTCCAAGCACTAAAGACAAAAATGAAGGAAAGGACAAGGTTTTCTCAGGAAATTGTAGATAAATACAAAGATGATATATGCTTTGTTATCAAAAAGGATGAAATATGGATGGAAGCAGTAATCCCTAGGACAATCTGGGTAACAGAAATGGGCTATGAAACATATGACCACATAGTTGAAACTTATGCCAAACCACTTCCGGAAGCCCCCAATGAACCTAAGGAGGAAGCATTTGGTAGTGCTGAAACAATAGAAAAACAAATACAATCCAAGAAAAGAGTGAAGAAGGTAGAAGCATTTGTGAGAAAAGCATCTAGGCAAGCAAAAGCCATTAAGGAAGATGTATTAAAGAAAACCGGCATAACTGAAGATGAGTTGGCAGCCCCACAACCTGAAGCTCATCTATCACCGGTAGGTACTTCTTCAGAAGGATACATGCCAACAACCTTTAAAAGAGTTGTTAGGAAAAGAGATCCCTCACTGGCAACCACTCCTTCACCTAGAAGGACAAGGTAGAAGCAACAAGCTGTGAGATCTCTGGTTAGAAAGGTCACACCTAAACAGAAGCTGACTCCTAAGAAAAAGAAAAAGGCAAAAACTGACTTGGAACCTCTAAACATTTTGTTAAATGAGATCACAGAGGAAAGAAAACTGAAGAACATAAGGAAAATTTATGACACCCTATCGGCTGATGAGAAAGGGCAAGTTGACGAGAGTGTAATACTAAACATGGAAATGTTTAAAAAGGTTTTGATGGAAGTCATAAATGAAATTCCTGATGACTTATACAAAGGACTTGAGGCTAGAAGGCAAGGAGTAATTGAACTGGACAAGAAAATAAAAATAGAAAAACTACTTGTTGTATATCCGGTAAACTCCCCAAAAGAAATTGATGATCTGATAGCTCAGGCCAATTGGACAGTTTTTTCCACTGCACACCGACATATTTCACTGATGGCAGGTAGAGTTACAGAGGTTTCAGAGGAAACAGAAGATGGTTGGGACATATTTTTGGTTGAAAAAGAGAAACAAGAAGAATATAGGAATCCCAAGCCTATTAAGGTATATCAGAAGGATAAGGACAAAGGGAAAGGGAAAATTGGTGGACCTCCAAGCATAAAGGTTAAAGATAACCTACCTCCACCTATAAAAATTACAATCCCTGAAAACTAACCAGCAGCTGAAAGCATGGATGCAGAGGATAGCAATACAAATCCTGAAGTCCTATTCACTGTAAATGTTGATACCCAAAAGATCAACATAACAGTTGATAAAGACTCAAGTGAAAAATTAGATATGGCTAAAGAGCCTTCGGTAATAGGAAATACAGAGCAACCGGCAGAGGATACAAAGAAAAAGATGGAATCTGAGGCACAATCAGAGAAACCGACAGAGCTAAAGGCTCCAGAACAGATGCCACCGGTAAGCAATGAAGCAGGAAAACCAGTGCTAAAGGAAATGCAAACACAAACTGACCTACTAGAGGTCAATACAAGCATGATCACTTCCATCGGTACTCACTTTGTTGGGTCACCATCAAAGTCAACAAATGTGACTGAGGTATTACTTGAATCCATCAAGAAAATAACTGACTATAGTTCACAAGCTTACAAAGCAATAGATGATTCAATACCAATTTTGAAGATAATCGCTCCTGATTGTAATATAGATAATAAAGATTCTTTAGGACAGTTGGATACATTATGTAAATACATCTCTGGAAATATTGAGAAAATAAAGGTAGAATCTGTAAAGGACATTGTAGAAAAGGAGAAACAAAAATTCTTTGAGGAAGAAATTAAGAAGTGTAACAAAGACTTTGAGACACTTCTACCAGAACTGTGTAGTTTGTTAAAAGAGTACAAAAACTTGTACAAAGACACATGCAAAACAAACTTCCTGACTGTAGATATAGACAAGTAAATAAACAAGACACAGGAAGAGATAAACAAGCTTGCAGACAATTTTGTCAACTCACCGGATTCACTATCTGTTTTTGAAGATAAGTTAGCAAATTTTGAGGCAGAATTACCTTAAACAGGAGAAAGAGAAAGAGACAATAATAAATAAGGCAAAACACTTGAGATCTAAACTGAGTCCAAGATTGGACTATCTAGCATCTCTATGGAAGGAAATCTCAGAGGCATTAACACCGGGAAGTAAAACACCGGCAGAACAATTGCAGCATCTCACCGGCACTGTGAAGAGGACTGAAATAGCAATAAAAGATAGCAAAAAGTTTATGGATAGTATAAAATTAATTTTGGGCGATCTTTTTCAGATAATAACTACCCAGCTACAAGGTTGAGGATATGGACTGGTATAACTACAAACTCTACTAAACCTTTGTCATTGATGCCAAAGGGGGAGTAGTAGGATGAGAAAATTCAAAGACAGGAATCATATGCTCAGGGGGAGCCCCTCATATTTTTGGTAAATTTTTTTTGGTCTACACATTTTTGGACACCTTTTTGAAATTTCTCATGAGTGTTGCCATCAATGCCAAAGGGGGAGATTGTTGGCATATGGACACTCCAATGAGACATTGTGTGTGATTGAAGATTTTGTCATTGATGGCAACCCTGCAATCCTATGGCACCGGCAAGACATCATATCGGCAAAGCATTATTCAAGCAAGACAGTGCACCGACATCAACAAGATCACTCTACACCGGCACCGACATCGACATAGAAGAAAAGATGTATACCGGCACAAAGGCCGACGAGATTTTTGATATGTAATATTTTGATTATTATTGCAAGCCGACTTGGCAAATTGTAAAATGACTTTTGTATATAAAAGAGATCATTGTAGACATTTTAAAGTGTAAGTGAGCAAACAAAAAGGAAAATTATTAGACAGACCTAATATGCGAAATATAGGTTAAGGGTATATGTAGAGAACAGAGCTAGAACCGGTACTGAATCTGGCATTGGAGATGCTATTGTAAAGCAGTACAAGTCATTGGATTAGTATAATCCTTATTGTAAGTCAGTGTGACTTCTCATTGAGCAGTGAGCTCTAGGCAATTGGCCTTCCTGCATGTCCAGGCCCCTATTGTAAGTAATATTCTCTTATTGGCTAGTAAGTGAATATTGTGGGTCACAAATCCCACCGAGGTTTTTCCCACACCGGGTTTCCTCGTTAAACATCTTATGTTATGGTGTTCTTTTCATGTGGATGTTTTTGATTCTATTTATTACATTAATTCTTACATATCGGTACACTGCTACTTTATGTTCTGCATGTTTTATCTTAAGAAAATTTGAATACCGGTCAGATACTGATTCACCCCCCCCTCTCAGTATCTGTGGGAACTCTAACAAAAAATCGAATCCACAAATTCCAAATTCCTTAAAAATGCTCCCAGAAAAATAGTTGCAGAAGAGAAGAAAGAAGAAGAAGAACCAGAAGAACCCCCAAAATCAAATTCATGACAATATATAAAAATCTAGAAGAGAAATTGAAAAACCCTAGCCTTTTATTCGGCCAATAGAAATATTTCAATTTGAAATATTCCTCCCTCTACAACTATATAATATAATAATTTATTCTTCCCATTTCTTTTATGGGATTTCAAAATCCAATTAAATTAAAAATCAGAAATAGAAACATATTGCTCTCTTTCTTAGACAAATCAAGATATTATTTAAACATTAAAATAATCAACTCATAATAGATAAATCAAAATCAAAATCAACTGAAAACATTAAATATTAAATATAATTTCAATTAAACATTAGTTTAAATTCAATAGCGAAAATAATTAAATAAACAAAAATCACTAAATCATAATAAATTAAAATAATATTGTCACTAGTAAAAGTCATAATTTATTATTAAATAATCACTGAATTATGATAAATCATTTATCACTGATATTTAAATAAATTAAACAATCAATCCATCACTAAATAAAAATCATGATTAAATATATTAAATAATTAATCTATTTCTATAGTCAATAAATCATAATTTAAATTAAATTAAATAAACTAAACAATCAAACTCACCATGCCACATACTCACAACTCACGACAACCGACTCGACATGGCAAAATTTGCCAAGACTGTTGACAAGGACTTATGACAACCTGGACCTAGAGTGTGGGTAGGGAACCAATAACATCTCTGAACCACATATTTTCCATCAGGAAAGACACGGTCGCACCTGTAAAACCAGGGGAGCTTGCACCAGATTGCCCGGGATGAATAAATGTCTAGGTACCTACAACCATGCAACCACAATAATGTTGGCATTTTTTATGTTTATGTTGTGATTGTCATTGATGGACACACACTTGCATTGAGATCCCCTTTATATGTATGAGTTAGAGCACAACCAGTATTTGTTCCAACCGGTATGTTGTATTATAGTCTTTAGACTATTGGTATTTTGCAGAATGTGTTTCCCGATCTGAAGCGGCACATTGACCCCAAGCGGTTCGTAGATCCCAAGCAGTATGAGGGATTAAAGCGGCATAACACTTTTTTACCAGTCTTCATTTTTGTCAAACCGGCAACCAGCATTTTGTATGAACCGGTAATACTCTGTGATGAGTTACCAACCAGCATTTTGTGATGAGTTACCATCCACCGATTGTTTGATGGTGCCGACACTTTAATGGTGCTTTTTGTGTCGTGTTACCAAGTATGTCCAAGTTCATTGAACCTAGGAAATTGTAATGTAATCCTATTGGACCGACATGAAATCAGATTCCTTTATAAGGACATCATGTCTAGGGTTTTAGGTTGTTGATGTGGATATAGCGAAAAGTTTATGTTGTTGCTAGGGTTTAAGGTGGTTGAGGAGTTAGAGAGAATATGAATGTGTAGAAGACTAAAGTAATGCTAGAATGCATTAGGAACGAGCTATCAAGGATCTAACCGAGCAGTCTGTGCTATTAACTAGATCAAACACTTGTTGATTACTTACATCTTTGACAAGTCTGTAGCCCTTAACCAGGTAGGCCCAAAAGCCTTTTGTAAATCCTCTAACAAGGTGGTTCACATCTATGGATCTAAAATCCTCTAGAAAGGTAGTCTTTAATCGGACTTATCTCCTAACAAAGATTGAGATTCCTAACAGGATCTGTTCTGGTAAAGAACATTGTAAGACCTTAACTGGTCTGACCTTAATCGGTCTGGTTCCTATTCTGCAAATATTTACTTGTGATTTCCATCTCACCGTGGTTTTTCCCATTTGGGTTTCCACATCAAAATCTCATGTGTTATGGTGTTTGTGCTTTTGTGGGTGAATGCATTATTTGCTATTTGGTTTGCATGTGTGCTAACCGGTTTATCTGCTAAACTATTTTACCGGTTTACTGTCAGTCTTGTAAAGTGTTTAAGTGCAAAGATTTTTGGCATACTAATTCACCCCCCCTCTTAGTATTCATCAATTGGTATCAGAGCCTACCTTTCTATAAGTTTAACCACTTGGAAAGAGATATGTGGGAATACTCTATAAGGGAACTTACTCATCGGCTCACTCAGTCTGAGCAAGCCTATGATGATCTTATGGTCAAATACAAGGCATCTCAAGCAAAAAGGAGAGAACATGTAGAAAAGCTGATGGAGCTATCTAAAAATAGTTCTTCAGATGAAGTAGACAAGGAAGCCCTAATTGCATAAGTAAATAAGTTGAATGAATCAAACTCCAACCTGAGCAAGGAATTGGAAGGACTGACTATCCGGATGTGTCAAGAGCTTGAGAACCGGAGGAAAGCTGAAGATCTGGTGAAAGAAAGAGATCATGAGATCTCCAAGATGAAACAAGAGATCAGTGCCCTAACTGCTCAACTCCATGCAAGCAAACTGGAAAAGGAAGACATGCAAGGAGAATTGAACATTGCCATCTCTGAGAATGAAAACCTATTGGAAACAAATGCTGCTATTTCAAAAGAACTCTTTGAGTCAAAGGAAACACTCACTAAGTTCAACAAGAGTACTGTCAAGCTAGAGCAAAAGCTTGAATCTGCCAAACTGGTTAAGAATACCAATGGACTTGGTTATTCTGGTCATGAGGAAGGTGAGACCTCTGGTACAAATGCTGAAACATCAAAGAAACAACCGACATCAAAGGATAAAGGTAAGAAAAAATTTAAACCTGTTTTCTTTAACTGTCTTAAAGAAGGACATACTGCAAATGTGTGTAGGATAAAGGCTTACAACAATTTTCCTTATTTCCTAAATGATAAGCCTAGATCCTATCGATTTGATGGTAACTATTATGCATGCAACAAGTATGGGCATAGAGCATCTGAATGCATGTCTGTTATGAATAACACTGGAAGATATCCTTAGAGGACCCAAGGAGCTGGTCCTGAACCTTTTGTGAACTAGAATCACAACCAGTTTAATACCTTCAATCATCAGCAAAGAAGCAATGGCTATCAAGAGGCAACTAGATGGAGAGAAAACTATATGGTCTATCATGGTCATGGTCACACTGCTACAACATGCAGAAGGAAGAATGGAAACATGAACAATGGACCTTGGAGAGCACCTGGATTGGTCTGCTATCACTGCAACAAACCGAGTCACATTGCCAGATTCTGTAGATCAAGAAAGGACATATCTGATGATATACTGGTCACTTCGGAATGAAACATTGATGTTGACACCATTCAAGCGGACATGAACAAAACCTGGAAGAAGAAACTAGCGATGTTACAAGAGGAACCAGTTTTTGCACCCAGTGTGGAAATCACGAAACCGACAAACTAAGCTTTAGAAAAGCTTAGGGGGAGCAAACGACAAAATATTTCGAACCCCCAGTTTACAGCAGTAAAAGACCTTAACCGGTATATGATACCTGTCATTTGGTAGAAGATCAAAAATGATAAAAAGGCAAATTAGGGTTTACGCCCTAATGGAGGACCATTAATGATGGTAGGTGAGGAATATGCTTAAAAGCATTTTTCAAATCATTTCTCACTATTAGTTTTTGAGCAAAGAAAAGTTTGTCAAAGAGTAGAGCGACGAAAAGGTGATTTGAGCTAAGATTTTGAGAAATTGAGAAACTGCAAAGGAGATTAAAATTCAAACTACAAACGGTCAAGTGGAGAACACAAAGCGGTGATTCAGCAACCGACGGAGTGTGAAGTGAACGAGAATCTACAAGCCCTAAATTCACATGTTTCAAAAGGTATTTCTCGAGTTCTTAAAATTTCTATCATGGCTTCCGCATCTCATACCAGTTCTAGTGCATCTGTCGAGTCTGCAAGTTTTATTCAATGAAAGTCTAAGTATACTGTCCTATCACAAGTTCCAGCTGGTGTGATAGTAGAAGAGGGAATTTTTGACTACATAGATTGCAAGATTGAAGACCTAGGGTCTCTAGCTATCCACTCCCAGTTAGGCTTATTTTGTGGAAAGGATAAGAAGATCAAACCGAAGTATAATATTTTGGAGAAGAAGAAGCTCCGCAATGTTTTTTACTTCCTAGAGGATTTCACAGAGGATCATATAAGTATAATTCTGAGCAGAGTCCATGGTGACAAGATGTACCTGGAGAGAACACATGATATCATGTCGCAGGAAATTCATGCAGTCACCGGTTTCTACAACACAGGGGAAGCAAAATTGAAATGTCCAAGCTCACTGGTTCAGTGAGCAACTCACGAGGCATGACAGTCAATTCTATCAAGGATGATTTGGTTAAGTATGCCTGCATGGTGATAGGCTACCAGACATTCTCTACTAGCAGAATTAACTCTATATCTGCTGCAGCGGTAAATGCCACTTACTGGATGATAAAGGAGGATGCATCATTTGACCTGTACACTGGTATGCAGAGACAACTCCTGTTGAATCTGAAGTCGATCAAACAGGATAATGCACTAAGGTTCAAGTTTGGACAACTACTGGTTGGGTTGTTCTTCTATTTCCAAGGCTACTTTCTAGGAGTAGGAGATGTCCAGTGGTCTACTGACAAACTGGTGACCAAGCAAATCAAGGAAAGCATTCAAGCAATTGGAACCGGTTACCCTGATGTTCTAAACAAGTATTTTGATGAGTTCAAATGGAAAATGAGCCAAAGAATGAGGATATCAGGTGACATCATCAAGAAATATGAAGATGATATATGTTACACCATCCAAGTGGATAAATGCGTAATGGAGGTTGTTGAGCCCAGACAAGAAGAAGTGGAGCCAATGGGCTATGAGGTGATGTATGATATGCTGGAAGGGTATGCCTCTACCCTTATTGCCTCACCTCTTTATCCTAAGGCAAAGACGATCAGAACCTATTTGGAAAGGGTTACACTGATCAAGGAACCCTCTGCAAAGAAAGGAAAAGAACCTGCAGTGAAGAAGGCAAAGGCAGTGCCTGTAGCATCAGCACCGGTTACTACTACAACACCAAAAGTGACCAAGCGGTCACCAGCTAAGAAGAAACCTGAAGCGGCACTGGCTAAAGTGTTCGAGAGAAAGAGGAAGACAAGGAATACCTCTCCAGACTCAGAAGAAACTGTGTTTGAGGAAAAACCGAAGAAAACACATCAAGCAAAGAGAAAGACAAAGAATGAATCGACATCATCTACACCGGTAAATATAGATATCTCTTCCTATAAAACTTTGACACATTATCAAAGAACAATAAAGAATATTAGGAGAAAAGTGCTACATGACTTAATTGAATATTTTGATGACTTTAATGATGATGAAAAGGAAGCGGTTGAAAAGGAAATAATTCAGCATTTATGTGTTAATGACCGGTCACCCTCAGAGATTAAATCTCAGACACCAGATTATTTATATAAGTCATTAGATAATAGATGGCACATTGCCATAGAGAAGGAACAGGAAATTAGGGAGAAATTTTTTGCACAGTACTTTCCCGACCTATCAAATTCTGAATTATTTGATGTTATTGACCAAAATAAAGGACTCTTCTTCACTAGAAGAAGAAGACTCTGGCTGTTAGAAGGTAGAGTTGATGATGTTGAAAAAGACACTCATCAGTATATGACAACTGCTGTCCAGTCTCACAAAGCGCATCTAGCCAACCAACAAGTTGAAAAAGAACCGGTTATATCCAAACTGGACGAAGTATTTGATGATGAAGGAAATCTGATTGTTGAATCGATCGACACCATTGATGTCGATGCTCTGGACGTAGAGGATGTTACTTAGGAAACACCATAGAAACCTTTACAATGCAAATTTTCCAACTCACAACTCACATCCAACAACCCTCCAAAAACTATTACAAGCTTCCTCAAATGAGTCCTAAATATCCTCCCCCTAGTTTTGGAGCCAAAATTATAATTTAAAAATAAAAATTTGGTGGTCTAGCACCAAATCATACAATTTGAATCTCCAAATTGAGCCAAATTTGAAAACTAGAAAGTTTCCGAAAAATTGTCTAACTTCGTACAGCCATAAATTTTGATCTGAGAATTAGATTGACGCATTGTTTGAACTGTTGAAAAAATCTTTGAGTGAATAATATGCTAAGAATTCACTCTGTCGATTCCCTCCATTTTCAGGGTTGTTCAAGGTTGTTTAATGCCTCAAATCTAACTCGGAAGAATTTTTTTTAGTTTATTGGGAAACTGAAACTTGAATAACTTTCAAACAATAAATTATTTTAACCCGATTCTTTCGCCAAAGTGCTTATTTTTCCATTCTCAAGCTTCTCGCAAAATTTAGGCTTGGTCTGCCTTTAAATAAAAACTTTCTAAATTTGACAGTCAACTAGAAAAAGGAGTTTGTCAATTTTGAAAGTTGGAATCTCCTATTTTTCCAAATGGGTATCTATAAATGCAAAAAAATTAAAATAAAACTAGCTAAATAGAAATATTTGTGGGTGATGCGAGATTTCCCTTACACCATCGGCTACTCCTACATCAGACACCTAGGGTAGTTTGAGAAGTGACCCTGTCACGTCTTAGCTGGTTGAGGAAAACCCAAACAGTCAACCTCTACCTTGGACAACCATGATGAATCTTCAATAGGTCCTCCCCTCCATTTCACCAGGTATTCCTCGTAGTACCTATTTCTGGTACTCCTTCCCACATGACTATCTAGAATTGCTTCAATCTCCTCCTTCTCTAAACTGTGTGCAGGGATTTTATATTGTTCTGTCACTGGTTCCTCCTCTGTTCCACCTTCATGATATTTGGTTAAGTCTGCAATGTTGAACGCTTGGGAAATATTAATTCTATTTGGAAACTCTACTTCATATTATTCCCTGAATTATGCTTCTTCAAACTCTTGCAGGGACCAAACTTCTTCATCTTTATCTTATTGTATGTCCCCAGTAGAAACCTTTCTTTCCTCAAATAGACCATCACCTCATCACCAATTTGAAACTCTTTATACCTCCTTTTCTGATCTTCCTTCACCTTATACTCCAAATTCATCTTGTTGATGTTCTTCTTCACCTCTTCATGTATATTTCTAATGTGTTTTGAAAAGTCTTCGACTTCAACACTTGTATGCATCTCCTAGTCCATCCTCCTTAATTATAGAGCGGTCCTTGGACTATAGAATTTACTTCCCTTGAACATCATGTCTTCTTGGATTATTAAATCCAACCATCTTGTCATATCCAATGTAACAGGCTCCTTACATGTTTTCCAAGCCTCTGCAAAATCAAGGTCCTTGGGATACAAGGTCTTGGGTTCATTGAACCCAACCACCTCAAACTACATTTATGTCAATCCTTTCCTGAACAATTCTTGAACTTGTTTGTTTAGCCCTTAATTTTCTACCAGAGCAATTCTCTGGGTTGCCATATTTGGAAAACTAGCTCTAGGGATCAAGTCAATCTGATAACTGATCTTTCTCACTAGTGGTAAACTCTCAGGTACATTATTAGACACAATATCTGGAAACTCATTTGATAAACCTGAAACTTCTACATGCACCTCTTTACTCTCTTCTCCATCTAGTATAAGAATTAAATCACAACACATACCTACATGTTTGATTCCTTCAAAAAATTATTTCCCATCAACAAAACATATTCTAGCACTACTACATACCTTTTCTTCCACCTCCTTCGTGGGCTCCATCTTATGGCTAACTCCATCTTTTATTAGGGTATAGGTATTAGCATGGCCATCATGTACAACACATCTATCAAACTACCATAGCCTCCCTAACAACATGTGACATGCATCCATGGGTATGATATCACAAAGTACCTCGTCATGATAACTGCCAATCTTGAATTTTACCAGGCATTGATCATTGACCAAAACTTTATGGTCATTCTACAACCAGGCTATCCAATAAGGATTTGGATGTGTTTCCCTCTTTAGTTTCAACTTTCTGACTATCTCTTCAGACACCAAATTATCAGTGCTTCAGCTCTCAATAATCACATTACAACACTTATCTTCACAGTTAAATCTGGTACGAAACAAACTCTTCCTTTGATCTAGTTCTTTCTCCTCATTTATCAGGGTTCTCCTGGACACTAGAGTTTCTCCCCTTTCAACATCATTGAAATGTTCAGACTAGGTTTCTTCATCTGCATGTGCAACTCAAGCATGACCTTCATTTATTATGTTTGTCCTTCCTTGGTGTTGTGGACATTCATAGGCTCTATGCCCTTCTTCACCACACTGGAAACAAGTTCCTTATAAACCACCTCTCCCATTTCCTTGTCTAGGTCTTCATCTTCCTCTTCTTTTTTGTTCACAATTGTTTTGATCATGGGGGCGATAGAAGTTATCACCCCATTTATTTTGATCGCTACCCATATAATCAAATTACTTTTGATCCTCATTTCAACTTCCAAAGGATCTTCCATCACCTCTTCCACCTTGACCTTTCCCTCTTTGCTTTCCTTCAAACCTTTTATTTAGCTTCTCTTCCACCTTCAATGCAAATTAATATACATCCTCAATGTTTCCTATTCTAACCAGGTTTAACTCTTCTTGAATACTCAATTATAACCAATTAAGGTAACGGGTGACTTCCTCCTTGCTGGCCTTTGCATGGCCTATTCTGATAATTATTTTGTAAAACTCCTTTGTATACTCCCTAATAAACTTGGTTTCTTGCTTCAACCCTTGTAATTTCTTCAATATATCCAACTCTTAATCCATTGGAATGAATTATTTCTTCAACTTATCAATCTTTTAATCCCATTTGGTGATCTTTCCCTTTCCTCTCATGTTTCTTTCAAGATAGACCTCTTTACACTAGATATTTGCATGACCTTTCAACTTCATTTTTGCAAAATTGACCCGATCTAGGTCCTCTATCTCCTCATATTTAAAATATTCCTTCAGCTCACTTATCTAGTTGATCAGCTCTCCTAGGTTCAGATTTCCAGACTGATTTGAAAATTCAATTTTGGGTTGCTTCCTAATATGAGAAATGTCCCTTAACAACTGAACTTGATTCTTATCTACCACTTCCTCCCCTTCCTCCTCAGAAGTATCTTCAACCTCTTCTTTGTCTTCACTTTCTCCTCTCCTTGGATTAAACCCTCTTCTCAACACCTCTTACAATGCATAAATCTATCTCTTGAGGGCCCTCAAACCCTCTTCTACTAACGCATTTCTTCCACCGACATTTTTTCCACAAGCATTTCTACCCCACACATCACTCTTGGAGTCATCTTGACCACAAGCCCACAATCACAAGTCTTAGTGCAAACTATCTCACATTTGGTGATCTGTCCACACACTCAGGAACAACCCGCTCTGATACCACTTGATGAGGGAAAAACCCGAGACACAGAAAACAAAAACATAACAAATTTCAATAAATGATTATATTATTACTATTTAAAAACTATATTCAATACTTGCAATTACATTCAAGAGGAAATAATCCTCTCAAGCTACAACAATTTACAACTACAGAGCTTTTTGGAAACCCTTACAATGCAAATTTTTTAACTCACATCCAACAACCCTCCAAAAGCTATTAAAAATTTCCTCAAATGAGTCTTAAATAGCCTCCCCCTGGTTTTGGAGCCAAAATTACAATTTAAAAATTAAAATTTTATAGTCTAGCGCCAAATCATACAATTTGAATATAAAAATTCTACCAAATTTGAAAACTGGGTAGTTTCCACTAAAATGTCCAGCTTCTGGCAGCCATAACTTTTGATTTGGGAATCAGATTGATGCACCGTTTGAACCGTCGGAAATATCTTTGAGTGAAATAATATGAACATCCTCTTTACCAATAATTGCCATTTTCGGGTCCGTTCGAGGTTGTTTAATGCCTCAAATCTAACTCGGAAGATTTTTTTTAGGTTTTTCAGGAAACTAAAACTTGAATAACTTTCAAACTGTAAATGATTTTAACCTGATTCTTTCACCAAAGTTCTTATTTTTCCATTTTCAAGCTTCCCGCAAAATTTGTGCTCTATCCGCCTTTAAATAGAAACTTTCTAAATTTGGCAGTCTCCTAGAAAAAGCAACTTGTCAATTTTGAAAGTTGGAATCTCTTATTTGTCTAGATGGGTATCCAAAAATAGAAAAAACATTAAAAGAAAACTAACTAAAGAGATATATTTTTGGGTGATGCAAGATTACCCTTACACCAGCGGATGCTCCTGCATCAAATTTGATTAAATAATCAAAATTTAAAATATCACACATGAGGCTACTCATCTCGTCTACCAATATCCTATCCACATGGAGGTCTAGGTGCACCCAAATCAAGACCAAAGGCTATAGTAGCTAAGTCATGTAGAAGGTCAAATAAAACGTGCCTGAAGAAATTAGGTTAAAAAGAAAATTGAAGTATGAACTTTGTTAATCCCTATAAATAAATATATATTGTATTTGGACCTAAAATGATGTTGATGACCCTTGATTTTGGCTCTGATAAATGTCATGAGGATATCCTATCCCAATAGTATTTTCTACTTGCAAACATGCATTTAATGAAATTATATTTATTGAACATATGTGTGTGAGTTGTATTGAATTGAACTAGTATAGAAGCCTAAGTACATGGATAAATTAAAAAAAAGGTTACATACATTAGATGGATCATGAACAATGCTTAATAATGTGGGTGCTAAATTTGTGACACCCTCTTGTCAGTATGACATAGAGGTTGCATGACTTGGGCCTTGGAGAAACAAACATTCAACATTTAACATGATGATTTTATTGATTTAATATGTAAGCTTTGGTTACAAGAAAGTTGTGGACAACAACAAAAAACTCTGCAACAGAATTCTGATTTTGGAAACCATCAACACTGGGAAAGGGAAGACCATGGCTAATTACATAGAGAACCTGAAAAATACCATTTCTAAAGCCAAAAACATAAGAGATGCCTTCAACCCCAGGTTTGAGAAAATAGAGAAAGATTTGCTAGAAAGGAAAAATCTTGCTGATGCTAATGACCAAACCATCTCGGATAGTGTCAGTAAAGTCGGCAAAATTGAGGAGTGTCTGAAGAGCATTGTTGAACAGAGTTTAAGCATCTTGAAGGTTTCTACTAGCAACACTAACACTCTTATCAGCAAACTGGATGAAGAAAAGGAAATACTGGATATTGACCCGGACACTGAAGGACCAGGGGAAGCTCAAGGTCCCAGAACATGTACCAGAGGCAAAAAGAAAGAAAAGAAACCTAACAAGGACCTGGAATATCTCAAAGTTGTTGGGGCCACCTATGACCAGCTGGTGAAGAAGGCAGAGGACCTGTTGAAGACTATAGCTGTGTAGCGCCTTCCTTGTGTTATCACAGTTTTTAAATTTGGGTTCTTCTTTCCCCATAATTGGCTATGGTACCTTGAAATTTTTCCGAATGAGGTGTAATCCTAAGTGCTTCAGCTTTGTTCTAAACCTTAGGGGTTTAAGGGTTTTATTTTTTGAGATTTTTTCCTTGCTAAGCCCTCTGGTTTCTATTTTGCCGTTACTTTTTTTCACTTAAGTCATGGGTCGTGGGATCGTGGGAAGTGTCCCCCCTTGTTATTTACCTAGGTGGTTATGTTGATTATTTGAAAAAATATCGCCTTGTATTATTCCTTTCTAAAGTGTAGGGCCCAGTAAACGCCAATCAAATTGAGAAAGGATCCGACGGTCAGTGCTATTTCGCAAGGGTTAAGTGCTCACCCTTTAAGGCCGCGAAATAGCGAGAATGAATATCAGCCGTCCATGTGTCGTGATGGAGGAGGTAAAAGGTATAGTTGTCAGAGGTAGCTGGAGCCCCGTGGCTTTCTTTCGGCGTATTAAAAGGTAGCATGTGGCACAAGTCACCACAGTTAGCGGGCCCACCATTCCTCAGGACCAAGGGTTCAAAAGTGGGCCCCAAAGATGAGTCGGCTCACAGGTGGAGATGACCTGGCAGGGACAGCTCTTACAATTCATTGAGACCCCGTGGCTCCTTCCAGCGAATGAAAAGGTGACAGGTCAGCTCCGAAAATGACAAGGCACCAGGTGTCCATGGCGTGTCCGTGGGCCCGCCTTTCCTGAAAGCTTCTAACAGGGTTTAAATGCTGAGCAAGTTGAGATATGATCTAACGGCTCGCGCTATTTCGCAGGGGTAAGATGCCCACTTCTTAAGGCCGCGAAATAGCGAGAGTTAACCAGGACCGTCCACGTGTCTTGATGACACGCGGTCTAAAAGGAAACTGTGGGTCCCTATGGTTCATGCTTGACGAATGAAAAATTGACAGGTCGGCTCCGAAAGTGACACGGCGCCAGGTGTCCATGGCGTGTCCGTGGGCCCGCCATCTCTGAGAACCTTCTCAAGGGGTTAAACACTGATCGACTGCAGAGAAGATCCGACGGTCGGTGCTATTTCGCAGGGGTAAGATGCCCACTTCTTAAGGTCGTGAAATAGAGAGAATGAATATTAGTCGTCCATGTGTCTTGATTATGACGTAAGAGATAGACCTGTTGAGACGACAAGTGGGGCCCCCATGGTTCTTCTTCTGGCAAGTGACGGAGCGACAAATCAGCACAACAGATGACTAGATGCCAGGTGTCAGTTACGACACAACGGGCCCACCATTCCTGAGGACCTTTTCGAAGGATTAAACAGGAGAGCCGTCCACGTGGCATGAATGATGACATGGCCAAAAGGGAAAAACATGGGCCCGCCATAGTATAAAGGGATACATTCGGCCAGTATCACAACAGAATGTAAAGGGATTTTCTAAGCCAATGATCAGATGCCGCGTGGTATCATGTAGCCAATAGGAAGATGGGACCCAGACTAAAGACAAAGTCGTCAAAATGCAATTCACAGTGAGACAGTTACAGGAAGGCTGTGACCCGTTGGAGTTAAAATATGAATTCTCGTATGAATTCGATTTTGAAGGGACGGCCGAAGCATGCGGAATCAATGTTATAGTTAAGGCCCAGAGTACAAGCATTTGATTTCCTAACAACCAAGTATAGAGATCTTTTAAAAGGATTTTGCAGAAGAGTAATGCAGAGTTATCTTTTGCAAATACAGAGAAGGTGAATCAGTTGCAGAGCGAATTCCTTCAAGCAAGCATCAGGTTCTTTCTTGTTTTGCAGCTATTCTTGTATGATTGTAGCAAGTGGAATTATTCTCGTATTACAGAAGTGTTTAAGAAGTGATATTCATCTGGTTGTTTTGCAAATGGCTCCTAAAAGGGAATTCTCTGGTAAAGTTGATTATTTAGAAAGGAGTGTGTGTGATGACTTTTTAGAACAGTTGACGCTGTCAACCAACCAGGCATCTAAGGCCAAAGAGTTAGTACCCAGGGCTCCCCGTCTGAAGATTGGGGAGGGATTATATGACAAGGGTAATTGGTTAAGAGACCCACAGGTTGGACTGTCTAGGTTGGGGTTATTTAGAATCGGATTTGGGATGAGGAATTCTCCTGCTCCTCAAAATAGCATTTGGGAATTAGATGTTGGGAAGTTGGTAGTCCCAGGGGTGTTCATGGATACAAATTTGTTAACCCAAATGGCATTGAATTATGATTCAGTTACAAGATGCATCCGGGATGTAAATGGAAAAACCCTCGTGGAGATTAATGTAGAAGAGTTGAGAACAGGATTTGGGCTCAGTGAGTTTACAACCTTCTTGGAACCTATAAACTTCACACAATTAGCTCAGGTATACAAGGCACAGAGGAGTCGTCTTTGGAATGGGCCTCTCAAAGAACTTTTTCTGAAAGTAGGAGGGTTAGCAGTTGTAGGGCCCAACACACAAGAGCCTTTTTCATTAAGTATGTTTACCTTGAGGGCAAAAGGGATGTATTGGGCACTTTGCCAAGTTCTAGGAGAGGATGCTGAATCGAATATGCCAAACCATTACTTGCTAATGATTGTTCAAATTTTGAATCCTTCTCTTGCTATTACATTTGATTATGCTTCTTATAGTGCCGATGCTATCCATGGAGAGTTGATAGGGATAAACAATGGAAAGGTGGATAGGCCATTTGGGTGGTATTCACTCTTGATGCACCTCTTTCTCTTCAAAGGTGGTGATTATTTCACCAGTGGTATGGACCTGGTAAAAGAAAAGGAGGGAGAGAAGATGCGGGTACAACTATGGAGTACTGTGTTGTCATGGGACAGAGAGGATGCTAGTTTTCTGAAATTTGATAAATATTTTGCATCCAAAATAAGGACTCTCCTTTGCTCTGACAACCCAAGAGTCCCCAAGGTTCTTTTGGAGTTCTTAAGACCAAAAGAATTCGCAGAGAATATCAAGATAGTTCATAACTGGGGTGATATGTACTTATATCCAGTCTCTACAGTTTTTAGAGTCTTTGGTTTCAGAGGCACCCCATTTTTGTTACCATACCAGGTCCCCCTCAAAGTGGGAATAGCTGAGATTCTCAGACAAATTGGTAACCTGCAAGAGGCAGAGTTAACAGGCAGAGGTAAAGGGACTATTTTCCCTACGGCTACAGTAGCCCACCAATTTGTAATCACCAAGGGAGGCTGGAAATGTTTTGAGGATTTCCTCAAACCCTACCATTTGTCCACTGCAGTGTCTAGATGCGCTGATCCAGAGGACTTTTACAATGGTGTGTTCCGGAAGAAAGTAGCATGCAGAGGTAGGCCTCATCAATTCCACTTTCCTGAAGACCTCATCAGGAATGAATTTGATTTAGATGAACAGGAGTTGAGGAAGGAAAAGTGGGTGGCTTACAGGAAGGCCCTGGATTTTGTGCATCAATTTGATGCTAGCTATGACCCATTGTCTAGCTTCTTCCCATTGGAAGAGAAGATAAAATTTTTGATTATTTGCTTTGAGGATGTAATGCAAACAATAAAGGAGAAGAGGGAAGTTGTAATCAAGAACAACCCTGAGAAAGCAAGAATGATTTTGGGAAAATCAGCTCCCACTAAAGCAATCCCTCCTGGTGATTACACCCTGCATAAGAAAGCAGGTTATAGTGTCCTGGTGTCTACAACAGGGGAGCCCTCTTCATCCAAAGGAAAGAGGAAGGCACAGGAAGTCATTGACATCCAGGACAGCCCAAAGAAGCAGAGGGTGGGAAAGGAAGTGCAATCAGATACACCCCTGTATTCCCCATCCCAATCCCCTCTCCACATAGGAGATGAGCAAGCAGCAACTGAATACCTCTCTCAGTTGGGCAGCTTGGGGGAGATTGCATATACATATGATGAAGTGGAAGAAGGGATGCCAGAAGAACCCACTGAAGCACAGATGGACATCACTTCAACTGAACTCAAAGGCCAGGAGTGGGATCCTGAGATAAAGAAGGCCACTAGTGCCTTTCTAGCTGATGATAGCTTTGTCACATCTTAAGCATTCATGCAATTTATCTAGAAGCAGCATATAGATAAATATAATGCTAGATGTGAAGCAAGAAAGGTAGAACAGCCTAATAAAGACCCAGCCTCAGTGGAGGAAGAAATAAAATAGGAGATGATGGAAGAATTCAAAACCATCACTCCTAAACAGGGAAGGGATCTAGTAGCACAAGCTGGAGTGCTCATTTTACCAGAATGGAATATTGCTGATGCTCTGGTGCTGGATGCAGTAAGAAAGGAGACCAAACCCATGGAAGGGGTTACATTCAGTAAGGACAATGCTGCACTAGTCATGTGGTCCCTTAAAAGAAATGAGGATAAGAAAGGTAAGGATACCTCAGGGACAAGTCACATTGGTGGATTGATGATCAAGAGAGTAGAGAGTACAGGGGTAGTGGAGGCTGCTAGTACTGTGCTAGAGACTGCCAAATTTAGTGTTGCAGTGGCTGAAAAGGAAGCCAAAGAAAAGGAGGCCCTCCAGCTTAAATTGGAAACAGTTTTGAAGGCCTATGATAATGCTAAGGAGGAGATAAGAGGCAAAAATAGCATTATTGGTAAATTGCAGAGCTAGCTAGCAGGACAACACCAACAAGGTGAGTCTTCAACATTAATGATCAGCTCTTCTCCTGCAAGACCTCCACCTACTAGCCCCATCATTGAGCTCCCACCGTCTCCTGCGCCTTCCAGCTCTCAAATGATTGAGATAACTCCCCAAGAATTGGAGAATCTAAAGCAGACTCAGGCCTATTATGCGGGGAAGTATGAGGAGAAGATAAAAGCCACAATCTCCAGTTTTGCAGACACTATAAATGCTTCACTCCTTCACAATACTGTAGGAAAGGTTATGGAGATATGGACTGAATTAAGAAGAGATAAGGCCATTTTGACACCCATTTTTGACAGATGGAGGCCTAGAGAGCAAGACTTAGAGTTCATGTGTGTTTCCTCTGATGAAGCAAGAGCTAATCCCATTATCAAATCCACTTCTGATATCACTAAGAGTTTATTGCAATTGGCAACAGAGGTGGATAATGTGGAAAGAAGGGTTAAATTGCTTAAGAAGGAATACACTGATCAAGTTTGTGAGTTGCTCCCAAGGATTTTTGCCAATCCAGATCAGCTGAAAGATAAGCAGATATGGCTCAATGAGATAAATGCCAAATTGTCAGCAAGGGTCAAGGGAATCATTGATCTGGATGATACCTCTTTCTTTGTTATAACCATACAGGAAATAGAAAGAATTAAATCACACTATAGTTTTCTTAACTCAGAAGTCAACAAACTAGGGAATTCTTGGAAAAGGTTGACTAAAGTTAAGAATGATGTGATTAGTTTTGTATGGCCGACAGAGGAGACATATAGTGAGTGGGGAGTTAAATATTCCACTCGAGATCCGGAGCAGTTGGAGGGCGCCCCTGAAGAGCCAGAAGAGGTTACAACTGAACAACCCGTTGAACAGACTGCTGGGGAATCTGAGAAGAGCACATAACTGACTCACGCAAAAAATTGTAACCTCTTCAATTTTTGAAATAATTGTAACAAACTTTCCTCGAGAAGTCCGAAGCTTTGTGCATCCATATTGTTATAAATGGATACTAGGACTAGAGACAAAGGGATCACAAAAATTTTGTAAAAAAACGCTGCAGAAATATTATCTGAGCTTTTCAAAGTTTAATGGAGAATCAGACTTTTGTAAAATCTTCTCAAATGAATATCAATATACAGGCCGT
The DNA here is from genome assembly GCF_030272615.1 of Cryptomeria japonica. Classification (NCBI taxonomy): domain Eukaryota; kingdom Viridiplantae; phylum Streptophyta; class Pinopsida; order Cupressales; family Cupressaceae; genus Cryptomeria; species Cryptomeria japonica. Next base: position 443,027,585 of record NC_081408.1, read on the forward strand.
CAGTTTTGAGTGAAGCTTTGTGTCGTCTTCAAACTTGTCCTTAAGTTTATTTACTGTTTTCATTCTCAATAATCCAGGATTTTCTGTTTGATTGAAATTGTAAGACAATCTCAGTATGGGTGTTTTTAGCTTTTCTCTTTAGGAGGGAAATTAAATATGCATGATCATTCTTACCAGTAAATACTTTGGGAGAAACTTTGAATTTTGAGGACCATAGTTTAGTTTGAAGTGATTGAATTCTTGTTGGTGTTAGGCATTCGCAAGGATTAATAGAAACCAAGTTGATGGGAAGTATAGAGATATTTTGTTTTAGGAGTTTTATTTGAGTTTGAGTGACTCTGTAGCCTTGGATAAAGCACTGATACTAATCGAAGCTGTTTATTGCATGCTTTGTTGATCAAATATGCTGAAGTTGAGTATTGTTTCATCCTTTGTTTTCAGTTGTTTTCAAGGTGAATAAACCCACTGGTTTTCTGGACTGGTTTGCTGTGGGTTTGTTGCTTAAGAGTGTGAAGTTAATTCACAAAGGGTATACCCACCTGGGCTCAAAGAATAGCCCGAAGTGTAGAAGGTCTAACCAAACCTTGTCATATGTTGTCTCTAGAATCCCTTTATCCTTGATGTCTTCTCGGCACCCATTTTAGATTGTATTATTAAGGGCATTGAAGGGGAATCAGATTTTGAGAACAACAAAAGTGGCGACTCTGCTGGGGACAGTTATCACAAAGACATAGACACAGAATTTGTGCCGAGACTTATGGAGAGTATCATTGTATTTGTGAGTAAGACTGCTTGTTCTTTATCTTTCCCATAGTTTTGTGGGTGGCGACTCTGTTACTTTTGAACTAGTCCTTGTGAGACATAAACTTTCTAAAATAAAGACAAACAAGATGCCTGACTGACCTGTTTATGCAAAGTCAAATTCATCTTCAAGAGATTCAGAGCATGATATTTTAGGTTTTCATTCAAGATTGTTTGGAAATATTGATGATGTGCCTACTTTAAGTCGAGATTTATCACATGTTAGTGTTTCTACAAAAGATAGAACTAGCTCAAATGCAATTAGGCACTCTGTTCCTAGGACAATAGATGGGAACATTAGTTTGATTGATATAGATCAAATTAATGCATCAGATTCTGAAGAAAACTATCCTAATGAGGATAAAATGTCTCAAGAGATTGAAGAATTAAATAAAAGAGTTCATCATTTAATATCCTTGAGGGCCCAAAAGGAGGCAGATAAGGAAAAGGAAGTTAAAGCCAAAATAATGGAGAGAGATAGGCTTCTTAGACAGATAGCTGATCTTGAAGTGCTTGCCAAGGAAAAAGAAAAGGGTGATGAGGAAGGCCCAGTGATTAGGGAGATCTTAATCCCTAAGATTAGACCAGTTTCTAAGTCAGTAGCCCAGCCAAGTAAGGAAGTTTTTAATGACTCCCAGCTTCCTAAAGTTAATTTAGACAAAGGGAAACAGATATGGGTAGATGATGAAGTAGAGTCTAAAACTGCAGAAGGGATTTCTCATAGGATCCTAGCACATGAGAAAGAGATGGAAAGGATGAGGAAGGAAAAGGAAGATCTCCAAATGGAGTTGGAAAAGGCTGAGCTAGAAGCTGCAAATCAGGAAGTTAAAAGAAAGATTAATTACCTAAAAGCTCCCCCTATTATATTCCCATCGGAAGATCTTAGCAAGCCTAATCCTCAACATATCTCTCTTCCTCAGGTTAATATCCAACTAGCAGTACACACTAACATTGCCTCGGCAAGCCACATACCTTCAAATAAACAGTACACCCAAACATCTCAATCCCCAATCCCAAAAGCTAAAATGATCATGGGGAATAATAGTACTGTTTCCCCTTTTCAGAGAAGGCCGATTAATCTAGAACAATATAGGCAATTGTTTTTTGATAGGATCCCGGGATATCCAAATCATGTTCCCACTGAGTTAAGAGACAAACTCCATAAATTTGCTGGAAACAATGCAGTCAGTGCTGAGGAACATCTCAAATCTTTTGGGGATTTGATAAATGACTATGAGATAGTTGATGAAGATGTTATTATGAAACTGTTTGTTTAATCCCTGGTCGATGATGCAAGAGATTGGTACAGAAGCCTCCCAGTAGCTAGCATAGGTTCATGGGAAGAGTTCAAAAATTGCTTTCAAGAACAGTATGGTGATAAAACTAATGTGAGTTTCATGCTAAATGAGTTCAATAACATTAGAAAATCTGAAAATGAAATAGTCACTGATTTTAATGCTAGGTTCCAAAAGGCTATGCATAGGTTGTATCGGGTAATGAGGTTAGATGACAATATGTGCCTTAATACATATTATAATGCATTTGATTCCAAGATGGCTTATATCCTTAGAGATAAAAATCCTCATAACCTGAGGGATGCCTTTAGAATTGCCATAAATGTTGAAAGTAATAGAAAGGCATCTGGGAAATTAGGAAGGAGGACAAATGGAAGATTGTGGCATGAAACCAAATAGCAACCTAACAAAGTTGCTAAAGAAAAGGATAAAATAGAAAAACTCGTTACTGCTATGAAAGATTTGACTGCTAAGGTTAACAAAAATGATAAACCTCATTACAACTGGCAAGATAGGCCTCCTAGATTACATGATATGCCATACAATACAAATTGGAAGGATGGTAAACCCCAAATTGAAAAGCCTAAAATTGCCCAAGGCCAAGACACACCAGATCCTTTGAAAGGGAAAATTGTTAATAATATAGAAAATACTCCCTGGTGTATTGCTTGTGATGGACCACATTCTCCTCATCAGTGTGCAGTGGCTCAAGCTCTGGAAGAATCCATGAGACCAGAAACAGAGCTTGATATTAATATGTTTGAAACTATCATAGAAAGTGATGAGGAATCTATGCAAAGTGAATGCAGTGATGTGCTAGATAATGAAAGATTAGTGCAAGGGCAATTAGCCTTAGGTTGGCACCCTACATTGAATGTGGTAACAATTGAAGATGAAGAAGTTCATCTTAGGAGGCCTAGTGAAGAGGAAGTTAAAAATCTCACTAAGGCTGCAATTGCCAAAGCAAGACATAATTACAACCTGAGAAGCACCAAGAGAGATACTGATCAAGGTGAGCCAGGTTCTATGTTTGTAAAAGAAGTCACTAAGAAAGGGGCATCAAACAGTGTTACTGCTACTGTTAAAGCTAGTCAAGAAAAAGAGGAACAAGTTAAAGACTTGCCTAGAACCACAGATGCCAAAATTGTTGGTGATGTACAAAAGGCAGAAATAGTAAAAAAGGCCAATCAACTCAAAGTAGAAAAGGTCAAGGCTAATACTAAAAAATGTAATTATTCTACATTTGATATGGCCCAAGCTTTAACTCAAATGAAAGTCACTGTCCCATTAGTAGAGTTACTAAAGATTAAAGAACACAAGGATGCAGCTTTGTCTCTATTCTCTAGTATATCTGATGGTGACTCAGTATTACCCACTGGTTTAGATAGAATTGGAAAGGATCAAGAGTTCCAAACTCCAGAGGTATATGTTGGAACCACTATTACTCAGGAGCCTTCTTAGGTGGATCCCTTCTATGTTACTTTGCTAGTCAATAACCGGTTAATTAAAAACTGCATGATAGATTCAGGAGCAGCTGCTAATGTAATGCCCTATGGTGTTATGAAAGAATTAGGATTGTTAGTAACTACTGTGTACGGGAAATGTTATGCCATGGATAATAGAAAAGTGCCTGTGATAGGTACAATGAAAGATGTAGAAGTCAAAATAGCTGCATTTCCTGAGGCTACTTATAAAATGGATGTTATTGTCACAGATACTAAACCCCATTATGGCATGTTACTTTCTAGGCAGTGGGCAGCAGCAGTGGGGGGAAATGTTCAATTGGATTTGTCTTATGCTACTATTCCTGTTGGTGGCAATAAGGTCAAACTATACAGGGAACCACGAGCTCCTAAGGTAGTTGAAAATGTGGACCCTAATATGCTTAATTGTATGATTGATGTGGATTTAGATAACTTCAGGATTCAACCAGTATCACCTCAATTGAAGAACACTGACCCAATTGTAATTGAACTACAAGCACAAAAGTATGGGTTGTGGCAGATGTATTTTGATGGAGCTTGCTCCAAAGAAGGATCTGGAGCAGGGGTTCTTTTTGTATCCCCATCAGGTATAACTTTTAAATATTCATTCTTATTGGCATTCCAGTGGACAAATAATACTGCAGAGTATGAAGCTCTGTTATTAGGACTTGAGGTTGCAAAAAGGCATGGAATCCGATTGTTGAAAGTGATGGGTGATTCAGAGCTGGTTGTCTTTCAGGTAAGATCTAAATATGCATCTAAGAATGATAAATTGAAGCAATATAAGCATGTTGTTTGGGATATTATTGAATATTTTGATGCCTTTTCTATCAATTGGATAGAGCGAGCAAAAAATATTATGGCAGATTTCCTAGCTAATGTTGCTTTAAAAAATGATGATGCAACACTAACTGGTATTTCCACTGTGGAAATAAAAGCTAGGCCTGCTATTCCTGATAATGTATATAATTGGCAAGTTTTTGCTGATGATGAAGATATTCTTAGGTTCATCCAATGTGTTGATGATTATGATGGACAAAAAATTGATTGTAATGCATTGGTGGAAGTGGTGGATGACAGAGAGACAGTGTTTGGAAATGATATTGTCTAGTTAGAAACCAATGAGATACCTAAGGGGTTGGTGGAGTTAGAAAGTATGTTTAGTTATAATGACAGTCATTTACACCAGCAATCTACCACCAAGTTAGAAGAATTAGAGGAGGTCAACTTGGGGACAGAATCATCCCCCAAGTTGGTATATATTGGAAAGAAGCTACCTCCTCATGTTAGGACTAATCTAATCAGTTTACTGAAAAGGTATAAACATGTTTTTGCTTGGTCTTATGAAGACCTAAAGGCGTATAGACAAGATCTTTTTCAGCATGAAGTTCCCTTACTTCCAGATGCTAAGCCTTTTAGACAGAAACAGAGACCTATTAACCCCTTGTTAGAAACAAAAATGCAACAAGAGCTGACTAAATTGAGAGAAGGGGGGATTATCAAACCAATTAGACATTCTTCATGGGTCTCTAATTTGGTCCCTGTAAGAAAGAAAAATGGAGACATCAGATTGTGTGTTGATTTTAGGAATCTTAATGTTGCCTCTTTAAAAGATAATTATTCATCCCCAAATATGGAAGCAATGCTACAAAGAGTGACAGGATGTGATCTTTTATCCATGATGGATGGTTTCTCAAGATACAATCAAGTGCTGGTAAAGGAGTCAGAACAGTTTAAAACAGCTTTTACTACCCCATGGGGGACTTATGTATATGTGAGAATGCCATTTGGATTAAAGAATGCAGGGGCTACATTTCAGAGAGCTATGGATGTGGCTTTTAAGGAATTCATTAATATTATTATGGTGGTTTACCAAGATGATTTAACTTGTTTCTCAAAGAAAGCTGATGATCACTGTGGACATTTAGAGAAGGTGTTTGATAAGGCTTTGGAGTTTGGTGTATCACTGAATCCCAAGAAATGTCACTTTGGGGTCACTGAAGGAAAGTTATTGGGACACATAGTTTCCAAGGAAGGGATAAGAATAGACCCCGAGAGAATTGAAGCAATCAACAGGGTGTCTAAACCAAAGAATGTGAAAGGAATCCAGTCCTTTTTAGGCAAAGTGAATTTTGTCAGGAGATTCATTGCAAACTTTGCTGAGATAGTGAAGCCTATTGTCAAGTTGCTCAAGAAGGACGCAAAGTTTCACTGGGATCAGGAAGCCTCAAAAGCTTTTAATGAGATTAAGAAAGCAATCCAGGAAGCACCAGTGTTGAAGTCCCCGGATTATGGTAAGCCTTTTTCTCTGTTTTCTTTTGCTTCATATCACACAGTGGCTGCAATATTATTGCAAAAGGATAACGAGGGATATGAACATCCCATAGCTTTCTATAGCAAATCTTTGCAAGCGGCAGAATTAAAATATGAAACCATGGAGAAAGAAGCTTATGCCTTGGTTAAAGCTATTAAAGCTTTTAGGCCATATCTGGTGAATGCAAATGTCACTGCCTATGTTCCACATGCTGCAGTTAAAGATATTTTGTCTCAGTCTGAGGTTACTGGGAAGAGATGTAGGTGGATCAATAGAATTCAAGAATTCAATTTGGAGATAAAGATTACTAAATTGGTGAGAGGGTTAGGTTTGGCTAAGCTCATGACTGAGTCAAATCTCATGAATGTTGAAGTACACAATGTTGAGGTTAAAGATACTTTGGTTACTAGTATTGAGAGACAACCATGGTACACAGAGATAATCCAAGTATTGAGAGGTAATATGCTGCTAGAGGGAATGACACATAACCAGAAGAGAACTTTAAAGCTCAAGTCCCAAAAGTATGTCTTCATTCAGGGTGATATTTTTTGGAGAAAAAGAGATGGGGAGTTATTACTGTGTTTGGATGAATTTCAAGCTAAACAGATGTTGAATGAAATGCATGATGGAGTATGTGGAGGTCATTACTCTGCTAAGACTATGGCTGGTAAGATAATACGGGCTGGGTATTATTGGCCTACTTTGTTTAAAGATACCCATGCATATGTTCGAAGATGTGATTCATGTCAGAGATTTTCTTCTAAGCTCAAGTATGTAGGAGCTTTACCACTAAATCCAGTTTCTGTAGAAGCTCCTTTTGTCCAATGGGGCATTGATTTTGTTGGAGAAATTGCTGAGAAATCAGGAAGAGGTCATGGATGGATTATAGTGGCCACAGATTATTTTACCAAATGGATAGAAGCTATTCCCACAAGAAGAGCTACTAGCAAAATTGTCATTGATTTCTTGATGGATAATATTGTGACTAGATTTGGAACACCTGCAAAATTGGTAATGGATAATGCTATGTGTTTTAGATCAGAAGAATTTGTAGGTTTTTGTAATAGTCATGGTATACTCATGTCATACTCATCACCTTATCACCCTCAGGGGAATGGACAAGCAGAATCTGGCAACAAAAGCTTGCTAAATATCATCAAGAAGATCCTAGAAGAAAACAAAAGGTCTTGGGATCAAAAGTTGAAATTAGCTCTGTGGGCGGATAGAATAACAGTTAAAAAATCCATTGGAATGTCACCTTTTGAGTTGGTTTATGGTACCCAAGCCAGATTACCAGTAAATAACCTTCTTCCAGTCTATAAGTTTTTGCAGGAAGAGGACATGGAAATATCTGAACCAATGGAGAACAGAATGATCCAAATTGTAGAAGTGGAAGAGCTTAGAACTTCTGCTCATCAGAAAAATCAGAAGCTCCAGTTACAGTCAAAATATCTTTTTGATAAAAGGACATCGTTAAGGAAGTTTCAAATTGATGACATGGTTCTTCAGTGGAATGCAAAAGGGCAGGATAAAGGAAAGCATAAGAAATTTGAATCACTCTGGAATGGCCCTTTTGTAATTTGTGACTTGAATGGTAAGGATTCATATTTTTTGAAGAATATGAATGATGAGATGCAGGAATTTCCAGTGCATGGACAATTCCTGAAGCATTATTTCTCTTAATGTCCATGCATGGTGGGTCCTTTGTCTGTATATATTTTGTTTTGTTTCTTGTTTTCTTTGTTTTGGTCTGTTTGTTGGTCTGTTTCTCCAGAGTTTCTAAGTTTTCTTGTGTTGATCTTGCAATCAACCATCCCCAGTCAGAGCCGCTGTTATCACAGTTTTTAAATTTGGGTTCTTCTTTCCCCATAATTGGCTATGGTACCTTGAAATTTTTCCGAATGAGGTGTAATCCTAAGTGCTTCAGCTTTGTTCTAAACCTTAGGGGTTTAAGGGTTTTAATTTTTGAGATTTTTTCCTTGCTAAGCCCTCTGGTTTCTATTTTGCCGTTACTTTTTTTCACTTAAGTCATGGGTCGTGGGATCGTGGGAAGTGTCCCCCCTTGTTATTTACCTAGGCAGTTATGTTGATTATTTGAAAAATTTTCGCCTTGTATTATTCCTTTCTAAAGTGTAGGGCCCAGTAAACGCCGATCAACTTGAGAAAGGATCCGATGGTCAGCGTTATTTCGCAAGGGTTAAGTGCTCACCCTTTAAGGCCGCGAAATAGTGAGAATGAATATCAGCCGTCCATGTGTCGTGACGGAGGAGGTAAAAGGTATAGTTGTCAGAGGTAGCTGGAGCCCCGTGGCTTTCTTTTGGCGTATTAAAAGGTAGCATGTGGCACAAGTCACCACAGTCAGCGGGCCCACCATTCCTCAAGACCAAGGGTTCAAAAGTGGGCCCCAAAGATGAGTCGGCTCACAGGTGGAGATGACCTGGCAGGGACAGCTCTTACAATTCATTGAGACCCCGTGGCTCCTTCCAGCGAATGAAAAGGTGACAGGTCAGCTCTGAAAATGACAAGGCACCAGGTGTCCATGGCGTGTCCGTGGGCTCGCCTTTCCTGAAAGCTTCTAACAGGGTTTAAATGCTGAGAAAGTTGAGATATGATCTAACGGCTCGCGCTATTTTGCAGGGGTAAGATGCCCACTTCTTAAGGTCGTGAAATAGCGAGAGTTAACCAGGACCGTCCACGTGTCTTGATGCCACGCGGTCTAAAAGGAAACTGTGGGTCCCTATGGTTCATGCTTGACGAATGAAAAATTGACAGGTCGGCTCCGAAAGTGACACGGCACTAGGTGTCCATGGCGTGTCCGTGGGCCCGCCATCTCTGAGAACCTTCTTAAGGGGTTAAACACTGATCGACTGCAGAGAAGATCCGACGGTCGGCGCTATTTCGTAGGGGTAAGATGCCCACTTCTTAAGGTCGCGAAATAGCGAGAATGAATATTAGTCGTCCATGTGTCTTGATTATGACGTAAGAGATAGACCTGTTGAGACGACAAGTGGGGCCCCCATGGTTCTTCTTCTGGCAAGTGACGGAGCGACAAATCAGCACAACGGATGACTAGATGCCAGGTGTCAGTTACGACACAGCGGGCCCACCATTCCTGAGGACCTTTTCGAAGGATTAAACAGGAGAGCCGTCCACGTGGCATGAATGATGACATGGCCAAAAGGGAAAAACATGGGCCCGCCATAGTATAAAGGGATACATTCGGCCAGTATCACAACAGAATGTAAAGGGATTTTCTAAGCCAATGATCAGATGCCGCGTGGTATCATGTAGCCAATAGGAAGATGGGACCCAGACTAAAGACAAAGCCGTCAAAATGCAATTCACAGTGAGATAGTTACAGGAAGGCTGTGACCCGTTGGAGTTAAAATATGAATTCTCGTATGAATTCGATTTTGAAGGGACGACCGAAGCATGCGGAATCAATGTTATAGTTAAGGCCCAGAGTACAAGCATTTGATTTCCTAACAACCAAGTATAGAGATCTTTTAAAAGGATTTTGCAGAAGAGTAACACAGAGTTATCTTTTGCAAATACAGAGAAGGTGAATCAGTTGCAGAGCGAATTCCTTCAAGCAAGCATCAGGTTCTTTCTTGTTTTGCAGCTATTCTTGTATGATTGTAGCAAGTGGAATTATTCTCGTATTACAGAAGTGTTTAAGAAGTGATATTCATCTGGTTGTTTTGCAAATGGCTCCTAAAAGGGAATTCTCTGGTAAAGTTGATTATTTAGAAAGGAGTGTGTGTGATGACTTTTTAGAACAGTTGACGCTGTCAACCAACCAGGCATCTAAGGCCAAAGAGTTAGTACCCAGGGCTCCCCGTCTGAAGATTGGGGAGGGATTATATGACAAGGGTAATTGGTTAAGAGACCCACAGGTTGGACTGTCTGGGTTGGGGTTATTTAGAATCGGATTTGGGATGAGGAATTCTCCTGCTCCTCAAAATAGCATTTGGGAATTAGATGTTGGGAAGTTGGTAGTCCCAGGGGTGTTCATGGATACAAATTTGTTAACCCAAATGGCATTGAATTATGATTCAGTTACAAGATGCATCCGGGATGTAAATGGAAAAACCCTCGTGGAGATTAATGTAGAAGAGTTGAGAACAGCATTTGGGCTCAGTGAGTTTACCAACTTCTTGGAACCTATAAACTTCACACAATTAGCTCAGGTATACAGGGCACAGAGGAGTCGTCTTAGGAATGGGCCTCTCAAAGAACTTTTTCTGAAAGTAGGAGGGTTAGCAGTTGTAGGGTCCAACACACAAGAGCCTTTTTCATTAAGTATGTTTACCTTGAGGGCAAAAGGGATGTATTGGGCACTTTGCCAAGTTCTAGGAGAGGATGCTGAATCGAATATGCCAAACCATTACTTGCTAATGATTGTTCAAATTTTGAATCCTTCTCTTGCTATTACATTTGATTATGCTTCTTATAGTGCCGATGCTATCCATGGAGGGTTGATAGGGATAAACAATGGAAAGGTGGATAGGCCATTTGGGTGGTATTCACTCTTGATGCACCTCTTTCTCTTCAAAGGTGGTGATTATTTCACCAGTGGTATGGACCTGGTAAAAGAAAAGGAGGGAGAGAAGATGCCGGTACAACTATGGAGTACTGTGTTGTCATGGGACAGAGAGGATGCTAGTTTTCTGAAATTTGATAAATATTTTGCATCCAAAATAAGGACTCTCCTTTGCTCTGACAACCCAAGAGTCCCCAAGGTTCTTTTGGAGTTCTTAAGACCAAAAGAATTCGCAGAGAATATCAAGATAGTTCATAACTGGGGTGATATGTACTTATATCCAGTCTCTATAGTTTTTAGAGTCTTTGGTTTCAGAGGCACCCCATTTTTGTTACCATACCAGGTCCCCCTCAAAGTGGGAATAGCTGAGATTCTCAGACAAATTGGTAACCTGCAAGAGGCAGAGTTAACAGGCAGAGGTAAAGGGACTATTTTCCCTACGGCTACAGTAGCCCACCAATTTGTAATCACCAAGGGAGGCTGGAAATGTTTTGAGGATTTCCTCAAACCCTACCATTTGTCCACTGCAGTGTCTAGATGCGCTGATCCAGAGGACTTTTACAATGGTGTGTTCCGGAAGAAAGTAGCATGCAGAGGTAGGCCTCATCAATTCCACTTTCCTGAAGACCTCATCAGGAATGAATTTGATTTAGATGAACAGGAGTTGAGGAAGGAAAAGTGGGTTGCTTATAGGAAGGCCCTAGATTTTGTGCATCAATTTGATGCTAGCTATGACCCATTGTCTAGCTTCTTCCCATTGGAAGAGAAGATAAAATTTTTGATTATTTGCTTTGAGGATGTAATGCAAACAATAAAGGAGAAGAGGGAAGTTGTAATCAAGAACAACCCTGAGAAAGCAAGAATGATTTTGGGAAAATCAGCTCCCACTAAAGCAATCCCTCCTGGTGATTACACCCTACATAAGAAAGCAGGTTATAGTGTGATGGTGTCTACAACAGGGGAGCCCTCTTCATCCAAAGGAAAGAGGAAGGCACAGGAAGTCATTGACATCCAGGACAGCCCAAAGAAGCAGAGGGTGGGAAAGGAAGTGCAATCAGATACACCCCTGTATTCCCCATCCCAATCCCCTCTCCACATAGGAGATGAGCAAGCAGCAACTGAATACCTCTCTCAGTTGGGCAGCTTGGGGGAGATTGCATATACATATGATGAAGTGGAAGAAGGGATGCCAGAAGAACCCACTGAAGCACAGATGGACATCACTTCAACTGAACTCAAAGGTCAGGAGTGGGATCCTGAGATAAAGAAGGCCACTAGTGCCTTTCTAGCTGATGATAGCTTTGTCACATCTTAAGCATTCATGCAATTTATCTAGAAGCAGCATATAGATAAATATAATGCTAGATGTGAAGCAAGAAAGGCAGAACAACCTAATAAAGACCCAGCCTCAGTGGAGGAAGAAATAAAATAGGAGATGATGGAAGAATTCAAAACCATCACTCCTGAACAGGGAAGGGATCTAGTAGCACAAGCTGGAGTGCTCATTTTACCAGAATGGAATATTGTTGATGCTCTGGTGCTGGATGCAGTAAGAAAGGAGACCAAACCCATGCAAGGGGTTACATTCAGTAAGGACAATGCTGCACTAGTTATGTGGTCCCTTATAAGAAATGAGGATAAGAAAGGTAAGGATACATCAGGGACAAGTCACATTGGTGGATTGATGATCAAGAGAGTAGAGAGTACAGGGGTAGTAGAGGCTGCTAGCACTGTGCTAGAGACTGCCAAATTTAGTGTTGCAATGGCTGAAAAGGAAGCCAAAGAAAAGGAGGCCCTCCAGCTTAAATTGGAAACAGTTTTGAGGGCCTATGATAGTGCTAAGGAGGAGATAAGAGGCAAAGATAGAATTATTTCTAAATTGCAGAGCTAGCTAGCAGGACAACACCAACAAGGTGAGTCTTCAACATTAATGATAACCTCTTCTCTTGCAAGACCTCCACCTACTAGCCCCATCATTGAGCTCCCACCGTCTCCTGCGCCTTCCAGCTCTCAAATGATTGAGATAACTCCCCAAGAATTGGAGAATCTAAAGCAGACTCAGGACTATTATGCGGGGAAGTATGAGGAGAAGATAAAAGCCACAATCTCCAGTTTTGCAGACACTATAAATGCTTCACTCCTTCACAATAGTGTAGGAAAGGTTATAGAGATATGGACTGAATTAAGAAGAGATAAGGCCATTTTGACACCCATTTTTGACAGATGGAGGCCTAGAGAGCAAGACTTAGAGTTCATGTGTGTTTCCTGTGATGAAGCAAGAGCTAATCCCATTATCAAATCCACTTCTGATATCACTAAGAGTTTATTGCAATTGGCAATAGAGGTGGATAATGTGGAAAGAAGGGTTAAATTGCTTAAGAAGGAATACACTGATCAAGTTTGTGAGTTGCTCCCAGGGATTTTTGCCAATCCAGATCAGCTGAAAGATAAGCAGATATGGCTCAATGAGATAAATGCCAAATTGTCAGCAAGGGTCAAGGGAATCATTGATCTGGATGATACCTCTTTCTTTGTTATAACCATACAGGAAATAGAAAGAATTAAATCGCACTATAGTTTTCTTAACTCAGAAGTCAACAAACTAAGGAATTCTTGGAAAAGGTTGACTAAAGTTAAGAATGATGTGATTAGTTTTGTATGGCCGACAGAGGAGACATATAGTGAGTGGGGAGTTAAATATTCCACTCGAGATCCGGAGCAGTTGGAGGGCGCCCCTGAAGAGCCAAAAGAGGTTACAACTGAACAACCCGTTGAACAGACTGCTGGGGAATCTGAGAAGAGCGCATAACTGACTCACGCAAAAAATTGTAACCTCTTCAATTTTTGAAATAATTGTAACAAACTTTCCTCGAGAAGTCCGAAGCTTTGTGCATCCATATTGTTATAAATGGATACCAGGACTAGAGACAAAGGGATCACAAAAATTTTGTAAGAAAACGCTGCAGAAATATTATCTGAGCTTTTCAAAGTTTAATGGAGAATCAGACTTTTGTAAAATCTTCTCAAATGAATATCAATATACAGGCCGTCAGTTTTGAGTGAAGCTTTGTGTCGTCTTCAAACTTGTCCTTAAGTTTATTTACTGTTTTCATTCTGAATAATCCAGGATTTTCTGTTTGATTGAAATTGTAAGGCAATCTCAGTATGGGTGTTTTTAGCTTTTCTCTTTAGGAGGAAATTAAATATGCATGATCATTCTTACCAGTAAATACTTTGGGAGAAACTTTGAATTTTGAGGACCATAGTTTAGTTTGAAGTGATTGAATTCTTGTTGGTGTTAGGCATTCGCAAGGATTAATAGAAACCAAGTTGATGGGAAGTATAGAGATATTTTGTTTTAGGAGTTTTATTTGAGTTTGAGTGACTCTGTAGCCTTGGATAAAGCACTGATACTAATCGAAGCTGTTTATTGCATGCTTTGTTGATCAAATATGCTGAAGTTGAGTATTGTTTCATCCTTTGTTTTCAGTTGTTTTCAAGGTGAATAAACCCACTAGTTTTCTGGACTGGTTTGCTGTGGGTTTGTTGCTTAAGAGTGTGAAGTTAATTCACAAAGGGTATACCCACCTGGGCTCAAAGAATAGCCCGAAGTGTAGAAGGTCTAACCAAACCTTGTCATATGTTGTCTCTAGAATCCCTTTATCCTTGATGTCTTCTCGGCACCCATTTTAGATTGTATTATTAAGGGCATTGAAGGGGAATCAGATTTTGAGAACAACACCTTGTTTCTTTGTTGTTGTTTTTCTTTGTTGTCTTTTTGGTTTGCTGACTCTTTTGCTAGTCGTTTTGGATGCGGTTCTTAAGCACTGGACTTTTTGGTGTCATATTTTAATCTCCTTTGTTAAAGGTTTCGAGTCCTGAAAAACTATTTTTCTAATCAATCAGAACATGATAACCTAAATAGTTTAATGTCTACATAGATTATTATTTTTACCCCAAAAATTGTCCCAAGTTGCGTTGGTGTAGATGAAATATTAAATCGAACATTAGGTATAGCTCTCATCTACATACACCAAACAATTTTAATCAAACATTAGATTGTATTAAAAAGTGTTCATTTAATTTATATATCACATATATATATGTATACCTCTCCGAGATGATCATCTAAGCAAAGAAAATACACAAATATCGCATATACATGTATACCTCTCTAAGATGATCATTTGAGAAAAGAAAATACACAAATGATGTGATATCATTTGATGTAGCTACAGGTACATCTGAATTGGATTAAGGACCTAGAGTAGGACCTACACATATTTGATTATAGCTCGTACATATGTGTGGCGTCAACCGTGGAGAATCTACCATGTCAGAAGTTTTCTCACTAAGGTTACTTGAGAGGGCTCTCAAAGAACCTAAGGCATAAACTAATGCTCTATGCTGCATAGGTACAAGAAGAGAGAGAGCAATAGGAGGAACCATGGGCAAAGCAGGTAAGGGTGTAATAGTATGTGCCCCTAATTTGTGTTGTGGCATGCCACCACCAACACCCTGAAATGACCTCATGTCAAAATAATTGGGTTTTTATACCCAATACAAACTCACAATATAATTTCTTTAATAAATAAAAAGACACCTCATAACCGCAATATGGTGGATGATAAAAAACTGTCCACCAAATATCCTAGAACTATGTAGATATATGTGGATGCTAACACCACCTAATTGGAATTCTTTTTTGGGTGGGAGGAATGGGTACTTGTGTTTGAAGGTTAATGAGAGATGGGGTAATATGTGCTTTGGTTTAGCATAAAACTAATGCAACTGCTCTCTCCATTAGTAGAATTGATCTAACTTCATATTAACAGATCAAACAAAGTTTACAACAACTTGCATTGAAGTTGCAAACTGTATAAAATGAGGGGGGTGATAGGCTCATTTTAGATTACATTAATATTTTGTTGTATGATCTCAAGGGTTTCCTTCATTTGTGCTCTCAATTGAGCCTCATCCGATCTAGGGGTGGAGGTGGGGGATTTTGATCTAACAAATTATCCATGTCAAATGTTAGGTCTAAGAGACAACTAAGAGGGGGGGGGTGAATCAGTTGTCTAACAAATTTAAACCAAAAAAAACTTAACCAACTTAATTCTTAATACCGGTAAACTAGTCTAATATGTCGGTAGACAGTTTTAACAATTAATTGCAATACCAGTAAGGATTAATGCATGAAACAAAAAGACAAAGTCATCCACAACACATAACACCAATATTTGTACGTGGAAACCCTGTAAGGGGAAAAACCACGGTGGGAAACCTTACCCACAATCAGATGATACTAATGCAGATAGTAAGTGTATACAAATGGGGTCTGCACATGCAGAAAGGCCAAGAACCTAGAGCTCACTACTCAATCACAAAATAAGAGTCACATTGACTACAATTGGATGGTTAAATCCAATAAGAATGTACTACTCAAAATAGCATCTTCATATGCTGGATTCAGTACCGGTGTAGTTCTGATTGTCTTCACAAAAACCCTCCTTCAACCTTCAAATGATGTCTGCATGTATAGCTCTGCTTAATCTCACATATACCTTCACACAATCCTTTTTTCGCATTCCACATTCGATCTTACAAATAAGATCTTACATTTATACCATACCCTAAGACCAATTTTAGTAGGTCGGCTCTAAAGGATAATACAATAAAATTAATTTACAAATCAATTAATACCCGATGCAATAACTGATTCATCATGTCAGCTTAATGCATTTACAACAATAATAAGTCATCTTCATAGCGTGCCATGCTGATCTAGAAAAGATAAACCTGCCGGTGTAACCTGAACCTATTTGTCGGTAACAACAAATATGCAAATACGAATATACCAATAAACAAAACTCCAAGACAAGGTGTCCACATGATGTCTTCGACATAACCAAGTGTTTTCCATGCCCTTCCAAGTGCCGGTGATCATTATATCCTGCCAGTGTACCAGATACCAGTGACTGTGCATAAGTCACTTGCTTGCCGGTGAATGTTGTTGATTCTCCAAAGTGCCAGAGTTGATAAGTGTTTAGTAGGTGTTGACGTCAATGACAAAACCATACCAAAATACCAACATCAAATACATTCATGATAAAGATAACACCTGCATATATATAAATATACATAAATTATATACAAAATTACATGTTCAAGAATCTATTTACATATTACAAAAAAAATATTTATAAGTAAAAACATGCACAATTTAATACAATTCATGTGATCAAATTTGATTATATAAATTTACTACTATATTTAATTTTATGGATTTAAAATGAAAATCACTTGTAAAAATACATGACAAATAAACACATGCAAAACCAATGATTAAAGTAAAATATCTAGTAAGTTTTGAAGTTAAATTATCTAGTAAGAAATATAATAATCTTACACCCAACTATTATGTTACCTAGAAGTTGTTACAAATGATTAGTAATCTAGCATACAAATTGGAGATACTTATGTCAACACAAATACATTCAATCTTTTATATTTCATTCTTGTATACTCTATCTATGTGCTTTACATCTTCTATAAAACAAATTCCTTCTCTATTCACACTTCCACTCAAACTAATATTAGACCAAATAAAAGTTTTTATAATTAAAAATGTACATAGTAGATATATTTGGGTAGGCAACCCATAATTGGGTTTTTTAAATTTACCCTACATCAAATGGCATTAGAGGAGATATATTGCCTACAAGAGACGTTGAGAGTGTAGTTAGTATTTATAAAAGCAACAATTTTGAGCTAATCTACAATGAGTGTGAAGTACAAATATAAGAACCAATTATGAGGAAATTTAAAAATATGTGGTATAAGAGTTTAAATGGATTTGATATGTACTAGATAGTAACTATGAGGAAATTTAAAAATATGTGGTATAAGACTTTTGTTAATCTCTTATCCAAAAGAGTGGCTTGGAGAGAAAGACGTGGATTCAGTAGTATGGAGAGAATATTAGAGGTGAAAATGGAAAAGGTGGAAAAGAATTTGAATGAAATAATAACTATAATACATATCCTTTATTATAAAATATTAATGAAGCAAGGAAGGAATAAATAGATGGAACACCAAGTGAGCTAGCTCCAAGAGAAGAAGATATCTAATTGATAGTGAGGCAAGTGCTAAACTATAATGGGTTGCATGGAGTTGTAATGTCAATTATTAACATATGTGTAGTTAGAAACTTGTAACTAGGAGGAGAATAAAATGAAATTTTGTGGAGGTGACAAGTTCATTTTAGGAACAAACAAAGAGAGGCCATGAGAAACTAGAATAAGAGGAATTTATATATATATGAGGATAAAATAATGTAAGTGGGTGTAGGTATACAGCTTATATATGATCAAAATTCACATTGTCTAGTCTAGAAGGTACAACATATATTTATTTTGACAAGAGAATGAGAGAGGAATGGAGAAGTAAGTAAAGGAATGCATAAGGGGATCTCACTCATGGAAAATTCTTAACTATTGAGTAAGTAGTGTAGAGATCTAAAATTAATTAAATTAATATTTAATTAAGTTAGCCTTTTTTGCATAATTAAGTATATTAATTATGTCAGTCCTCCTTCTGAAAAATTAGTTAAATTACATTTTAATTGATTTTGTCACCTTAGCCCTATAAATTGATGGTATGATGAATCAATGAGGATCTGAACAACTACTGAGAGGGGGGAGGGGGTGAATCAGTATATGGAAAACTGACTAAAATTTCACCAAACTCAATAACAATCACACAAGTCAATCTCAGAACTAACTGGTTCAAACATTGAACTACAAATTGCAATATCACTGTCAAGTATACCGGTTGACTGTCATAACAGAATAACAGTATAACAACTCTGAAACTCTCAAAACCTTTTAACAAAAATATTCAAATACTTTACTAACAATATTAAAAGCACATTTCAGATTACTGTCAGTCATCTTATCATATCTAAGTGGATTTAGCAGTTAAGCAAATTAACCATAGCAAACATAACCACAAAAACCATTCACCACTTGACACAATGATTTTTATGTGGAAACCCAAATGGGAAAAACCATGGTGTGGATGAATACCCATAAGTATTCTAAACTCTTCTTAAGTTTGCCTTGTTAGGAGCCAAGCCTGTTAAATCTTTACAAAAACTCTTGTTAGGAACGAATCTTGTTAGGGACCACCCGGTTAAGGGATTCCCTATATTGCCCTATTAGAAACATTACCCTGTTAGGAGTAACCTCGGTAGAGGATTTGAAATCCAAGCTAATGGATCACTTGGTTAGAGGATTTAGATAGCTTTAAGCCTGTTAAAGCTTACCCAGTTAAGGGATTTGACTATTGTAATTGTTAGAGAACAACGGGGGTTTGCTGATCTGGTGAATAGCACTACTCTGCTTGATGAGATCCTTTTCATGCTTCTATATAGCTTCATACATATTGCAGATACACCTTCTAGTTTAGAAACCAATCACACTTACACTTAACCAGAATTGCCAACACTGCAACAAAACAACTCATCAATCTTATAAGAAAAACAATAGGTCGATAACACATCACAAACCTGTGATCTCATAGAGATTACAAATAAATCGGTTTAAGTATGACCATTGGATTACATAGAAATCATTGCACATTATTAAAGACAACCTTGACCACTCCTTGATCACCTCTTCATCAAATCATGTAACTCATCACACGGTTTCCACTTCATGCAATGCACTCGCTCATTCCTAAGATAAAACCATTATCTCTACGTGCCAAAAACCATTTGAAACTCTTCACATACAACATGCATATGTGTCATAATCATTACCATTCATCATTTCTGTTGGCATTATGTGAACCAGCATGAGCCTTATGTGAACCAGCATGAAGACATAATGATATTGTATGTTGTCATTGATGTCAATATGGGACATAGTGTGAACCGGCACATGTTATAAGTAAAGAGAGAGGAACTGGCATATGTGTGAACTAGTTTATATGCCAAACTGAAGCGGCATATTTGTTCAAGGTGAACCGGCATGTAGTTATGGGAACCAGCACATGAAAGCACTATATGACTACCGATTGGTAGATAGCTTCCACTTCGGGGTTTCCGGTTGGAGTACCTCAAGTCTATGTGACTCATAGTACCCCGTTTTGATCGGACTTATTAGACTGATTTTGTGTTTCAGTTTACTTTTCAGTTGGCACTTGATTGCTCGTAATTTTGCAGACGTATTTGATATTATATCATGTTTATCTGGATATTGGATGCATGAGTTACTTTCAGTATTTCAGTATTGGTGATTTCTAGTGTTTCGTGGATTATTGCTCGTACTGACATTTTACTTTATCTAGTTGATGTGTCATATATATGTTGCGTGTTTGCTATTGTATTGGATGCAAGGGGACGATTTTCCTTCACTCGCTTCGATGAGACAGGGAACATCGCGATTCTCCTTCATCGGTGTGTGTGCCGTGTATTCTATATCTATATGCATGTATGTGTGCTTCGGTGATGCAGGATATTGCAGGTACAAGTACCGGGTAGGTACGGGGTATCGTCTCCACCTGGCTTCATAGGTCTGAGCGTGCCTTATATGTCCGATGGGAGTGGAGGAGATAGCTTTTGACCCTATTCCTTACCTCAGTCTGTTATTGTGAGTGCCGTTAGTCGGTCGTTCATCCCCTTTGTCTGAATTTTGAGTCTTTTTACTTTTCCTCGATTTGCGTGTCTTGGTGGTTCGGTTAATTATTTAAGTTTAAGTTGTCATTATTGTTGACTTGAGTGATTCATTCCTTATTATGCCTTATGTTTTGAATCAAGCGTAATTGATTAGTTGTTAAATTTTAACTGTTAGTTGCTTATTTGGAAAAGAAATCGTGTTTAGATCCAACGAAAGGAATGGAATAGATTAGTTAATTGTTTTTAAATATATGCAAATTAAGTTAACTCATTGCTTTCCTATTTAGTAGAAAAATTGATTGAATTGCTACTTATGAAAATGTAATTTTTAAAAAGAGGGAATTTTTCATTTATTGTTTTGAGAAATTTGAAAAAGGAAAAATAAAAAAAGAAAAGAAAATCAATGGGGAATTTTAATATTTTTTTTAATAGAAATTTTGGGCAACCTAGAAAATTAGGTTAAGATATTTTTCTTACTAAGCCATTTTGGAGGAGATTTTGGGGGTATGCTTATTTTGGAGGAGGAGAAAGAAATTTTGAAAAATTGGCTTGAAGGGTGGATTTGGGTGTGAACCAGTTGGGATTCTTGCTTGGAAATCAAAAGGTTGGTTGAATCCTTGCTTATTGCAACAAAAAAATCATTGCTTTCCTTCCTCTTGCTGTTAATTGTTTAAAATCTTGAATTGTTTGTTTGTTATGGGTTATGGAGGAAGAATTCTACTATTTGCTTATCAAATTTAAACTTAATTTCTTTCCATGTAGTTTCCTTACCTGAATTCATAATGTTTCATCTTTGCTATGCAAGAAATTTCTTGGTTTATCATGCTGTTTGTAATTAGGAATTTTGATGGGTTTTGGTAGTGTTATGCTGGCAAAATTTTGCCAAGCATTCATAAAATATCTCTCCCTAAAAATTTCCAGTTTTAAAAAAAGATAGTTATGAGTTAAAATTCCTTGTTTATGCTTGATTTGAAACAAATAGTTTCAATTGGGGTTTGGGGATTTAGTCTATTCCCATTTAATTAAACTTTTAAAGCAAACTGGGCAAATTTGAATGAAATATTAATGCCCCTGTTTTGTCTCAGAAAATTGGTGATTGCTGGTAAAATTATGACTCCTTTTAAGTAAATTTTGTTTGTTTGTATGTTGATAAAATTGATGGCTGGGAGATTAAATTTTTTATTGTGTTTGACAGAGGTTTTCACCTCTGTCTGTGTCTTGAGTTCCTGTTCTATTTAATCCTCTGTCGTTTTTATTTGAAAAGGTTTTTTAACTGTTAAATTAAATGAAATTTGATTGAATAAATTTAAATTTAACTATGTTGGGGGCGGTGGCGGGGAGCTGGGCTCGACCCAGCCACGCACCCCCCCCTTACCTTCCTTTCCCCCAGCTCGCTGCATACCCAGCGTGGGAAAAGGCAGCAGCGCTGCTTTCCCCAAGCTGGGAATGCAGCTCGCTGCATTTCCCAGTTTGGGAAAGGCAGCGTTTGCTGCCTGTGGGTTCGTGGGGGCCCACGGGGCTTTAAAATTGCTTATTTTTAAATATTTTTTTTTGTTAGTTTTAAAAAAAAAACGAAAATGATAATTATTAAGTTAGTGTTAAGTTAGATGATTAGTGTTATGGTATATTTAATACTATATGATAAGATATTGTTATTTTATTAAAAAAATAATAATATGTTATCATGTAATATTGAATAACAATAATATGTTAAAGGTTTTTAATAAATTCTATGTGCGTTATTCGTTTTAGTATTAAGCAATAATATATTGTTATTTTAACAATAATAACAATATGTTATTATTTAATATTAAATAATAATAATGTGTTAAATATAGTTTACGATGATGTTAAGATTAATGAGTAATTCTTTTGATTTAGTAATGGGAATTAATTGCTTGGTATCGTGAAAAATAAATCAAATGATTTAGAGGTTAGTAGTAATGTTGATATTAAGGAAAGTCGGACTAAATTTAATATTGGTGTTTGTTATCCAAGTATTATAAAATAGCTGTATGAGGATTGTATTCGTCAAATAGATGTTATTTTGGAATTATTTTATAATAGCTTGTATACATTTGTTCAATTTGATTTAAATGTTGACTGCTCAAAGAAAGATTGTTTGTAGTGTTTTTATCATTGCAGTCTAGTCGTTTTAATGTCGTCGCATTATGTTTAAAATGGTCATTATGTTGTCGATGTTTGCCCTTGGTCAGGTGTCGTTGTTCAAACCTTGAGGAAGTGGGCTTTTATGTGATATGTCCCTTATGATTAACTCTGGGTTTGTGACTGTGAGTCCTACACCTATGTTATGTCTGGATAATTTATGGTTGTAGTCCACCATAGAGTTCTCATAGATAGCCTTATCCAGTTAGTGACCTAGTAGAGAGAGTGGCTTTCGGGCGGGGGCCGCACCCAAAGTGGATGGCAGGATAACCCCTCGAAAGTCAGCTATTAAGTGATAACCTAATAATTGTTTAGGGGGTGGGTAGTTATTAATTTAATTAAGATAATACACCCCGTACACGGTTGAGTGCTTGTATAGGCTCAAGGTGTTTGGGAAGGCCTGGAATGGCAAACCTACCACCTTGTCTTCACGAAAGGATGGTAGGGTCCGCATGATGCTTAGATGGAGCCGGGGGTTCGGGAGAGGTTACCAGGATAACCCATGATGGGGGCCGGGACCTATGGAGACCTTCCTAGGGTAACCATGTTAGGCCATGTGATGACACTCTCTCTCTAGGGTCGCTAGTGTTTTGTGAGTCGAGTCACTTGTGTACTGCGGAGTCATGTGTACTGTTGTTCTTTTCTTGCTTGCTTGAGGGTCGTCTGCTATCTCCTAGCACGGTGGGGTGGTTCCATTTTGGGATCACATGGTCGGGTGGTAGTGCCACTTCCCATCGGATGCCTTGTTCCTACCTTCACGCGAGGATTGGCTTCGCCGGTGCATCTTGGATCGTGCTTCTTGTAGCACTTATATTCTTGATTTTGTACTTTGAGGCCGTGTGGTCATTGTATCAACAACTTGTAAAAATTGTAATTTATTGTTCTATGGAAGCCATGTAATTTTATGGAATATTGTAATTTAAGTCATGGGATGTATATTGTTTCGGTTATCTTTCCTATTTGTATAAATGAATCTTTGGAAGTATGTATGTTGTAATTCTGTAAGCCTATCTTTTGAAGATCAATTTATGAATATGAATTATTTAATCGTTATTGGCTTTCCTTAATTTAAATGGAAGATTGGATTAATATTGTGATGTGGTTTTTATTTTGAAGTAATCTTCGTTGGTAACCCTTTAGGATGTAATGTTAGTCTTCCGCTTATGTTAATTATTGAGCAAAGTTATGATTATTTCCCTTAATCTTAAAAAAAAAAATTATTGCGCCTTTTTAGTTGCTTTGTTGTGTTGCTATCCTTTAGGGTTCCTGGCGGGGCATTACATTTGGTATCAGAGCCCATGTTTCAACATTGGGTACTCTAGGATTGTAGTGAGCCCATTCAGTTTGACCTTGTGTGTAGATCTTAGTGTTTGGATTTCCCTTGCTATATCCTTGTCATTGATCTGAACCGTTTTCTCTTTTGCAGTTTTGGTCATGGTTAGGAAAGCTAGGGGTGTTGGCCGTGTCGGTGGCCGCAATAGAGGTAGAGGTGGGAGACGGGGCCGAGGTTCAGACCGCCATAGTCCTTCACCACCTCCTGCTCATGTGAGTGTGGATCAGGAACAGTCAGTGCATCAGGAGTTACCGCATGTAGAAGAGCCGGTTCCCGAAAGGGAAGAGCTGAGGCAGATGTTTCAGGAAGTTCTAGCTAGGCTAGGCCCCAGGCCTGAAGGTGAGCAGCCCATCCATGCTCAGGTTGGGGAGTCGTATCAGCATGTTTCAAAGGAGAGAGAGAGAGAGAGGTCTCCTAGGAGGAGAGAGGTTCCAGTTGGTCATGATTCAGCTCCCTCGAGTCACATCAAGGATCTTTTGAGGACCAACCCTCCTTTCTTCGATGGTCGAGGCACAGGTCTCGAGGCAGAGACTTGGTTGATTAGTTTGGATAGGTGTTTCGCTATGTTTCCATACAGTAGCAACACCCGAGCGAGATGTGCGATCATGCGTCTCGATGATTTTGCTTCCATATGGTGGAAGTTGGAGGAGGAGAAGATTGGTCTGAATATCAATACTGTTTCTTGGGAGATCTTCTTAGAGAGGTTCAGAGCACGGTTTCTTTCACCGCAGTGGAGACAAACTCGGGCAGATGAGTTCTATTCATTGCGGCAGTTTGGTATGTCAGTTGACCAGTTCGAGCATAGATTCTATGAGCTGAAGCAGTATGCCGGGATTGGCAACGATGAGGCTATGCTCGTACAGCATTTCTTGAGAGGTCTTAACGACCGCATTAGTGGAGGGGTTAGAGTTTTTGAGCCAGTTTCAGTGGAGGCAGCGGTGGCGAAAGCCAGATTGGTTGAGCAGAACCTCATCCGTGCGCATGGTGGACAGGCAAGAGTTCAGATAGGGAGTGTTCCTTCCAGTGGGAACAGAGCTCATGGGAATCAGTCCCAGTCAGCGGCACCATTCAGGACTCCTCAGGCACCCGCTAAGGGTGGACAGCAGCAGCAGCCGCAACAGCAACCGCAGCAGCAGAAACCGAAATAGTCTTAGGGCCAGCAGGGTGGCAACCCTCCTCATAGAAGAAACAGGAACTGGCGGAGGAGCAAACAGGGTTTTCCAGGACAGTCTTCTCAGAGTGCATCACAGGCCCCTAGTAGGGGAAGCTTTCAGCAGTCCAGTGGGCCGACTGGAGGTAGAGGACCTGGTAGAGGAGCTTGCTACTCTTGTGGGCAGTATGGTCATATAGCCGTGCAGTGTCCTCAGCGTATCCACCAGACAGGGAATCAGGGGCCAGTTGCATCAGAGCCTACAGTAGGGGATGCCGGTAGGACCCACAGAGTGTTTGCAGCGGTTGATAACCGCCAGGCTGAGCATCAGGGGACAGTTATTGAGGCCGCAGGTGTGTTGTGTGGTATCCCTATCTCAGTGCTTTTTGACTCCGGTGCATCGGATTCTTTTATTTCTTCGTCCATTGTGGAGCGGTGTGGACTCACGTCTGCTAAGCAGGCGGATAGGTGGCAGGTAGAGTTGGCTACCGGGGTGCGCGTGGTCGTAGATGCCTTTGTTCCTAGTTGTGAGTTGGATCTAGGTCCCTTTGCAACTTCTGTTGACCTTCGTGTCATTCCTTTGGGATCCTATGGAGTAGTGTTGGGGATGGATTGGTTATCATCTCACAGTGCTCATGTGGACTGTCGTCAGAAGACAGTAGAGTGTTTAGATGACCATGGCAGGAAAGTGGGGATCCTTGGAGTTCAGAGATCGATATCCTTACGTATGATTTCCGCTATGCAACTTAAGCGGTGTATGCGTAGAGGATGTCAGCTTTTTGCAGTAACTCTTGAGGATATGGATGAGGGAGAGAGTCGAGAAATCGCTCTTGATGGTCACCCTATTCTTCGAGAGTTTGCTAATGTGTTTCCTTTGGAGATTCCTGGTATGCCTCCGAAGCGAGACATAGATTTCCGCATTGATTTGGTTCCTGGTGCAGAACCTATTTCGAGAGCTCCATATCGGATGACTACTCAGGAGTTGAGTGAGTTGAAGTTGCAGGTGGAAGAATTGTTGGCCAAGGGATTCATTCGTCCTAGTGTCTCTCCTTGGGGTGTGCCTGTTATCTTCGTAAAGAAGAAAGATGGTTCTCTTCGGTTATGCATTGATTACCGACAGCTGAATAAGGTAGCCATCCGGAATCGATATCCATTGCCTCGTATTGACGATCTTTTCGATCAGGTGAAGGGAGCCATGGTGTTCTCTAAGATTGATCTGAAATCCGGGTACCATCAGTTGCGCATTCATGATGCAGACATTCATAAGACAGCGTTTCGCACTCGTTATGGTCACTATGAGTTCACAGTAGTACCATTTGGGTTGACAAACGCGCCTTCAGTTTTCATGTGCCTCATGAATGGGGTTTTCCGTGCATACCTGGATCATTTTGTCCTTGTGTTCTTGGATGATATACTGATTTATTCCAGATCTATGGAAGAGCATGAGGGTCACCTGCGTCTAGTTTTGCAGTGTTTGAGGGAGAATCAGCTTTATGCCAATTTGGCGAAGTGTGATTTCTTCCAGACTGAGGTGAAATATCTTGGTCACGTGGTTTCAGGAGAGGGTGTATCTATGGATCCTTCGAAGATCCAAGCCATAGTGGATTGGCCAGCACCGACCAATGTTTCAGAGGTTCGGAGCTTTATGGGATTGGCCGGATATTACCGCCGCTTTGTTAAGGATTTTTCCTGTATAGGTCACCCGATTACTTCTCTTCAGAGGAAAGGGAAGAAGTTTGTTTGGTCAGAGAAGTGTGAGTCAGCGTTTCATGCCTTGAAGGAACTCCTTGTCAGTGCTCCGATTTTGGCAGTCCCTGATCCATCCAAAGAGTTTATGGTATGCACAGATGCCTCTTTAGAAGGTATAGGTGCGGTGCTTATGCAGGATGGACGTGTGGTTGCCTATGAGTCTCGCAAACTCAAGGACCATGAGTTGAACTATCCAGTTCATGATTTGGAGTTGGCAGCTGTAGTGCATGCGTTGGTTAGGTGGCGTCACTTTCTGTTAGGGCGTCGGTTTGAGCTGCATAGTGATCACCGCAGTTTGCAATATATCTTCACGCAGCCGAACTTGAATGCTCGACAGCGAAGGTGGATGGAATTCCTCTGCGAGTATGATTTTGAGGTTCGATATATTCAGGGGAAGGAGAATGTAGTGGCTGATGCCTTGAGTCGTAGGCGGCATGAAGTTTCAGCTTTGTCCCTTGGAGTGGACTTGAGACAGAGAATTCTTGGAGTTCTTCCTCAGGACTCTTGGTATCAGGATGTTAGAGCCGTGTTGGAGTCCGGAAGGCCCTTAGAGGGTAGATTCGCTGGGTATAGTCTTGAGGCGGATGGCATTCTACGTCATCGTGGTCGGATCTATGTACCTCCTTTGGAGGGTCTTCGCACTTTGATCATGACTGAGGCCCATCGTGCACCTTATTCGGCACACCCAGGTGTCAAGAAGATGCATGCAGATCTTAGACAGATTTATCATTGGGTTGGTATGAAGCGTGACATTGCCGATTTTGTGTCGAAGTGTTTGGAATGTCAGCGAGTGAAGGCGGAGCATCAGCACCCAGCAGGGCTTTTACAGCCTAATTTAGTACCGGATTGGAAATGGGACATCATTTCCATGGATTTCATTGTTGGGTTGCCTATTTCTTCACGTCGTCATGATGCCATCATGGTCATTGTTGACAGGTTGACAAAGGTTGCTCATTTTGTTCCGATCCGAGCTTCCTATATAGCAGCAGTGGTGGCTCGTGTCTTCTTGGAAGATGTGGTGAGATTGCATGGGATTCCGAGGCAGATAATCTCTGATAGAGATCCAGTCTTTACCTCAGCATTGTGGACCTCACTTCAGCATGCTTTGGGAACTCAGTTGAACTTCAGTTCAGCTTATCACCCAGAGACGGATGGTCAGACTGAGCGTGTGAATCAGGTTTTAGAGGACATGCTTCGCATGTATGTTATGGACCAGCAGTCGCGTTGGGAGGATTATATTTATCTTGTGGAGTTTGCTTATAACAACGGATATCATAGCTCCATAGGTATGTCACCCTTTCAGGATTTGTATGGTCGTCCTTGCCGTACTCCGTTGAGTTGGGATCGGTTAGAGGACAGGGTGCTCATAGGCCCGGATATCCTTCGAGAGATGGAGCAGCAGGTAGAGCGGATTCGTGAGCATTTGGTAGCTGCACAGGATAGGCAGAAGAAGTATGCAGATGCTCACAGGGTAGATCGTCAGTTTTCTGTTGGCGACCGTGTATTCTTGAGAGTGCGTCCGCGTAAGAGTCCGATCCGTTATGGAAAGGGTTCTAAGTTGGCGCCTCGTTTTGTTGGCCCGTTTGAGATCCTTGAGAGGATAGGACCTGTTGCCTACCATCTTGCTTTGCCACCGAGTCTATCCCGCATCCACGATGTCTTTCATGTTTGAGTTCTTCGGCCTTATCACCCAGATGTGACTCATGTTCTTGATTGGAACGCTTTGCAGGTCGAGGACGGGCAGCTTTCTATGGAGCCCGTGCGCATTCTTCAGCGTCGGGATTTGACCCTCAGGGGACGCACCATCGACCAGGTAAGGGTCCTATGGGACCCAAATGATGAGACCTCGGCGACATGGGAGGATGCAGCGAAGATGAGAGAGCTCTATCCTTATCTGTTTTAGGCTTCTAGGAGTAAGCCTAGTTTTGTGGGGGAGAATGTAGTACCCCGTTTTGATCGGACTTATTAGACTGATTTTGTGTTTCAGTTTACTTTTCAGTTGGCACTTGATTGCTCATCATTTTGCAGATGTATTTGATATTATATCATGTTTATCTGGATATTGGATGCATGAGTTACTTTCAGTATTTCAGTATTGGTGATTTCTAGTGTTTCGTGGATTATTGCTCGTACTGACATTTTACTTTATCTAGTTGATGTGTCATATATATGTTGCGTGTTTGCTATTGTATTGGATGCAAGGGGACGATTTTCCTTCACTCGCTTCGATGAGACAGGGAACGTCGCGATTCTCCTTCATCGGTGTGCGTGCCGTGTATTCTATATCTATATGCATGTATGTGTGCTTCGGTGATGCAGGATATTGCAGGTACAAGTACCGGGTAGGTACGAGGTATCGTCTCCACCTGGCTTCACAGGTCTGAGCGTGCCTTATATGTCCGATGGGAGTGGAGGAGATAGCTTTTGACCCTAGTCCTTACCTCAGTCTGTTATTGTGAGTGCCGTCAGTCGGTCGTTCATCCCCTTTGTCTGAATTTTGAGTCTTTTTACTTTTCCTCGATTTGCGTGTCTTGGTGGTTCGGTTAATTATTTAAGTTTAAGTTGTCATTATTGTTGACTTGAGCGATTCATTCCTTATTATGCCTTATGTTTTGAATCAAGCGTAATTGATTAGTTGTTAAATTTTAACTGTTAGTTGCTTATTTGGAAAAGAAATCGTGTTTAGATCCAACGAAAGGAATGGAATAGATTAGTTAATTGTTTTTAAATATATGCAAATTAAGTTAACTCATTGCTTTCCTATTTAGTAGAAAAATTGATTGAATTGCTACTTATGAAAATGTAATTTTTAAAAAGAGGGAATTTTTCATTTATTGTTTTGAGAAATTTGAAAAAGGAAAAATAAAAAAAGAAAAGAAAGTCAATGGGGAATTTTAATATTTTTTTTAATAGAAATTTTGGGCAACCTAGAAAATTAGGTTAAGATATTTTTCTTACTAAGCCATTTTGGAGGAGATTTTGGGGGTATGCTTATTTTGGAGGAGGAGAAAGAAATTTTGGAAAATTGGCTTGAAGGGTGGATTTGGGTGTGAACCAGTTGGGATTCTTGCTTGGAAATCAAAAGGTTGGTTGAATCCTTGCTTATTGCAACAAAAAAATCATTGCTTTCCTTCCTCTTGCTGTTAATTGTTTAAAATCTTGAATTGTTTGTTTGTTATGGGTTATGGAGGAAGAATTCTACTATTTGCTTATCAAATTTAAACTTAATTTCTTTCCATGTAGTTTCCTTACCTGAATTCATAATGTTTCATCTTTGCTATGCAAGAAATTTCTTGGTTTATCATGCTGTTTGTAATTAGGAATTTTGATGGGTTTTGGTAGTGTTATGCTGGCAAAATTTTGCCAAGCATTCATAAAATATCTCTCCCTAAAAATTTCCAGTTTTAAAAAAAGATAGTTATGAGTTAAAATTCCTTGTTTATGCTTGATTTGAAACAAATAGTTTCAATTGGGGTTTGGGGATTTAGTCTATTCCCATTTAATTAAACTTTTAAAGCAAACTGGGCAAATTTGAATGAAATATTAATGCCCCTGTTTTGTCTCAGAAAATTGGTGATTGCTGGTAAAATTATGACTCCTTTTAAGTAAATTTTGTTTGTTTGTATGTTGATAAAATTGATGGCTGGGAGATTAAATTTTTTATTGTGTTTGACAGAGGTTTTCACCTCTGTCTGTGTCTTGAGTTTCTGTTCTATTTAATCCTCTGTCGTTTTTATTTGAAAAGGTTTTTTAACTGTTAAATTAAATGAAATTTGATTGAATAAATTTAAATTTAACTATGTTGGGGGCGGTGGCGGGGAGCTGGGCTCGACCCAGCCACGCACCCCCCCCTTACCTTCCTTTCCCCCAGCTCGCTGCATACCCAGCGTGGGAAAAGGCAGCAGCGCTGCTTTCCCCAAGCTGGGAATGCAGCTCGCTGCATTTCCCAGTTTGGGAAAGGCAGCGTTTGCTGCCTGTGGGTTCGTGGGGGCCCACGGGGCTTTAAAATTGCTTATTTTTAAATGTTTTTTTTTGTTAGTTTTAAAAAAAAAACGAAAATGATAATTATTAAGTTAGTGTTAAGTTAGATGATTAGTGTTATGGTATATTTAATACTATATGATAAGATATTGTTATTTTATTAAAAAAATAATAATATGTTATCATGTAATATTGAATAACAATAATATGTTAAAGGTTTTTAATAAATTCTATGCGCGTTATTCGTTTTAGTATTAAGCAATAATATATTGTTATTTTAACAATAATAACAATATGTTATTATTTAATATTAAATAATAATAATGTGTTAAATATAGTTTACGATGATGTTAAGATTAATGAGTAATTCTTTTGATTTAGTAATGGGAATTAATTGCTTGGTATCGTGAAAAATAAATCAAATGATTTAGAGGCTAGTAGTAATGTTGATATTAAGGAAAGTCGGACTAAATTTAATATTGGTGTTTGTTATCCAAGTATTATAAAATAGCTGTATGAGGATTGTATTCGTCAAATAGATGTTATTTTGGAATTATTTTATAATAGCTTGTATACATTTGTTCAATTTGATTTAAATGTTGACTGCTCAAAGAAAGATTGTTTGTAGTGTTTTTATCATTGCAGTCTAGTCGTTTTAATGTCGTCGCATTATGTTTAAAATGGTCATTATGTTGTCGATGTTTGCCCTTGGTCAGGTGTCGTTGTTCAAACCTTGAGGAAGTGGGCTTTTATGTGATATGTCCCTTATGATTAACTCTGGGTTTGTGACTGTGAGTCCTACACCTGTGTTATGTCTAGATAATTTATGGTTGTAGTCCACCATAGAGTTCTCATAGATAGCCTTATCCAGTTAGTGACCTAGTAGAGAGAGTGGCTTTCGGGCGGGGGCCGCACCCAAAGTGGATGGCAGGATAACCCCTCGAAAGTCAGCTATTAAGTGATAACCTAATAATTGTTTAGGGGGTGGGTAGTTATTAATTTAATTAAGATAATACACCCCGTACACGGTTGAGTGCTTGTATAGGCTCAAGGTGTTTGGGAAGGCCTGGAATGGCAAACCTACCACCTTGTCTTCACGAAAGGATGGTAGGGTCCGCATGATGCTTAGATGGAGCCGGGGGTTCGGGAGAGGTTACCAGGATAACCCATGATGGGGGCCGGGACCTATGGAGACCTTCCTAGGGTAACCATGTTAGGCCATGTGATGACACTCTCTCTCTAGGGTCGCTAGTGTTTTGTGAGTCGAGTCACTTGTGTACTGCGGAGTCATGTGTACTGTTGTTCTTTTCTTGCTTGCTTGAGGGTCGTCTGCTATCTCCTAGCACGGTGGGGTGGTTCCATTTTGGGATCACATGGTCGGGTGGTAGTGCCACTTCCCATCGGATGCCTTGTTCCTACCTTCACGCGAGGATTGGCTTCACCGGTGCATCTTGGATCGTGCTTCTTGTAGCACTTATATTCTTGATTTTGTACTTTGAGGCCGTGTGGTCATTGTATCAACAACTTGTAAAAATTGTAATTTATTGTTCTATGGAAGCCATGTAATTTTATGGAATATTGTAATTTAAGTCATGGGATGTATATTGTTTCGGTTATCTTTCCTATTTGTATAAATGAATCTTTGGAAGTATGTATGTTGTAATTCTGTAAGCCTATCTTTTGAAGATCAATTTATGAATATGAATTATTTAATCGTTATTGGCTTTCCTTAATTTAAATGGAAGATTGGATTAATATTGTGATGTGGTTTTTATTTTGAAGTAATCTTCGTTGGTAACCCTTTAGGATGTAATGTTAGTCTTCCGCTTATGTTAATTATTGAGCAAAGTTATGATTATTTCCCTTAATCCTAAAAAAAAAATTTATTGCGCCTTTTTAGTTGCTTTGTTGTGTTGCTATCCTTTAGGGTTCCTGGCGGGGCATTACAATCGGTGATCTTTGTGTGATGAGTTAGCAGTATGATGGAGGATAGATCATGTTGCCACATAAGCTCTGTGTGCATGAAGGATCTTGCATGAAGATGACTATTCCTATCTACCTCGGGAATGTACGAAGTCTATCAAACGGTAATAACGCGTGATGGGTTATCAGCCGCCATGAAAATGGTGGATAATGGATGATGGAGAATGTCTTGAGATCGATTTTAGACTGGTGCATTTAAATCAGTATGATTCAATGGTCAGGATCGAACCGTTTGAATTGCTCAACCTAACAGGTTTAGGGTTTAGGGTTTTTGCTACCGACCTGTATGTTTCCTATAAGGTCGATGTTGGGTTTTTGTTTGAGGTTGTTGGCAAAAGTTGTGAGTGCGTATCCAAGGAAAGTGATACGTGATTCTTGCCAGACCAAAGGAGAGAAGAGATACCTGCAAAGTGAATGTGCAGAAGGAAAAGAGGAGCCTAAACAGATCTGCATTAGCATTGAGTGCTGTTAATAGATCATTGTAATACCTATTGATCTCTAACCACTTCAACAGTTGTAAAATCCCTTAACAGGGTAGCCTTAACTGGCTTGATTCAAAATCCCTTAAATCGGGTCGTCTTAACCGGCTTGTTTCAAATCCCTTAATCGGGTAACTCGAGGCTAATGAGTTCTAAAAAGCTAGAGAAGCTTAGGAGATCCTTTCAGCTATTGAGTTCTTAAAATCCTCTAACAAGGTGACCCTACCGGGTTTAACCCATAACCGGGTATCCCTTAACTGGGTGATCCTTAACAGGATCGGTTCCTACCAGAACCTATTGTAATGTCCTTAACCGGACAAGGCTCTTAATAGAGCGGACTTCTAAAGAGTTCAAAAAGTAGCTTGTGGGTATTCATCCCCACCATGGTTTTTCCCAGTTGGGTTTCCACTGAAAATTATGTGTGTCATGTGAAATGCTTCTGTCTTGTGATGCTTTGTTTTGTCTGTTAAGCACATGAAGGTTCTATGTTTTATGCCTGTCTATAAAACATATTGAACTCAGTGTTGTGAATATCTGATGGTCAAGTTTACTAGTTTATGCATGATAATATAATGATATTGTAGTATTGAGTTAAGAGGAAAGCTTATTGAGTGACCGGTTCATGATTGATTGAGCTATACTGGATGTTACTGGTTGCACTCTGTTTTACTGGTATCCCTGTTTATCAGTCATTTTGGGTATTTTCTATCAAACCGGTTTTTGACTGTATTTGTGTTTGTACTAATTCACCCACTCCCCTCTCAGTACCAGTTTGGTACTAGTGGTTCATCGTTGAGTTATCAATTGGTATCAGAGCACCTCCAGGTCCTCTGTGTTGTAAGCTTAACCACTTGAGGAAAATATCTTAGTCAAATGATGAAGAGGGAAGGTCCAAAGTTTAACAGGGAAAATTTTGGTATATGGAAAGACAAGATGAAGATATTCATCAAAAGCATGGGTGTTCAACATTGGAGTTATGTTGAAAATGTATATGTTGTTCCTACGGGTACTCTCACTGATGACCAAAAGAGAGAGATACAAGAAAATGGGCAAGTCATGGAAGCCCTCATCAGTAGCCTATCTAACATTGAGTTTATTGATGTTCAGGACAAGGCAAATCCCAAAGAGGTATGGGATGCTCTTGAAAATATCTATGGTGGTGATGAGCATGTAAAATAGGCTAAGGAAGAGAGCCTAAGAGGAAAGTTGGAAGACATGTGGATGGTTAAAGGAGAGACCATTCAACAGTATGGAATAAGAATCAAAACAGTGGTTGGAGAAATAAAGAGTGGAGGTGGCAAAATGGAAGATTCCACTGTGGTAAGCAAAGTCCTGAGATCCCTATTGCCGGTCTATGCAATAAGGGTTGTTGCTATTCAGGAGCTGAGATCAATAGACAAGTCTAAGGAGTCCTTGGACTCCATCATAGCCAAGTTGATAGCCTATGAGCTAAATAGTTTTGATGGTAGTGTTCAAAAGTCAGAATCAGCTTTTAAAGCTTCTGCCATACCATCTAGAAAAGGAAAAGAGGCTAGCAATAGTGGGGAACCCAATCAGAACAGAGAAATGAAGGATGAAGAGTTTCTGATGGAATTTGAAGCTCTTCTTGCTAGGAGATTTCCAAAAGGGACTGGTAAATACAAAGGTAAGCTTCCTTTGAAATGTTTCTCCTATAACCAGATAGGACATATTGCTATGAACTATCCTAATAGTGACAACATGGATAAACCAAAAAGGTTCAAGAAATTCAAAGGAGGAAACCGAAGAAATTGTTTTGTGGCAGTTGATGAAGGTGTCACAGATGAGGAATC
The DNA here is from genome assembly GCF_030272615.1 of Cryptomeria japonica. Lineage (NCBI taxonomy): Eukaryota > Viridiplantae > Streptophyta > Pinopsida > Cupressales > Cupressaceae > Cryptomeria > Cryptomeria japonica. The sequence goes on from NC_081408.1 coordinate 443,062,353, forward strand.
AAAAGATGAAGAGAATGAAGACATTGTGTTTGTTGTTGTAAAGGAAGATGTGGTAGGCAAGAAGGCTCTTGTCCCCTGGATTGATGATTCCAATGAGTGGATCATTAAGAGTGGTTGTTCTCACCATATGACTGGTGACCGGAGCAAATTTCTATCCTTAGAAGAGTATGATGGTGGTGTGGTTCGTTTTGGCAATGATACACCATGCATGGTCAAAGGCAGAGGGTCCATCTCTTTGAATGGAAAGAGTAGTGCTGACAATGTGTACCGAGTTGATGGTCTTAGACACAACCTTCTAAGTGTTTCCCAGCTAAATGACAGTGGTCTCACTTTGCAATTCAAGAATGGAGTTTGCAGAATCAAAGGTGAAGATGGTAAATTGGTAGCCATCGGCATGCAGACTAAAGGTAACCTATTTCATCTAAAGGCAAATATAAGTACATGTCTTATGGCTAAGCTTGATGATAGTTGGATATGGCATAGGAGATTCTGCCATGTGAACTTTGATAACATTGTAAAGGCTAGTAATATCAAGGCAGTTAGAGGGTTGACGGTGCTGAGCAAACCAGATAATACCTTGTGTAGAGAATGTCAATTAGGGAAAATGTCTTCCTCAACCTTTCAAGGTAAATCTTTCACTACTGACAACTTGCTTGATCTTGTGCATACTGATTTATGTGGTCATATGAAAACTAGAAGTTTGTAGGGTGATAGGTACTTCATGATTCTCACTGATGACTGCTCAAGAATGATGTGGGTCACATTCTTGAAAGACAAGTCTGAAGCTTTTGGGAAATTCAAAGCTTTCAGAGCATTAGTGGAGAAGGAAAGCGGTAAAAGGATCAAATGTCTCAGAACTGATCAAGGAGGGGAGTTCACTTCCAGTGAATTCAACAAGTATTGTGAAGAATTTGGCATCAAGAGACAATTGTTTGCCCCCCAGACTCCACAGCAAAATGGCCTAGCAGAGAGGGATAACCGGACTGTGGTTGAAGTAGCTAGAACTATGCTAATCCAAGGACAGGTTGCTCACACCTTTTAGAGAGAAGCGATGAGCACTGCAGTCTACACTATGAACCGGGTACTCATCAAAAAGGTTAAGGACAAAACTCCTTATGAGTATTGGACCGGTAAGACACCTGTGGTTAACTACTTTAAGGTATTTGGTAGCAAATGTTACATCAAGAGGAGTGAACATCAGGGCAAATTTGAAGCTAAATGTGATGAAGGAATATTTGTAGGATATTCCACCAAGAGTAAAGCTTTCAAGTGCTACAACAATAGGACTCAGAGAATTATGGAAAGCATCAATGTAAGAGTTGATGAATCCTCTGAGAAGACTGAGGAAATTGATAGTGAGCAAGTTGTAAATGAACTAGTTCCAACCTTCTGAGAACCGGTTGTCAGTCAACCTAGTACCAGTAACAGTGTTCCTAAACTGGTGAATGTTGATACTAATGAAGATGAGGATGAAGAAGAAAAGCAAGAAGAACCAGTTAAGACCATTCCTTAGTATGTCAAGTTGAATCATGATCCCAAGCAGATCATAGGTGATAAGGATGCAGGAATCCTTACTAGAAGAAAGATCAGAGAAAACTCATGTATGATCTTTGAATTTGAGCCTAAGTCATTCAAAGAGGCTCATAAAGATGAAGACTGGATCAAGGCAATGGAAGAAGAACTTGACTAGATAGAGAAAAATGGTACATGGTCCTTGGTACCTAGACCAAAACATAAAAATGTCATTGGCACCAAATGGGTGTTCAGAAATAAATTGAAAGAGGATGGCACAGTGATTAGGAATAAAGCCAGACTGGCATGCAAAGGATATGCTCAAGAAGAAGGTGAATACTATGGGGAAACCTTTGCTCCTATAGCCAGATTGGAAGGAGTTCGTATGCTTCTTGCATATGTAGCTTTTAAGAGATTCAAGGTATATCAAATGGATGTAAAATCTGCATTCCTAAATGGTGTACTTGAAGAGGAGGTGTACATTGAGCAACCAGATGGGTTTTCCCTATCTGAAGACAGTGATATGGTATGTAGGCTACATAAAGCATTATATGGTATAAAGCAAGCACCTAGGGCATGGTATGAGTGCCTACATTCCCATCTTGTGAAGATTGCATTTGAGAGACAAGGGAAGATAGCAATATCTACTTGAAGTCTGAAGGAGATCAGATTCTGATCTGTGAAGTTTTTGTTGATGACATCATCTTTGGTGGAGATGACAAGATGAGTCATGAGTTTGCTGATGAGATGAAGAAAGAGTTTGAGATGTCACTCATAGGGGAGATTAAATTCTTCATTGGACTGCAGATCTAGCAGATGAAAGATGGAATCTTCATCACTCAGTCCAAATATGTCAAAGAGGTGTTGAAGACTTTTCCCATGGAAGATAGCAAACCGGTTGGTACACCGATGGTGACCAGTTGCAAATTGACAAAGGAGGAGGATTCTACACTAGTTGATGAGAAGGAATACTGATCAATGATTGGTAAGTAGCATTATGTAGTGCATAGCAGACCGGATATTGCACATGCAGTTGGCATCACTGCAAGGTTCCAGAAGAGTCCAAGAGAATCTCACTTGAGTGCAGTCAAGCGGATTCTTAGGTATCTGAAGGGAACAGTTGACTATGAATTGTGGTACCCATACAACAATAATTTCAATCTGAAAGTATTCACAGATGCTGATTGGGCCGATAATGTGGATGACCAGAAGAGCACAACCGGTGGTAGACTGGTCTCATGGATGAGTAAAAAGCAGAGTTGCATCTCTCAGTCTATAGCGGAAGCGAAGTATGTTGCAGCTTTCATGAACTGCACTCAGACAATCTGGATGAAGCATGTACTGGAAGGCTTCAAGATCCCTATATCTGAATCGGTAAGTATATTTTGTGATAACACAAGTGCTATCAATATATCAAAGATTCTAGTTTTACATTCTAGAACCAAGCATTTTGAGTTTAAGTATCATTTCTTGAGGGAAAAGGTTCAGAATAAAGAGATTGCACTAGAGCATGTGTCCAGTAAGGAGCAGTTAGCAGACATATTCACCAAGCCTCACCCAAAGACAACATTTGTGCATTTGAGAGGTGAATTAGGGGCATTGCCCCTTCAGGAGGTGAACTAAAAGTGATTGTTCCACATCAGTCAGGTACTGAAAAGACAAATCTTTGGTTGATTGGTGTGTTTATGGATGCTACTCCTTAGGGGGAGCAACATGATGAAATAGTGCTGATTTTACATCCACTTTGGCATTGTTGTCAAAGGGGGAGAAGGAGTGAAGCGAAAAGATATCTATAGCAAATGGGGAGAAGATGTGAAGCAGAGAAGATATCTTTTGTATATTGCCATCAATGCCAAAAGGGGAGATTATTGGCATTATGTGAACTAGCATGAGCCTTATGTGAACCAGCATAAAGACATAATGATATTGTATGTTGTCATTGATGTCAATATGGGACATAGTGTGAACCGGCACATGTGATAAGTAAAGAGAGAGGAACCGGCATATGTGTGAATCGGTTTATATGCCAAAGTTAAGCGGCATATTTGTTCAACGTGAACTGGCATGTAGTTATCGGAACTAGCACATGGAAGCACTGTATGACTACCGGTTGGTAGGTAGCTTCCACTTTGGGGTTTCCAGTTAGACTACCTCAAGTCTGTGTGACTCAATTGGTGATCTTTGTGTGATGAGTTAGCAGTATGATGCAGGACAGATCGTGTTGCCACGTAAGCTCTGTGTGCATGAAGGATGTTGCATGAAGATGACTATTCCTATCTACCTCAGAAATGTGTGAAGTCTGTCAAATGGTGAAAACGTGTGATGGGTTATCAGCCGCCATGAAAAGAGTGGATAATGGACGATGGAGAATGTCTTGAGATCAATTTTAGACTGGTGCATTTAAATCAGTATGATTCAATGGTCAGGATCGAACCGTTTGAATTGCTCAACCTAACAGGTTTAGGGTTTAGGGTTTTTGCTACCGACCTGTATGTTTCCTATAAGGTCGATGTTGGGTTTCTGTCTGAGGTTGTTGGCAAAATTTGTGAGTGCGTATCCAAGGAAAGTGATACGTGATTCTTGCCAGACCAAAGGAGAGAAGAGATACCTGCAAAGTGAATGTGCAGAAGGAAAAGAGGAGCCTAAACGGATCTACATTAGCATTGAGTGTTGTTAACAGATCATTGTAATACCTATTGATCTCTAACCACTTCAACAGTTGTAAAATCCCTTAACAGGGTAGCCTTAACTGGCTTGATTCAAAATCCCTTAAATCGGGTGGTCTTAACCGGCTTGTTTCAAATCCCTTAACCGGGTAACTCGAGGCTAATGAGTTCTGAAAAGCTAGAGAAGCTTAGGAGATCCTTTCAGCTATTGAGTTCTTAAAATCCTCTAACAAGGTGACCCTACCGGGTTTAACCCTTAACCGAGTATCCCTTAATTGGGTGATCCTTAACAGGATCGGTTCCTACCAGAACCTATTGTAATGTCCTTAACCAGACAACGCTCCTAATAGAGCGGACTTCTAAAGAGTTCAAAAAGCATCTTGTGGGTATTCATCCCCACCGTGGTTTTTCCCAGTTGGGTTTCCACATGAAAATTATGTGTGTCATGTGAAATGCTTTTGTCTTGTGATGCTTTGTTTTATCTATTAAGCACATGAAGGTTCTATGTTTTATGCCTATCTATAAAACATATCGAACTCTGTGTTGTGAATATCTGATGGTCAAGTTTACTAGTTTATGCATGAGAATATAATGATATTGTAGTATTGAGTTAAGAGGAAAGCTTATTGAGTGACCGGTTCATGATTGATTGAGCTATACTAGATGTTACCGGTTGCACTCTGTTTTACTGGTATCCCTGTTTATCAGTCATTTTGGGTATTTGCTATCAAACCAGTTTTTGACTATATTTGTGTTTGTACTAATTCACCCACTCCCCTCTCAGTACCAGTTTGGTACTAGTGGTTCATCATTGAGTTATCAATTTCATCATAAACCAAATCAACCAATTCACCAAGCTCCATCGGTTAGGGTTTAGCACATCAATAGGTAGGATTACCAGTTGATCTGACTGCTTCTCAAGTAATACCGATTTCCTTCACTAGTTCACCTACCGGTTGCAAAGCAAAATCATAACAAGATCATTACCAATTATAATTGACATCAATGACAACACAATAGTTCATCAATGCAATTCTTCATGCGAATTCCAACAATCTCCCCCTTTGGCATTGACGGCAATACAAGTATCAATACCATTGATTCTAAAGATTGAGAGTAATTCACATACATAGGTATAGGAATCCTAGTTTATATTTTACCTTGTACTCTCCTTCAACTGAGTCTGGATGTCTTTAGTTGGTAACTGGCTATAGATTTTTTCTCTATCAATCATACAATTCTTCTCCCCATAATCATATAGTTCTTCTCTCCCTTTGAGAACAATGCCAAAGTGAAAGTAAACTATGTAGTGTCATACTTCACTATTTTGCATCAACAATCTACAACTTGATGCTCCCCCTGTGGAATAACTCCACTCTACTCCAATTCTGCTTCAAGATTCTTCAATTAGCTCTGGAACTGATGTATTCCACATCTTCTCAATTGACCTCATGTAGGGGCACAAACCCTAGTTGACCTCTAAGATTCTCAAAAGTACTCTTAAGCAGAGGTTTTGTAAAGATATCTGCTTGTTGCTCCTTAGTAGATACATGCTCCAATAACACATCTTTACTCTACACTTTCTCTCTCAGGAAATGATATTTTAGCCCAACATGATTGGTTCTAGCATGCAACACCGGTTTCTTTGAAATATTTATTGCGCTGGTGTTGTCACATAAAATCTTTACTAGTTTTGTAATCTTTAGCTTGAATCCTTCCAGAATGTGTTTCATCCAGATTGCCTGGGTACAATTTATATACGCTGCAACATATTCAACTTCAGCAATGGACTGTGATATACAACTTCGCTTCTTGTTGCTCCAAGATACAAGTCTTCCTCCAAGAAATAATGCACCACCGGTTGTCCTCTTCCTATCATCAACATTACTTGCCCAATCTACATCTGTATAAACCTTCAAATCAAAGCTACCTGCATATGGATACCATAATCCATAGTCAATAGCACCTTTCAAATATTTGAATATCCTTTTAGTCACTATCAAGTGTGTCTCCTTTGGATTCTTCTGAAATCTGGCAACTAAACCAACTGTATGAGCAATATCCGGTCTACTATGAACAACATAATGGAGTTTCCCTATCACTGATCTGTACTCCTTTTCATCAACAGATGCAACATCATCCTTCTTAGACAGTTTACAACCTATAACCATAGGTGTCCCAACTGGTTTACAGTCACTCATTCCAATTGTCTTCAATACCTCTTTCACATACTTAGACTGTGTGATAAAAATACCACTCTTCATCTACTGAAGTTGCAAACCTATGAAGAATTTTATCTCTCCTACTAGAGACATTTCAAATTCACTTTCCATCTCATTTTCAAAGTCATCACTCATGTCATCATTGCCTCCAAATATGATATCATCTACAAACACTTCACTAACCAGTATCTTAAAACCTATCTTCATTGGGTGTGAATATAGTCTTTCATACCATTCTCTTGGTGCTTGCTTCAAACCATATAGTGCCTTGTGTAGTTTACACACCATATCCTTTGCATCAATCAAAGCATAACCATCTGGCTGCTCAATGTATACTTCTTCTTCCAGTATTCCATTTGGAAATGTTGACCTCACATCCATCTGATATACTTTGAATCCCTTATATGTTGCAAATGTAAAAAGACTCCTAACACCTTCCAATCTAGCAACTGGTGCAAATATCTCACCATAGTCTTCTCCTTCTTCCTGAGCATAACCTTTTCATACCAATCTAGCTTTTTTCTGACTACTACTCCATCTTCGTTCAGTTTATTCTTGAATACCCATTCAGTGACTATCACATTTTTATTCACCGGTCTAGGTACTAGGGTCCGTGTATTTTTCTTCTCAATCTGGTCAAGCTCTTCTTCCATAGCTTTAATCCAGTGATCATCTCCAAATGCTTCCTTAGTAGTTCTAGGCTCAATAGTGGAGATCATGAAATAATTCTCTCTAATTCTTCTTCTGGTTAATACTCTAGCATCTTTATCTCCAATAATCTGGTCAGGATTATGATTGAGTCTCACATACCTTGGAATAATATGATCATTATCTTTAGGTTCTTCTCCCTCACTATCATCATCTTCTTCTATAGAATCTACCTGTTTCAATTGACCGGTGCTACAACATTCACTTCACCAGCTTCTGGCTTCACCGGTTCTATTTCCAAAATCAGAATGTAAGTTTCATCTTCCTTTTTCTCCTCACTGGTTTCTCTTGAAACTTCAGGATACTCATCCACTCGAACATCAACACTTTCAATGATTCTCTTTGTCCGGTTGTTGTAACATTTATAAGCCTTACTCTTGATGGAGTAACCAAAGAAATATGCCTTCATCACTTTTAGCCTCAGACTTACTAACATAGTCACCTCTCTTGATAAAAAATTTACAGCCAAAAATATTAAAATAACTAACATTAGGTGATCTATCATACTAGTATTGATAAGGAGTTTTATCCTTACCTCTCTTTACTAATACCTGGTTCATAGTGTAGACAGTTGTGCTGACAACTTCTCTCTAGAAAGTTTTTTCTACACCTCCTTGTATTAGTATCATTCTAGTAGCTTAAAAAACTGACCGATTTTTCCTCTTTGCAATACCATTCTACTGTGGTGTCCTCGGTGCAGAAATTTGCATAGTTAATTCCTCTTAAGTAAATTCACCACCTTGATCAGTCCTCAGACACTTTATCTTCTTACCACTTTCCTTTTCAACTAAGGCCAGAAATTCCTTGAACTTACTAAAGGCTTTTGTTTTGTCCTTCAAGAACGTGACCCACATCATTCTTGAGCAATTATCAGTGAAGATCATAAAATATCTATCACCTTGAATACTTTTAGTCCTTATTGGTCCACAGAGATTTGTATGAACAAAATCTAACAAATGTTCCGCTAAGAAAGATTTTCTCTTAAAATTTGAGGATGTCATCTTTCCTAATTGACATTCCTTACATAGAGCATTCACCGGTTTGTCCAACTGAGGCAAACCTCTTACCAACTTGGACTTATTGACTTTGACAATGTTATCAAAATTTATATGACAAAATCTCTGATGCCAAAGCCAACTATCATCTACTTTAGCAATTAAATAGTTGTTGACTTTAGGATTTAAGTGAAACGGGTTGCCTTTTGTCTCCTTTCCGGTTGCAATTAGTTTACCTTTTCTCCCATAGATTTTGCACATTAAATTCTTAAATTCCAATGGATAACCTTTGTCATTGAGTTGAGATACACTCAAAAGATTGTGATTTAATCCTTCAACCTAGTAGACATCATTTGCACTTCTCTTTTCATTAAGAGAAATGGTTTCGTTTCCTTTTACCATGCAGGGTGAGTCATTTCCAAATCTCACAACTTCTCCATCAAATTCCTTCAAAGTAAGAAATTTACTATGGTCACCAGTCATGTGGTGTGAACAACCACTATCTATGATCCAATCATCATAACTATCCGTGCGAGAAACTAATGCCTTATGATCAAATGTCTCCTCTTTAATGGAAACAAAGATAATGTCTTCATTAGCATCTCCCTCAAATTCCTCATTAGTGATACCACCATCAACTGCAATGAGACAATCTCTTTTTCCTTTTCCTTTGTACTTCTTCTACTTCTCATGCTTATGCTCATTGCCACCATTAGGACAATTAGTTGCAATGTGTCCAATCTTGTTATATGCAAAACACTTCAAAGGTAATTTACCTTTGTACTTACCAGTACCTCTGGGCAACCACTTGGCCAACAATGCTTCAAGCTCAATCAGACTGTCTTCATCATCAAATTCTCTGCTGGATCTACACTCATAACTGTGACTAACATCTCCTCTTTTCCTCATAGGTGGATTAGAAATCAAAGCTCTAAATGCCAATTTGGATTTCTAAGCACTACCATAATAACCATTTAATTCAAATGCAGTAAGTTTACCAATGATGGAGTCAAGAGTTACCTTAGTTTTATCAATAGACTTTAGTTCTTGAATGGCCACAAATCGGAAAGCATAGACCTGTAGAAGGGTTCTCAACACCTTACTAACCACTGTGGCATCCTCCACTTTACCACCAACACTCTTGATCTCACCAACTATCTCCTTGATTGTCTGACCATACTGTAGAATATTCTCACCTTTAGCCATCTGCATGTTATCAAATTTACCTCTCAAACTCTCTTCTTTGGCAATCTTCACATGCTCATCGCCACTATAGATTAATTCAATTTTCTTCCACACATCATAAGTAGTCTCTAGACCATGGATATCAACATACTCTGAATTAGACAAAGAACTGATAATAGCCTCCAATGCTTGATTATTTTCTTGTTGCTCTTTCTTTTGATCATCAGACATAGTCCCACTAGGTGCAACATATTGAGTAACAACATGTCCCCAGTATTGACTTCCTAGACTCTTGATATAGATTTTCATCCTATCACTCCATATTTTGTAGTTTTCCCTATTAAACTTTGGACCTTTTTTCTTCATCATGTTCTTCAAGATCTTCACCTCAAGTTGTTAGGCTTTGACACTAGAGGACCTGAAATGCTCTGATACCAATTGATGGTATGGTGAATCAATAAGGCTCGGGACAACTACTGAGAGGGGAGAGGGGGTGAATTAGTAGATGGAAAACTAACTAAAATTTCATCAAAATCAATAACAATCTCACAGGTCAATCTCAGAACTAACTGGTTCAAACACTGAACTACAAATTGCAATATCACTGTCAAGTATACCGGTTGACTATCATAATAGAATAACTGTATAACAGCTCTGAAACTCTCAAAACCTTTTAACAAAAACATTCAAATACTTTACTAATAATAATAAAAGAACATTTTAGATTATTGTTGGTCATCTTATCATATCTAAGTGGATTTAGCAGTTAAGAAAATTAACCATAGCAAACATAACCACAAAAACCATTCACCACTTGACACAATGATTTTGACGTGGAAACCCAAATGGGAAAAACCATGGTGGGGATGAATACCCACAAGTATTCTGACCCTGTTAGGAGTCAAGCCTATTAAAACTTTACAAAAAGTCATGTTAGGAACAGATCATGTTAGGGACCACCCGGTTAAGGGATTGACTGTAATATCCTATTAGAAGCATTACCCTGTTAAGAGTAAGCTTGGTAGAGGATTTGAAATCCAAGCTAATGGATCACCTGGTTAGAGGATTTAGATAGCACTAAGCCTGTTAAAGCTTACCCAGTTAAGGGATTTGACTGTTGTAACTGTTAGAAAACAACAAGGGTTTTTTGATCTGGTGAATAGAACTACTCTGCTTGATCAGATACTTTTCATGCTTCTATCTACCTTCATACATACTGCAGATACACCTTGTAGTTCGTCAACCAATCAGACTTACACTTAACCAAAATTGCCAACATTACAACAAAACAACTCATTGACCTTATAAGCAAAACAATTGGTCATTAACACATCACAAACCTAAGATCTCATAGAGATTACAAACAAAGCAGTTCAAGTATGGTCATTTGATTACATAGCAATCATTACACATTATTCAAGACAACCTCAACCTCTCCTTGATCACCACTCATCAATTTCTGTAACTCATCACATGCCAAAAAACATTTGAAACTCTTCACATACAACATCCATATGTGGCATCATTATCATTCATCATTTGGTCATAAACCAATACAACCGATTCACCAAGCTCCATCGGTTATGGTTTAGCACATCAATAGGTAGGGTTACCAGTTGATCTCACTGCTTCTCAAGTAGTATTGATTTCCTTCAATAGATCACCTACGAGTTGCAAAACAACATCATTACCAGTTATAATTGACATCAATGACAACACAATAGTTCATGAATGCAATTCTTCATGCAAATGCTAACATAAATAATTTATCAAAATTAATTATATACAATTATTCTAAAAATCATTTCAATTCCCAACCTTAACCAATATTCCCTTCTAATTCTGATTAGTTAATTAATTCCAATTAATTAACTAATGTCATGATTATTTTGATGCTTATGGACTCGATTGTGTAAAAAAATTGTTTTATGATAAAAAAAAATTATACAATCAAATTCAAAAGCATCAAAATAAATAACCATGGATTGTGGAAATATGATAGCATTAATGTCATGATTCCTACAAATCATATTTCTCAATCCCCATCATTTAGCCTAATTAATCCTAAGCCTAATCATGATCACCATTTTCCTCAATTTTATATTCCACTCATTCTCTCTCCTCATCTCCCATCCTCCCAATTCATCTGCTTGCACTCTAATCCTCTATTATCTCACCTAATCACTCCCCTTAAACATATGCACAATGGGTAAACTCTTTTCCATAAATGGCTTTCCCATCTCATCCTCCAACCATAAATTCTAACCACTTTTGTCTATCTAAGTAATTTCAAATTCATTGAATCTCCCCATGCACTCTCTTCCCAAGGAATTTTTAATTCCTTTATCCTTTATTCTCCCCATGCTCCCTATTTCTTAGGAATTTTTAATTCCATTTGTCTTCTTCCAAGGAATTTTAAATTCCTTTCTTCTCTTCCCAAGGTACTTGAGGAACTCTTCCCCATGTACTTGAGAAATATAGAGACAAGAAATGCCTTTATGAAAAATCTCTTGGATCTCCCACTTTTCCTCTCAAATTCAATCCTATCCCTCCATCCCCTTTAATATTAACCTTCCATTATGGACCCCTCCAATCTATAAATTGGAGTATCCTTCTTTACAAATAAAGGAAAAATCTTTTACATTATTATGTTGTCCATTTGAGTCCAAAAAAAGCATCCATAGCACCCTTATCATGCCCAAATCTTGCCGCATATAATTTATCACCTATCACTCAAATACTTATCACTTTGTTGTGTTACTAGAGACAAATCCACATCCCTCATATCAAAGGAGCAAATCAAGTGGAGGATCAAAGGCACATTCCACTTCCCATTCAATTGGAAGAAGTGAAGAGAGTGTTGGCATATGCACACTCCAATGAGACATTGTATGTGATTGAAGGTTTTGTCATTGATGGCAACCTTGAAATCTTATGGCACCGGCAAGGCATTATATCGGCAAAGAATTACACTAACAAGTTGGTGCACCGGCATCAACAGATCACACTCTACACCGACACTCAGGACACTGACACCAGCACATAAGAAAGGAAGTATACTGGCATAGAGGCCGACAAGATTTTGTTATATTATATTTTGTTTATTATAGTAAAAATGTGTAAGCCGACTTGGAAAGTTGTAAAATGACTCTTATATATAAAAGAGATCATTGTAGACATTTGTGATGATATGTAGAAGCATTTAAGGAAAATATTAGGTAGACCTAATGTGCAAAATATAGGTCAAGGGGTATATGTAAAGAACAGAGGAGGAATTGGTACTGAATTTGGCATTGAAGATGCTATTGTAAAGTAGTACAAGATATTGGATTTGTATAATCCTTATTGTAAGTCAGTGAGACTTCCCATTGAGCAGTGAGCTCTAGGCAGTTGGCCTTCCTGCATGTGCAGGCCCCTATTGTAAGTAATATTCTCTTATTGGCCAGTGAGTGAATATTGTGGGTCACAAATCCCACCAAGGTTTTTCCCACATCGGGTTTCCTCGTTAAAATCTTGTGTTATGGTGTGCTTTTCATGTAGATGTTCTTGATTTTGTTTATTGCATTATTTCTTGCATACCGGTACACTGTTATATTATGTTCTGCATGTTTTAAGTTAAGAAATTCTTATTACCGGTTAGATACTGATTCACCCCCCCCCATCTCAGTATCTATGGGATCCCTAACAATTGGTATCAGAGCCTGGTCCTCTATTTTCAGAAGCCTAACAGTTTGAGGAAGATCTTGACATCGGTAAAGATGGAAAATTTGATGAAATAACTGAAAGGAGCTCTTACAAACTATGATGCAGAAAAGTTGAAAAATATTAAATTAGAAGATGATTTAAGGGTAGCTCAAGATATCATTCAGGTACTTCAAGAAAATCTTACTGTTGCAAGAAATAAGAGAAGAAAACTTTGTGAAAAATTGCAAAATGAGAATGATGAAAAGGGATCACTTAATGATATGATAAGAAAGATAAAACAAGAGAACATGACAATAAAAAATGAAATGCAGGATATGACTATGAGATTTTGCAAAGAGATTGAGGACAAGAAGAAGAACGAAGAAGAATTGACCAGAAGACTAAGTGATGCAGCAAATGAGAACACAAGACTTAGCTATGAAAATGACATGTTGAAGACAGATCTGATGCATACTAAGAATGACTCAAATGAACTGATGAGAAAAAAAGAAGTCTTAGAAAGAGAACTAGAAACTGCAAATCAACACAAAGAAAAATTCAAGAAAAGCTCAGAGGAACTTGGCACCTTGCTGAAGAATCAAAAACCTAAAGGTGACACTTCTAGAATTGGCTTTGAAGTTGGTGAAAGCTCCGGTACTGCAAATACTCAGGATCACAGCAAACCGGTAAGACAACCTAATGCTTATAAATACAATGGAAAATGCTTTAACTGTAATAAGTATGGTCATAGAGCAAATGAATGTAGATCTAGAAATTATCAGAATATCAACACACCCACCAGTCAATGTTCTAAATGCAACAAAGTAGGTCACAACTCTGAAAACTGCAGAATGAATGTGAGATGTTATGTTTGTGGACGATTTGGACATTTATCTAATCAATGCAGAACACAAACCAACATAGGTTATGGAAAAGCTATTCAGAAGAATAATGTAACTTGTTATGCATGTAACAAGATTGGGTATATTGCTAAATTCTGTAGAAGTAAAGGAACACCGGTAGACAAAAAAATTTCTATCTTTAAAGGTAAAGAAAAAGTTGAAGAGGTTAAGCAAGAATTCTCAAAACAATGGATTAGAAAAGCTGATCTAAATATTGGGAATACTCCTCCATTGGTAGAACAAGTCAATGCTTCACTGGTAGGACAGAGTGATGCTTCACCAGCAGGATAGAGTAGTGCTCCACTGGCAAGAAGTTCTTCATCTAATTGAAGAAAATTTCCTTGAGGGTTTAGCAATCTAATGATACATGTGGTATTATTCCCTCAGTTAGAGATAAGAAGTTGGAAATTACTTATTACCGGCAAACAATGTTAAGTGAATACTTAACCGGCATGCAATTAATGTGGTAGATGGCGAAAAGACACTATAAAATTAAGGTTTTAGGTCCATTTTACTTCACCGATATTTCAAATTTACGAAGAGCGCGAAGACTTCGAGCTAAGGCATTTCGAGCAAGAAGCAAGAACACTCCAAGCAATCATCCATCCTAAAGGTAGTAAAAGGTATTTAATCATGGCATCCACCTCTGCAATTGAATATATAGCAAACCCTACTGTTGTTGAAGTAATAAAAAGACCTAGGCCCATATTTCAGTTCGTTCCCAAGATAGCAAAGAAGGATGATACCTTAGGTGCTTTTTCTCAAATTCCTATGGGAGTTGTATATGCTCAAGACCCCAGAATGTACATCCACTGCAACATTGAAGAGTTAGGAGATGAGGAAATTAAAACCATGTATAAAACCGTGATATGTGATAAAATCGGCAATGTAAAGGATGAACACAAGATCATTGAGACCCTAGGATTTACAGAGATCCTTAGCATTCCTAAATTTCCAAAGGATGTGATTAGGATAGTCTTAAGCAGGGTACATGGAGAATTTTTTTGGTTAGATGAAATCCACAAGATCACCAAGGAAGCTGTGAAAGTTGTCACATGGTTACTGACCACCGGTAAGAGACCAGATAAAACCAAGAAGGTTCCGAATGACCTACTTATAAACCTAACTAGTGCAACATTTGACAAAAGTTCTCTAAGGGTTAATGATGTAAAAGATATCAATGTGAGATTCATCAGTATGATATTAGGGTATAAAGCTACTCATGCTAATAGACTCAATTCAGTTTCAAGTTTATGCATTAAGAGTTCTTATGACATGGTCATAGATAATGCAAAAATTGACATATGTGAGTGGTTAAACGATGAATTAATTGACAACCTTGGAAAGATCAAGAAAGACAAGAAAGGAACTTTCAGATTTGGAAATCTGTTAGTATGTCTAATGCTACATATAACAAAATAGGTTCCCGGTATAGGTTACAAAGAACTTGGATATGACATACTGGTAGGCAAACAATTGACTGAACTATTCAATAACATGGGTGAGAACAAGGAAAACAATATTCATGACTTTTTCCAAGCATTAAAGGTCAAAATGAAGAAAAGAGTAAGGTTATCACAGAAGATTGTAGACAAATACAAAGATGATATATGCTTTGTCATCAAGAAAGATGAAATCTGGATGGAAGCTATCATCCCAAGGATAGTTTGGGTAACCGAGATGGGATATGAAATAGATGATCACATAGTTGAAACATATGCTAAAGCACTTCTGGAAGCCCCCAGTGAACCTAAGGAAGAAGTATTTGGTAGTGCTGAGACTATAGAAAGCCAAATACAATTAAAAAAAAGAGTGAAAAAGGTTGAGGCATTTGTAAGAAAAGGTTCCAGACAAGCAAAAGCCATCAAAGAAGATGTATTGAAGAAAACCGGCATAACAAAGGATGAGTTAGTAGCTCCACAGCCTGAAACTCACCTATCACCGGTAGGTACTTCTTTGGAAAGTAACATGCCTGCAAATTTCAAAAGAGTTGTAAGAAAAAGAGATCCCTCACTGGGAACCACACCTTCACCTAGGAGGACAAGGCAAAAGCAACAAGCAATGAGATCTCCGGTTAGAAAGGCCACACCAAAGAAGAAACTGACACCCAAGAAGAAGAAACGGACAAACAAAGACTTGGCCCCTCTTGATATAATACTGAATGAAATCACAGAGGAAGGTAAATTGAAGAAAATAGAGAAAATATATGACACTCTAACAACTGATGAGAAAGAACAAGTTGAAAATAGTGTTATATTGCACATGGATATGTAAAAGAAATTTTTTCTGGAAGTACTCAATGAAATTCCTGATGAATTATTCTAAAGACTAGAGGCAAGAAGACAAGCAGTGATAGAATTGGATAAGAAAACAAAGGTTGAAAAGTTACTTGCTGTATATCCAAAAAACTCTCCACAAGAAATTAATGACCTAATTGCTCAAGCAAACCAGACAGTATTCTCTACTGCACACCAGCATGTTGCCTTAATGGTAGGAAGAGTCAATGAGGTGACTGAAGAGATAGAAAATGGTTGGGATATATTCCTTGTTGAGAAAGAAAAATAAGAAGAGTACAGGAACCCCAAGCCTACAAAGGTATATCAAAAAGATAGAGACAAGGGGAAAGGAAAAGTTGGTGGACCACCGAGTATCAAGGTTAGAGACAACTTAGCCCCACCTCCTTTGAATACTACACTGGTAAAAACAACAACCACTGAAGATCAACCGATAGCTGAGAGTATGGATATAGAGGATGACAATCCTAATTCTGAAGTCCTATATACTGTGAATGTTGATACTCAGAAGATCAACATAGTGGTAGACAAAGATACAACTGATAAGTCAGATATAGCTAGTGAGCCTCTGGTAGCAGGGGAAACTGATAAACCGATAGAAGATAAAGAGAAAAAGGTAGAGACTGAGACACAAAATGAGGCAATGAAACATATAGAGAAACAAACAGAGCTAAAGGCTCTAGAACAACAACAACCGGAACAAGTACATAAGGGAACAGTGCCACCAGCAACTAGTGAAGTAGGAAAATAAGTGCTTAAAGAAATGCAGACACAAATAGACCTACCAGAGGTCAAAACAAGCTTGGTTACTTCCACCAGTACTCAGATTGCTGATTCATCATCAAGCTTCAAATCAACCAATGTGACTGAGGTACTACTTGACTCTATCAAGAAAATAACCAACTACAGCTCACAGGATTACAAAGCAATTGATGATACCATACCAATTTTGAAGGTAATTGCTCCTAACTGTGATATAGATAACAAAGATTCTTTAGGACAATTGGATACACTGTGTAAATATATCTCAAAAAACATTGAGAAAATAAAGGAAGATTCAGTGAAGGATAAGGTAGAAATTGGAAAACAAAAATTCTTTGATGAGAAAATAAAGAAGTGTAATAGATATTTTGACACACTTTTACCGAAATTATGTAATTTGTTGAAAGAGTACAAAAATCTGTATAAAGATACCTGTAAAACAAAAATTTTGACTGTAGATATAGAGAAGAAAATGAGCAAGGTACAGGATGAGATCAATAAACTTGTAGATAGTTTTGTCAACTCACCTGATACACTATCAGTTTTTGAGGAGAAGATAACAAATTTTGAGGAAGAACTACTTAAATTGGAAATAGAGAAAGAAAGGATAATAAATAAGGCAAAACATTTCAGATCTAAACTAAGTCCAAGATTGGACTATCTAGCATCTTTGCGGAAGGAAATTTCTGAGGCACTAATACAGGGAAGCAAAACACCAGCAGAGCACTTGCAGCATCTCACCGGTATAGTGAAGAGAACAGAAATAGCAATAAAGGATAGCAAGAAGTTTATGGATAGTATAAACTTTATTTTGGGAGATCTTTTTCAAATTATAACTACCCAGCTACAAGTTTGAAACCACAAACTCTACTGACATCTTGACAACCTTTGTCATTGATGCCAAAGGGGGAGTAGTGGGATGAGAAAATTCAAATCACAGGATAGGAATCATATGCTCAGGGGGAGCTCTCATATTTTTGGTAATATTTTTGGACTACACATTTTGGATACTTTTTGAAATTTCTCATGAGTGTTGCCATCAATTCCAAAGGGGGAGATTGTTGGCATATGCACACTCCAATGAGACATTGTATGTGATTTAAGGTTTTGTCATTGATGGCAACCTTGCAATCTTATGGCACCGGCAAGGCATTATACTGGCAAAGCATTACACCGACAAGTTAGTGCACCAGCATCAGCAGATCACACTCTACATCGACACTCAGGAAACTAGCACCGGCACAGAAGAAAGGAAGTATACCGGCATAGAGGCCGACATGATTTTGTTATATTATATTTTGTTTATTATAGTAAAAATGTGTAAGCCGACTTGGCAAATTGTAAAATGACTCTTACATATAAAAGAGATCATTGTAGACATTTGTGATGATATGTAGAAGCATTTGAGGAAAATATTAGGCAGACCTAATGTGCGAAATATAGGTCAAGGGGTATATGTAAAGAACATAGCATGAACCGGTACTGAATCTGGCATTGAAGATGCTATTGTAAAGCAGTACAGGATATTGGATTTGTATAATCCTTATTGTAAGTTAGTGAGACTTCCCATTGAGCAGTGAGCTCTAGGCAGTTGGCCTTCCTGCATGTGCAGGCCCCTATTGTAAGTAATATTCTCTTATTGGCTAGTGAGTGAATATTGTGGGTCACAAATCCCACCGAGGTTTTTCCCACACTAGGTTTCCTCATTAAAATCTTGTGTTATGGTGTGCTTTTCATGTGGATGTTCTTGATTCTGTTTATTGCATTATTTCTTGCATACCGGTACACTGTTATATTATGTTCTGCATGTTTTAAGTTAAGAAATTCTTATTACCAGTTAGATACTGATTCACCCCCCCCTCTCAGTATCTGTGGGATCCCTAACAGAGAGAAGGTATAAAAGGTTATTTTATTTTATTTAAATGCTTTTATGTGTTTATGAATATGTTTTATGCATCTAATCTTCTGATTGGATTTCCTCATGCTAATTTTGGCACACCCAATGGGACCCCAAATCACTTAATTTGATGAATTTGTGAGTTTTCTTGTGAAGGTTTGTACAGGTTGCACTTCACTATCTTGGCTTTGTATTAGCGTGAGCAACTACATATCAACATCTCCACCCAAAAATCAATGTCTCTACTCTATGGATTTTTTACTAACATATGCTTTGGTAGGTTCTGTATTTCACTATCTTTGCTTGCAGAATGTTGTCTCCACTTCAGATTTGACATCTTCATAGGGAAGTTTTAACACCTTTGCTCTAATATATTTTCTATGCAATTTTTTCAACATATATATATATATATATATCTGTGTGTGTGTGTGTGTGTGTGTGTGTGTGTGTGTGTGTGTGTGTGTGTGTGTGTGTGTCTATATAACAAAATCATTAAAAATAATTATTATATGTTTTGTTTTGCTTTTTGTTCTTGATAATTCCTTGTTTTTGTTATATTTAAAGGTTTGACAAGTAGAAATTTCTAATTTCAAAGCTAACTATTTTTTTTGTAGTAAATTGTACCAATGTCTATGCTTCTACATCGACATCCGCATTTCACTGTCTATGTAGAAGGAGCGTCGTCTCTCCCTAACTTTTTGCGTCGCTGCCTGATTCAATTTTTAATAAGATTTTGCTAATAATTTTTTTGGTATTTTATCTTTCTTGACCATCGAAGACAAAATCTACAAACTACTTGTTGGAATCAAGGAACACTAAGAGGGGGGCTAAATCAGTGTTCTGCAAACTTTAACTTTGTTAATTTGTTCTTTCAACCATTTAATGCATTGAACCAAAAGAAAGATGGAAGAACACAAGGGAATCAACCTCAACACCATAACACATATATTTTATATGTGGAAAACCTGGTCAAGGGAAAAACCACGCTGGTGATGAGACCCATAGGATGAGTATACTCAAATATATTTTTTTACAATGGAAATGCACATGCATTCAGGCACACTGCCTAGAGCTTACATCTCAAAGAAAGAATGGCTACAACTCTAGGAAGGCCCACTGCCTTAGAAATAAATTACAACATATTATTGAAGTACATGAACTAAATAATAATGTCTAAAAATGCCTGATTATAGTTTCAGTTAAGCACATTACGCAAACTTTTCATACTTTTCCTTATACTACTCTGTTCCACTATTATGCTCTAATCTGGAGCATAAATCTATAATCTATGTATGTGCAACTCTGCACAATCGGTCACCAAAGCCTCTCACATTCAACAAAAACACTAAAATGATCAAATACATCGCTTATATATATATATACAATAAAATTTTAGATCAGCCACATATCGGCTTCAAGAACACTTAGCATATTGTGAAACGTGTACATACTGTCCGCTAAATCTGAAACCAAAATACCAATGCAGACCAAAATAATTGTCCACATGTTACACCAACCTTTGAAATAAACACTTGGACCACAAAAATAATCACCAAAATTGATCCACATAATTTGCATAAGGATTATCCATACAAGTCATCTTCCCTACACTGATAAACTAAAAAATTGATACACCGAAGCTTCTAACTTGAGCATGAATTATTATCGAAGGCTAAAACTCTAGAACATAGATTTCTAGACATCCACCAACCTACAACCAGATTGGTAACACAAGATGATAACCAGTAGTGATGTATCAACCAAAATGCACAACACTCTCAAATGCTTACTTCTAGCTTGCTAGACTTGAACCAATCTTGAATCCGACTTCCGATAGGATCACATACATCAATATGGATGGGTGAACTAAATTGGGTTGCCATCAATGACAACACTAGATAACCTATGTAGTGTCTCTTGCCAACAAGCTCCCTCTTTGGCATTGATGCAACGCTTAGTGAAAAATGACTAAGTGTCTTACCAAATATTAGCACGCACTGCAAAAATCAAAACTCAAAATTCTAAAATTCTAAAAGCTCCCCGTAGATGATTATGACACTTTTCAATTCCCTACACTGCCCCTTTCACATCAATGGCAAAGGAAGGGATCTGGATGTTAAAACTCATACAAAATTCCTATGAACATACTGCATATATACAAATAGACTCTCCTAACTTACATATATTTAAATATATCTGTAAAAATGTTCTTCAATAAGATCCGATCACTGTCCCAACCTTTCTTGAGACTCTCCAAAATTGAAATTTGCCCACTAAAATGAAACACCTACATTTCTATTGTATGAAGGTCTGAGGGTTCATTAGGTACCATGACATCTTGGGCTTCCTTCAAAGCACTGAATAAAGTTTCAAATTTTGGACCAATTAGGATCTGAAGTTCACTGACTCTACCAACAATTCTATCCTTTTCATGCATCAAATTCTTGATCTTGTCAAGATAAGAAATAACCTGACCTTCTTGACTAGCCACTAAAATAGTCTAAGGGATCAAAGGATTGGGATATACCCACCAATAGCTTCTCATTTTCTTTTATTTGCTTCTCAATATCCAGTGAACTTAGAAAATAATAGACATGAATTGTAGACATTGCCTCCTTCTGATAAAGCATTTTTAATACTATTTACGTAGGTGTCTAATAGGATTCTATCATTTGCAATCATATTATTCAAAGAACTAAACCTCTTGGCATCAAATTCATTCCAAACCTTATCCTCAACTGACTTCTCAAGTTATTCAAAGTGAGTAGTTATCGAATTTATCTAGACTTTCAGTTGACCGGAGGGAGTATCTGATGTGTCCTTGACATATGAAAGCATGATCTTCTCCAATACACCGGATGCAAAAGTAAGTAAATCACTATCCTCAATATGAGACTTCAACATTTCCTCCATTGCTTTGGCCTAAGCAAATGATGGTAGCTGCAACTTCTGGATGGGAGAAAGAGTGGCTAGATCGATATGCCCTTGGATATACTCAATATCATCTAGTTCATGCTTGTCATTCTCCAAAAATACCTCCATTTCCTCTGTAGTGTCTCTTGCTTCCTTGACTGGTTCAATCTTTACTTCCGCCAACTTCACTCTTTCTTCACTAGATGGGACTTCATTCTTCATAGATGTCTTAGCTAAATCTACTAAAGGATTCAGAGTATCCTTAATTGTATCTACTTTGACTGATTCCTCATTACTTTAATTCACTTTTTCTTCTTTTACAACAAAAGGAACATTCGCCTCAACCTGCTCGTCTTTAGATTTCATTCCATGAGTTTCTAGAGTAGATGACTCCACCAATAGGAGCCTCTTCTGATAGAACATCAAATTTGTTCCTTAGCAAGACTGATTTCAAAATCTTCTCTGATTCTCTGATTACTACCTCAGCCTCCCCAATAATTAACTTATTTATCCTGGTCTTACTTCTAAACTCACTCTTGGTTTCTTTGAGAATTCAATTTACCTCTTCTATCAAAATCATAGGACAAATATTTACCAAGGTATGCTCTCTAAGTTTGATATCTTCTTCCTTATCACTTAATATTCTCATTTCTAATACATTATATTGGCTTTTAGGAATTCCAGACATAATTTGAACAAGAGCCCTATTGAATATATTCAAGTACTTAATAGTGGCTTTTTCTAGAGTTCTCTAACTGGCTTCATCAAATTTGTCATAACATTCAGAGAGTGGCTTGAGATTACCTTTAACAGTGAGAGATTTTTCAACATCTTCAATAGACATACCGGATGGATCTAGCTTCATCTTCTTATTGGCTTTCTCTCCACCAAAGGGCTTTTCCTTAGACACTTTTGAAGCTTTAGTGCCCCTTGTCTTTATTTATTTTAGTGCTTCATTCTACTTAGTCTCTCCATCATCTTCCACAAAAAAATACACTCTTGTGCCTTAATCCTTCTTCGTCTTTTCTCCTATAGTGAATGGCTTGACTTGGGGTTTTGTTGTGTTGGCTGGATTTTGAAAACTGGAGGAGGGTGTAGAGCTTCTGGTTGGTCTAGATCTGGCAAAGGAAGTTGTGGGACTAATTGACTCAACCTTTATTGAATTTCCTTCATCATCTTGCTCTCTCCTCCTCCTAGCTTCTCTAACCGCTTCGACAGTAATGCCAATGCTCCATGCATAGTGCTCCACCTCCTTTCCCACCTTTTGAATCATCTTAAGGTTCTTGAGTTATTTGTGCAATTGCAAATCCTTCTCAGCAAAGGTGCCAAACCTTTCTTCTAAAGAATCAACACGCTTACTCAACCAATGTTGAGCATACACCTCCAATATCTACTCATCAACTTCATACCCCATGGGCATGATCCATACTATCCTAGGTTCTAATGATTCCATTAAGCATTGATAAATGTCTACCATGAAGCATATGGTATCATTGTACTTCTCCACTACAGATTTAGGGATTCTTTCCCTAGCTTGCATCATGTTCTAGAAATTCTTGAAGTACCCCATAGTATAGTTCTCCAAGCCTTGATGTCTCCAATACTATACAAAAGATCTCTAATTTGGACTGTTAGGATAACCAATCAACAGCTAAGGGGGGTTGAACCAGTTGTTAACAGATTATCAAACTTTAAGAACATAAAACCTTTTAACGAATGCATAAACCAAATATGAGAATAGCAGATATATCTATTAAGCACAAACATAAATCATAAACCAAATACCATGCATCCACAACACATAACACCAAGATTTGTACGTGGAAAACCTGGTAAAGGGAAAAATCATGGTGGGAAGCCTACCCATAGTTAGATGATACTTCTACAATAAGTATGTGATTACAATAAGGGGCCTGCACATGCAGGAAGGTCAACAACCTAGAGCGCACTGCTCATCACCAAGGAGCCTCACCAACTAAAAAAGATATCCAGACTACAATCCAAAAATTACAATGAACTACAAGAATAGTATCTCCTATGCCAGAGTATAGTTCCAGTTAAGCTCAATGTTGGAGATCTTAAACCTCTTACATAAATATAATTCAATCACTTGTGATCGACCAAATCCTCTACATATGATTACAAATTTATTCATACATGGATATTCCCATAACCCATGATCGATGCCACGAACTACAAAGACATCTTACATCATATTTATACCAACCCGAGACCTAAACAATTAGGTTGGCCACCTAAAAGATAATACAATAAATCCATTACATAAACCTACAAACCAATGATAATCCAAGTCGGCCTAAGACTGAAACAACATTAACCAAACAATAAATCCAACTGGTAATGCATCAAGAACATCCACCAACGTGTTACATAAATCGATCCATAAATTAGCAGAATAAGACCAGACCTAAAATAGGTTGCCATAAACCAAATGCAACACCACATATCAACTGGAACATGAGCATAATAACCATCAGCATCTTGAAAACCTTCTAGAAGCTGCACCAATACCACTTATCAAATCCATCAAAAGATCTTCAATAAAGCTCTGTCGGTAGAACCCTTACCAGTAACCAAAATGCTTACTAGATCAAATGATAGCTTCCAGATCACCAAATCCCAAACCAACTAAATGTGGCACGCATCTGAATAACATGAATAACCAAACCAAACCAATTCCACCAATCGGAATATACCAGAGACAAATCTCCTGATCATCATCAAAGACCAACCACTCTACCGGAATCCGGTAGAAAATTAAAGAAGATAGTACTGACATCAATGACAAACATCAATGCAACATATAATCAATTCCTCCAAATTTCCAACAATTTCCCCGTTTGGCATTGATGACAACACTAGATGTGAAAAATATCCAAGTGCCAAGAATTGCCAAACAAGTCTTTCCCAATAGAAAATATCTAACAAATGAAATAAAAATGAAGTTCTGAACCAAATAACCAAACCATAGACCAAACTCCCGTTGTGACTAATATCTCTCTTAAGATCTATTTTTCACATGTATACCTATCCCCCTTTGACATCAATGATAGAAATCTGACATAAAAATCAAAGAAAAATCATAAAACCTATGAACCACACAGCTGACTATTCCCCCTGAGTAGTAGCACCAACTCATCAATCTGGAATGAATGATAGTTCTGATAATACATACCAGGCTGATGCCAATCAACATCACTCAAGTCTTAATAGGAGGGGAAAAGACCCCCAATCTCTCTCTAAAATACTCAAATGATTCCTTGGGCAAAGGTTTAGTGAAGATATCTACAATCTTCTCTTTAGTGTTCACATAAACCAATCCAAATTCATTTGCTTCCACCTTTTCCTTCAAAAAGTTATACTTGATTGATATAGGCTTTGTCTTAGAATGAAATAATGGATTCTTTGATATGTCAATAGCAGCAAAGTTATCACAATGAAATACTACCGGTTCATTACAATCTACCCTTATATCCTTCAACATTTGCTTCGTCCATAGAACTTGTGTACAACTAGTAGTAGCAACAACATGCTCAACTTCAACAATAGATAAAGAAGTACATGACTATTTCTTGCTGATCCATGAAACAAGTTTCTTTCCAAGAAAGAAAGCTCCATCGGATGTTTCCTTTTAGTCATCTATATCTCCAGCCCAATCTACATTTGTATATGCACATAATGTAAAGTCATCATTTTTAGGATACTACAAACCATATTCAGTTGTTCCCTGTAAATATCTGAAAATTGTTGTCACTGCACTCTCATGATTCTCTCTCGAACCACTTTGATATCTTGATACAATACAAATTGCATTCATTATATCTGGTCTATTCTGAGTTAAATATAGCAGAACTACAATCATAGATTTATTCCTTGTAAGATTTACCAAAGTTGATACATCTTTCTTTGTCAATTTCTCACTTTTCACCATAGGAGTACCAACTGGTTTAGAATTTTCCATACCGAATTTCTTCAACAACTCTCTAGCATACTTAGTTTGATTGATGAAAATACCTTTATCAGTCTAAGTAATTTGCAAACCTAAGAAAACTCTCATTTCTCCAGTCATAGACATCTCAAATTCATTTTTCATATTATCAGAGAATTCCATACATACCTTTTCCTCACCTCCAAAAATGATATCATCCACAAACACCTGAACAATCAATATGTCATCATTAGTAATCTTATAATATAATTTATATTCAACATTACCTTTAGTGAAAGCAAGCTTCAAAACATATTTGTCCAATCTAGCATACCAAGCTCTAGGTGCTTGCTTCAATCCATATAAAGCTTTCCTCAATCTGCAAACCATGTTATTGTCATATGAAAGAGAAAATCCATCAGGTTGCTTAGTGTAGACTTCCTCTTCAAGATCTCCATTTAGAAATACACACTTTACATCCATTTGATAAACCTTGTATTTCTTATGGGCAACATAAGCAAGAAATAATTTCACAGCTTCAATCCTAGCTACCGGAGAAATTTTTTTTCATCATAATCAATTCCTTCCTTCTGAGAATATCCTTTACATACCAATCTAGCCTCGTTCCTCACAACTTGTCCATATTCATTCAATTTATTCCTAAAAACAAATTTAGTTCCAATAGCATTCTTATTTTTAGGTCGGGGAACTAAAGTCCATTTGTTGTTCTTTTCTATCTGATCCAATTCCTCTTCCATAGCTTTCATCCAACATTCATCCTTACATGTTTCATCTACTAATGTCAATTCAATTAGAAAAATTAAACATACCTATTCAGTTGCCAACCTTCTCCTTGTCATCACTCCTTTTCTCTTGCCTCCAATGATCTGATATTCTAAATGATTCAACCTTACATACCTAGGAGTCTTTTGACTTTCCATTTCCCTGCTTTGATCTTCAGTTGTTTTTGAATTTTTTGATACTATCAGAGTAACTGGCTCAACATTTTGTTCTAGTATAGGTGTTACCGGTTTAGTTATGATTATTTATAATTCTGGTTCTCTCTCATAAGTTATGATTTGACCTCTGTACTACTCATCCACCTTGACATTAGCGCTCTCCACAATTCTCTATATTCTTTTGTTATAACATACATATGTTTTCCTTTCATTTGAATAACCAAGAAATATTCCTTCATCACATCTAGGATCAAACTTTCCAATGGAATCATCTCTTTTGATATAACATTTACTACCAAAGATTCTGAAATACTTAACTATAGGTGTATGACCAAACCATAACTCATAAGATGTCTTACCGGTGTCTCCTTCGATATGAACTTTGTTGAATGTGTACACTATCGTTCTCATAGCTTCTCTTTGATAGATATGCGGCAAATTAGCTTCTATCATCATAGATCTAGCTGCATCCAGGATAGTTATGTTCTTTCTTTCCACAACACCATTTTGTTGAGGTGTCTGAGGTGCAGACAACTGTCTCCTTATCCCATGTTTCTCACAATAAGTGTTAAATTCACAGGATGTCAATTCACCACCCTGATCGGATCTTAAGAATTTGATTTTCAATCTCATCTCTATCTCAACTATATCTTTTAAGTTCTTGAATTTTTCAAAGCCTTCAGATTTCTCCCTTAGAAAAGTAACCCACGTCATTCTAGAATAGTCATCAATGATTAGCATGTAATATCTATCACCTTGAAAACTTCTTATTCTAGCAGGACCATGTAAATCAGTATGAACAAGATCAAGAACATCATTATATTTTTTTTGTATACTCTTAAAATAAGTTTTAACTTGCTTTCCCATTTGACATTCCTTACATACCGGATTACAAGGATTCACAATCTTAGGTATATAACTTCCTTAGTTGAACTGATCTTTACAATGCAATCAAAATTCACATCACACAACCTTTTATGCCATAACCAACTCTCATCAATATGTGAAATCAAACATGTCTTCTCACCAGAGTTCAATAGAAAGATTTTACCTCTAGTTTGAGTATCAGTCGCAATCTCCAATCCAGATCTGTTGATAATTTTGCATTTTCAATCCTTGAACTATAATTGAAATCCCTTATCCACCAACTGACTTACACTCAAAATATTATGCCTTAAACCTTCTACATCATAAACATTATTTTTTTTATGCCTACCATCCAATGATATAGTTCATCTTCCTCTGATCTTCCATGCTTTGTCATCTTCAAATCTGACTAGACCACCATCAAATTCTTGTAAAGATAGAAACTTCTTTTTATATCCAGTCATATGATGTAAACATCCACTATTTATCACCCATTCAGCCTTGTCTTCAACTTTAGTAGAAAGGGCCTTCTCTTCATTATGAATGATAGGTTCTGGAGCATCTTCCTTGATAGCTAAGAATACCCATTCTTTTCCATCGCTAGATCCACTAGTTGAATCTTTTGTTGGTTCATCACCAAAATCATCAGTTACACCTTCCTCATCAGCATAGTAGCATGATTTATCTCTGTTCCTCCTATACTTATGCTTGTTTTGATATTCATGGTTAGGCTTAAAAGATCTTCTATATTTCTCTTCAAATCTTGAATTCCTCTCAGGACATCTAGATGCAAAATGACCTATCTTATTACATGCAAAATATTCGAAAGGTAATTTCGTTCATACTTACTTCCTATCAGACCTTTAGGTACTCTTCTAGCATATAGGGCTTCAAGTTCCTCAAGATCTTCATCTTCTTTCCTCATATCCTCTAGTTCCTTCGCATATAATGCTTTGCAATAATTATTGCCAGTTGATGATGTAGATGCCTTGAATGCAAAATTTGTCTTTCCAGCTCCTTGAGGACCAAATTCTTCAAGCTCAAAAGAAGATAACTTTCCAACCAAAGTATCCCTATTAGCAGAAGTATTAGACATTGTTCTCATGTCATTAATTGCACTAGCCTTCATCTTGTAAGCTGATGGAAAATCTCTCAATACTTTAGAAATAATCTCATCTTCGCTCAGAGATCCACAACAAAATTGAATTCCCAAGACAATTTCATTGACTCTTTCCATAAAAGAAGTAATTCTTTCATCTTCCTCCATTCTTAGGTTCTCATACCTTACTCGGTAACCATCAAGTTTAGCAATTTTAGCAGTAGGATCACCTTCATTTAGAGTATCTAACTTATCCCATATAGAATTTACAGATAATTTGTCTGTTAATCCTATTAATTTTTTATCTAAAAGGGTGCTCAAAAGGGTTTCCCTCGCTCTATGGACATTTTCAATGTTCTTATCCAAATTTGCCTGAGGAGGGTTGCTAGGTGTCAGATCATAAGGGGTATAGCCTTTCTCAGTGATCTCCCAAATCTTCTTGCTAAGACATCTCATATGAGTCTCCATCTGAACCTTCCATACTCTGTAATTTATTCCTTCAAGCCTAGGGTTGTCCTTCTGGTAAGAAATTGAAGTTGAATGATTACTCACCATAGGATCTTCCTCAAGTTGTTAAGCTTCTGCAGAGAGGACCAAGCTCTGATACCAATTGTTAGGATAATGGGTGAACAACTGAGAGAGGGTGTGAATCAGTTGTTAACAAATTATGAAACTTTAAGCACAAAAAAGCTTTTACCAGAATGCATAAACCAAATACTAGAATAGGAGATATATCAATTAAGCACAAACATAAATCATAAACCAAATACCATGCATCCACAGCACATAACACCAAGATTTGTACGTGGAAAACCCAGTAAAGGGAAAAACCATGGTGGGAAGCCTACCCACAGTCAGATGATACTTCTGCAATAAGTATGTGATTACAATAAGGGGCTTGCATATGCTAGAAGGCCAACAACCTAGAGCGCACTACTCATAACAAAGGAGCCTCACTAACTACAAAAGATATCTAGGCTACAATCCAAAAAAAGAATGAACTGCAATAATAGCATCTCCTATGCTTGAGTATAGTTTCGATTAAGCTCAATGCTGGAGGTCTTAAACCTCTTACAGAAACCCAATCCAATCACCTGTGATTGACCAAATCCTTTGCATATTATTACAACTTTATTTGCACACAGATAATCCCATAACCCATGATTGATGCCACAATCTACAAAGAGATCTTACATCATATTTATACCAACCCGGGACCTAAAAAATTAGGTCGACCACCAAAAAGATAATACAATAAATCCATTATATAAACCCACAAACCAATGATAATCCAAGTCGGCCTAAGACCGAAACAACATTAAAAAAACAATAAATCGAACTGGTAATGCATCAGGAGTATCCACCAACATGTTAAATAAACTGGTCCATAACCTAGAAAAATAAGAAAGGACCTAAAATAGGTCACCATAAACCAAATGCAACACCAAAGATCAACTGAAACATGAACATGATAACCATCAGCATCCTGAAAACCTTCTATAAGTTGCACCAACACCACTTATCGAAACCATCAAAAGATCTTCAATAAAGCTCTGCCGATAGAACCCTTACTGGTAACCAAATGGTTTACTAGAACATATGATACCTTTCGGATCACCAAATCCCAAACCAACTAAATGAGACACACATCTGAATAACATGAATAACTAAACCACAACAATTCCACCAATCCGAATATACTGAAGACAAATCTCCTGATCATCATCAAAGACCAACCATTCTACCGAAATCCAGTAGACAACCAAAGAAGCTAGTGTTGACATCAATGCAACACATAATCATTTCCTCCAAATTGCCAACATGGACGACCATTGATCTATCACTAGCCCATTGAATATTATCAATACCTGGAATCTCATGCAAGAAATAGAAGAATAAGAATAACACCAGAGTGTCATACTTCAATGTATTATTCTTATCCTTCTTTATATTGGTCAAATTCTCTATAAGTTGGCTCCTGACTAGTTCACATAGATCATACTCCTTGTTCTCCTTAATCATCTGATATGCAACATAGATAGTTGTATCAGATATCAAGTTATCCTAACTAGAGTGATAAACTTTGTACCCAACAATCATAGAAGTTAAATGTTAATATTATTTCGGGATTGCTCGCATGCAGCATTTTGTTCAAGTGGTAGCATTCTTCTTTGCCTTCGGCCTTTTTCTCATTTCCCAGCATGTGAACCAAGTGTCATTTCTGCATTGCCTCTAGGTGCTCGCATTTTTTATTTAAAGTAGGGAGAACATGGAGCTAGTGCATGGCTTGGTTTTTATAACTTGGTACGGTTCTCAACCCCACCTTTCATCGTGCGAGGACAAGGACACTTGGTTCTTCCACATTGCCCAATTTGGTTCTCTTTTTGCACTCATCTTCGGATGTCACCCGAGCTACCGTGTGTCTTCCATGGTGGTTCATGAATGAGGATGTGGTTTACATCATGGTTTTCTTGTTGGACAAGTGTAGAGATTGCCATGACGTGGTGGAGATAACAACTTTGAAGGTTGTTTTGCTGGGTAGTGTCCCGTTGTATGCCACGCTAGGTTTTCTTTTTAGAAGCGGTTGCTAGGATGTTGTTGATGTTGCAAGATGTTAGTTAGGAGTCGTGGGATCTATTTATGCTTTATTTTCCTTACTTAGTGAGGTTCAGACTTTTAGAGAGTTTTTTCTAGACTTTGGCTCATTCAAAGGAGCCTTTATGTTGGTTTAATTTGGTGAATGATAGACAGATCAGATTGTGCCTATGGTCTTTGTGATAGTTTTATTTGAAGCTTAATATATTAACTTTTGTGTTGTTTTCATGTTCAATAAATTCTATGATATTTGTTGTGAGACTATATTGATTAAACTGTGTTTTGAGACTTGTTATTTGTTGAATGGATAGTTAATATCATTTTATGTTGAATGAGTGTTGTGTTGAATTATTCTCTTGAGTGGTTCTGAGCATGTAGATTGTTGAATGGGCTTTAAAACTATGCGTTTCTAGGTTTTATATGTTTTTAATGCTTTTCCAAAATGTTCTGGAGCATTGCCTACATAGTGTAGACCATTTTTCTTTAAGTTTTCTCCTTCCCCTTTTCTCCCCCAATTGTATGAAGAGCCCGCTTCTTAAACCCAGAGGTCATTCAGTGAGTTTTGCACAATAGGTCCCCCATCACTAAATTTCTGATAAGTTTGTTCACGTTTAAGGTAAAATAAAGAATCAACACTAACTTCACATCTGGCTCAACAATATCATTGATCATCATGGCCCCTTTGTCAAACTAGGAATCAATTGATCTATGACTATTCAATTCTTCACAGACCAAAGTGCGGGCAAACCACCAAATGAGCTTAAATAGGTTATAATTCAAACTAAATCCTTAGTGATCTTGAATGGTTGGTTCAACCACATGAATTCATCATGAATTCGGCTCTGAACATACTAGACACACTCATTCTTATCAAACATGGGAAACCAGAGAAATTGTGCAAAGTTATTTTCCCTCAACGCATTGTATTTAAGCTTAATCTTGAAATCCTCTCCTAATATGTGATTGGTGTGTAGATTCAACAACTGCGAACCTCCTAATTTTTCAATATTCGCATGAATGTATGCACCGATATGCTCGACATGAATAACACTATATGGAACGGATGAAAATGCACCTAGGGGATCATCTTCTATAGATTTGAAAGGGTTCTTTTTAAATTTTGGGCGGGATATCTCAATTATATCAACTACGAAAGGTGTATCCATTAAAGAGATATAAGATTTATAAACTTATCAAAGAAATACCTCACTTCACCAGAGTAGGGTTTTCATGTTAAATTGCCTTCACACTTCGATCACTTAGAAATCTTATCACAGAGCTTGCTTCTACTTACTCTTACAGAATGCAAAGTGACAAATGAAAGGTAAAGGTTTCATTTTATCATTCGCACTTTTAACTTTTTTATGTAATAAATACACTTGCCCTAACTCTTCTAGATACCCTATTTTCACATACTACTCTACGAAAATTATCCCACAGATATCTAATTTCGCTCAAATACCTCCAAAAATTCTTCTAGATGATCTACAATACGTCAATTCAACTATTGACAATCTGCCGCATTCTAGAACCAACTGCTGGCAGGGGAGGAAAAGATTTTACTGAAAACTCCCCCTAGGCTAGAGGCCTTAAACTAATTCCCAGAGGAATTTCCAAAACTGGATTTAGGTGCGGATCCATTTCTTGCATTGTCATCACTCTTTTTCACCCATGTCATTTTCACTTGATTGTTGATCTCATCCACAGTTAATTTTCCTTTTCCTGTATCATATTTCTTCACACTTTTGTTCTTGTCTGTTAGACCCTTCCTATCCACATTCTTGCTTCTACAAAATTTTGCAATGTGACCAAAACTGTTGCAATTATAGCATACAACATTTCTCTGTCTAGGCCTATAATTCCCTTGATTTCCTCTTGATCTACACTAATTAGAAATGTGACTAAACCTACCACAAGCATAACATCTAACATTCCTTCTATTAAAAGAGTTATTTTTCATACTTTTGCATTCACTTGGTTTATGACCATACTCGTTGCAATTGAAACACTGACCAAAGAAAGATAGATCATTTTGATTCATCCTATTTATGCATTGACTAACTTTATGACCAAATTTATTGCAAACTAAACAGTTACCATTGAACTTTTGAGAATTAGGTTGCCTTACTAGAGACCTTTTAGCTTTGTTCTTTTGTTGTTCTGACTTAGGATTGCTTTGACCAGATCCTAAGATTTCTCCTTTCTTCTCATCTTCATTCTTCTGAATTTGCAGCAGCACATCAAGTTTTACCTGATCTAACTTTGAACTTTTCCTTGTACTCATTTGCAGTAAAAAGTTCATTCGTAAGAATGATAATCCACCTTTCAATCTCTTCTTCATTGTTTTTTGATTATTGCAATTCAAGCTTCAACTGATCATTTTCACAAATGATTATGTAGCATTCATCAGATCTTTCTTTCAAGGACTTGTTAAGATTCTCTTCATTCTTGTTTCTTCCCTCAATCTCCTTTGTCAACCTCATTACTATAGATCCATCTCATTTTTCTGGACTACATTGTCTCTGCAAGATTTTCACATTCTTTTGTTTTCTCCTTCAAATCTTGATTCAAGGGACCATCATCTAAGCTTTGGCTTTCTTTCTGATTTAGTTGATCAACAAGTTCCTTTCTCTTTTCCCTGGACTTATTTAGTTGCTTCTTCAATGACAATGAAATTCTCATCATCCTTAAGATTCGCTTTCAATTCCCAAACTTCATCTTTGGACTGATCAAGATCATCAAGTGAAACAAGAAGTTGATGTTGAAGACCAGAAGAATCCATCACACCACCTTCCTGGATCCTTCTCAAGTTGTTACACTTCTTTAAAGGAACTAGGCTCTTATACCAATTGTTGGAATCAAGGAACACTAAGAGGGGGGTGAATCATGTTAATGTGAGGACCCGGTTAACACTGAGAAGGGGGTGAATCAGTGATAACAATAAACTGCAAACTTCTACCAATCTGAAAACACTTCACCAAAAATAGTTCATAACCAATACCGGTAGCTTATCAAATAGTCTCCAAAATAGATTTACCAAACTAATACCGGTAGCAACTTAAGTGTTTGATCATAAAGTAAAGACATCAAATGCATAACTTAACAATCCATCCACAACATGAACACAAGGATTTTTCATGTGGAAACCCAAATGGGAAAAACAATGGTGGGAATCTGTACCCACAAAATATGCACTCTTTTGGAATGTGCCCTATTAGGAGCTTATCCCGGTTAGGAGCTTTACAACAATGGCTAGTTAAGAGAAGACCCTGTTAGGAGTCTCCTGGTCAAGGGATTTTACAACTTAGCTTTGTTAGGAGCTTTACCCTATTAGGAGTAACCTTACTTAAGGATTTAAACTCAAGTTGTTGAGCTACCTAGTTAAGGGATTTATACAATCAGGCCTGTTAGGACCTACCCGATTAAGGGATTTTAATGCTACTACAACTATTAGGAAATAACAGATAAATCATCTAGACTCAGCACTTCATAGCTTGCTATTAAAGATCCTTGTCATCTCCAATCTACTTCTCTCATGAATACATCTCAATTTGGTTGGGCACACACACTTAACCTTCTAAAACTTGACCTAAATAGACTTTACAATTAGGTCAATTACAAAACCCTAACCTACAATGAATCTACATCATAGATCATATCAGATCATTACAAATCATTAAAGATCATTATAACCAATTACAAGACAATTATAGTCATTGAATGATCATAACTCATCACTGCACATCGATTTGATAAGCTGTCAAACCCTTAACACATTCTGCTAAGCACTTCACTGCTTCCCAAGAAATTTGATCCTTGTACACACTAAAACATCATCTTATCTCTTCACATGGATTCTGACACATCATCATCAACTTATAAACATAAAAAGAACCACCGCCAAACAATAAATAATCACCGATGAAAGATCTTGATACCGGTTCTCAAACCCTAGCTGAATATACAACAGTCAACATGACTTTTGGTTCTCCAAACATGATGTGGTTCATGTCATAGACTCATTATGATATCATAAGAACACATTCCAAATAGAAACACCTGACTCAAGATGGATCTCTATCGCAACCATCTCCTTCTCTATTCCTGCTTATTGGTACACTGTTATTTGGCAGTTTTTCTTTCCAGTTCAATCCATTATGGGTTAGACTTAATCAGTAGAATTAGATGACATACCTAGCATAAACAAACATGGACAAATATGGTTTCCATTAAAGACAACACAAATAACTGGTCATCATATTATAATTATATCATCACCAACAATCCATCAATATATCATCACCAATACTCCTTTACCGATACACCATCATCTCCATCAGTTGTTCCAACATGCCAACAATCTCCCCCTTTGGACATAATGGCAACACCAAAAAATGCAACAATGAAATCTCATCATGAAACCTGTTATGTCTATTGTACATCACTATCTGGTCATCAGTTCTTCTTCTTTTCTCTTCTTTTCCTATCATATTTCTTCTCCCCATTTGACTGTTGACTGTTACATTTCTTCTCCCCCTTTGACAACAATGCCAAATGCATCTTTTGTCATCATCTCAGCTACTCCCCCTAAGGAGTAGCCCACTTCTTATCAATCCATAGTGAAAGATATTCAATGAGTTCACTGGATTGATGCATCACCAACATCCTAGTTGATCTTGGGTAGGGGTATAACCCCTAACTTACCTCTAAGATATTCAAAGGTAGCCTTAGGCAATGCCTTAGTGAACATATCAAGTAATTTATCTTTACTTGATACATGCTCCACTCTCACTTTCTTTTCCTTCACCCTTTCTCTCAGAAAGCGATACTTCAATTCAATATGTTTAATCCTTGCATACATTACCAGGTTCTTAGAATTTTTTATAGCACTAGTGTTATCACAGTGTATGATCACCAATTTTGTCATATCTTCCTTGAATCCTTCCAAGACATGTCTCATCCATATAGATTGTGTACAATTCATGGATGTGGCCACATATTATGCTTCAGTTGTAGATTGAGATATACAAGTTTTTTTCTTACTGGTCTAAGCTACCAGTCTACCACTTAGAAAGAATGCACCACCAATTGTGTTTTTCTGGTCATCTACATTCGCTACCCAATCAGCATCAGTAAATACCTACAAAGAAAAATTGCCTCTATATGGATACGATAATCCATAATCAGTTGTCGCTCTAAGATATCTGAATATCCTCTTCATTGTTGTCATAATGTATCTCCTTAGGGCTCTTCTGAAATCTTACTACTATACCAGTTGTATGGGCAATAGTCGGTCTACTATGAACAACATAATACAATTTCCCAATCATGGACTTGTATTCCTTCTCATCCATAGAGGGTGGATCATCCTCTTTTGAAAATCTATAACCAGTAACCATAGGTGTTCCAACCGGTTTACAGTCCTCCATTGCAAAGGTCTTTAACACTTCCTTCACATACTTGGGCTGGTAGATAAAAATACCACCTTTCAGTTGTTAGACCTGCAATCCAATGAAAAATTTAATCTCACCTATAAGAGACATCTCAAATTATTTCTTCATCTCATCTGCAAAAATCATACTCATATCATCATTTCCACCAAATATAATGTCATCAATAAATACTTTTGCAATCAACATCTTTTCTCCTTCAGTATTCAAATAAATATTGTTGTCCTCACTGGTTCTCTGAAATCCTATCTTTATAAGATGTGCATGAAGTCTCTCAAACCATGCCCTTGGTACTTGTTTCAATCCATATAAATCCGTATGCAGATTGCATACCATATCCTTATCTTCTATCAATGCAAACCCATCTGGTTCTTCAATATACACTTCTTCTTCAAGAATACCATTCAAAAATGTTGACTTTACATCCATTTGATAGACTTTAAATCTTTTAAAATCTGCAAATGCAAGTAGCATTCTAACTCCTTCAAGTCTAGCAACCGGTGCAAAGGTCTGTCCATAATCTTCACCTTCTTCTTGTGCATACCTTGTGCATACTAATCTTGCCTTGTTTCTAACAACTTCTCCATCTTCATTTAGCTTGTTTCTAAATACCCACTTTGTACCAATCACATTTTTATCATCAGGTCTAGGAACAAGTGACCAAGTGTTGTTTTTCTCAATCTGATCAAGTTCTTCATTCATTGCATTTAACTAGTCATCATCCTTAAGAGCTTCTCTAACTATCTTCGATTCAATTGTAGAAATCAGAAAAAAAAAAGCTTTCTCTTATTTTTCTTCTAGTCTTTCCTCCAACATTCTTGTCACCTATTATTCGGTCTTTAGAATGATTTAGCCTTATATACCTAGGTATAACATGTTCCCGTGCAGTAGCCTCTTCTTTTTATTCATCTTCTTCATCTTTTGGTTGAGCATCTTCATCTGCATTGTTCTGCTCAACATCTTTCTGTACTTCCATTTTAATAAATATAAGTTTGTGTTCATCATCTACTAGATCAGTTTTATTTTTGATTAAGTAAAAACAGGTTTTAAGGGACCCAAAACCCATTTGCATTCGAAAGATATTC
Source organism: Cryptomeria japonica (assembly GCF_030272615.1). NCBI lineage: Eukaryota > Viridiplantae > Streptophyta > Pinopsida > Cupressales > Cupressaceae > Cryptomeria > Cryptomeria japonica. Next base: position 443,100,097 of record NC_081408.1, read on the forward strand.
AGGAAAGAAACAAAACACAACAGCTGCAAAAGACCAGCAAAAAAACTAGCAACAGAGAAAAGGATAGCAAGAGGCCAGCAAGAAATTAACCCCAAGCCCAGCATTACAAGAAATTTAAAAACTCTTCATGGTTTCTTCTGCATTCTGCACCAAGAGCATCATTGCCTTGGCCGCTTCCCTCAAGTCGGTGTTTTCCTAAGCAATCTGACTCTCTTTCATTTTCGTGTCCTTCTCAAGCGTAGTCTGCCTGGTTCTACGCCTAGGGGTCTGGTGGGTTAGGCTGGAAGTAGGAGCATCTTCTATCATTACCAGGTTCTTCTCCTGGTTTTTCTTTTCCAGATGATTCACCAGCGCATTCATATTCTGGGAGGAGACTTTAAGAACCTGGAGGCTGTGGTTCATAAGGCTTTTCAAGGCTTTCTCATTTCGAGTCATCCGGGCATTGACATTGTCCTTGTCCTCCTCCACCTGTTCCTTCATGATTTAAATTTTGTCCTCCAAATGTTTCAGGTCGCCTTTTATCAAATCTTTCTCCAACCAATCTTCCATTTCCATTTCCTCCTCCGCTTCACTATTTTCTGTCTCCTCGTTCTATTTCCCAAAGTCAAACATCTTAATTAGCTTGTTGATCTTAACTTCTAGCTCCCTTTGTTTACCCTACATGCTGGTGATGTTTTCAACCACCCACTTCTAAAAATTGAAGAATTCAAGGGTGCAGTTGCGAGCGGTGTCCAGAATGGTATCCGTAGAATCCTTGCTCTATTCAGTCTCCTCAGCATTAGGGTTTTCACCTTCCTTAGGATTCAGAGCCTCTTTCTCACTTTTTGAGCCCTTAGGGCTGCAGTGACGATTCTTAGAATTTCCCCCTTCCTCTCCTTCCCCATAATTCTCCTCCTTGTTAAGCTCCATTTCAGAATCAGTTTCCTTATCCTTTCCCTCTTCTTTATCAAAATGCACATTCTTTTCATCCTGCTCGGTTTCAACCTTCCTTTTTTTATGGGTAGGGGTGCTGGGCTCCCCATTCGAATCAGAGTCTATGCATTTCTCAAATATCTGAGCATTGATGATCAAAGGATCATCCTTGGTAGCCCTAGCCTTATCCTTAATATGTTCATAAATAAGCAGAATGAGTCCCTGGTGTGGAAGAGGATAGGAGCTGGGCTTTTTGGCATGGTCGGCCAAGCTCTCGTTTAGAGAGGAGGCTAAATAGAAGGGCAAGGATATTTTAGCCCCATGGCGGAAGTGGTTCAGGATAGTGAAATGATAGTTGTAAATTTTCATAAATCTGTCATCCACAATCAAATATTCCATTAAAGCCCTAAGAACTTTTTGCTAGAAAGGTTTTACCTGTTGGGGGGTGTAGTATGATATGTTATCCTTCTTCACCAGGTTGCCCTTCTCGTCCTCCATCTTCAGGAAATTTTTGAAAGCCTCAGCAGCATACTTTCTATCCCTGTAGAATTTTGTCCCCTCCATCTTGAGTCCTGTGACCTCCACAATCAAATTTTCATTGATTTGCCAAATTTCCCCAAACAGGGTAGCCCTGTTGTTGCTCCAGCTTTTAACGAAATTGTGAGACATAGAGTTTCTACTAGCATGGAGCTTCTCCATATAATCAGTGAAACCGTGTCTGTGGAGCCTTCTCCACACCTTTCTTTCACTCTTCCAATTCTCACAACCTGAAGGCTCATTCCTGTTTAGGTTGCCTCCCATTCTACTTTCCAAGTAAAGATATCCTGTGTTGCAAATCTCAATCTGCGGATAAAGCTTTGAATTTTTGGTTTCCCCTTGTAAAGACTCTTTCGCAGTTTTGAGATTGCTACTCTTGTTCATACAAACCCAGCTATTATTACTATTATCTTTTGCACACATATGATCTTGGTTATGATGCCAAGAAACACTCATCATCTGACAGTTAATCCGCCCCCAAAATCTATCATTCGTACTTGTTCCCCAGAAATCAATCATGATATTAGCTTGATCCATTGAGGTGATCAAAGTATAATTTCTCCTTAATCTCCCATTTGATGTGATTTTCCCCTATGTATTTGACGTCCTTCTCCAATTTGACCCCTTCATTGGCAAGGATATCCGCTACATTATTGCCCTCTCTAAGGCTGTGGGTTATAATAATGCTAACATAGATATTTAGAATATCTTTAGCATTTTTAATAATATTGGCAATATTCTAGGAAACAAAACTAATACCTTTAAGGGCTTATATGATATTTAAAGAGTCCCCTTCGAGCCAATTTTTTTAAAATTTGAATTCCTGAGCTAACTGGAGGCTCTTTAGCATGGCCAGAGCTTCAGCCACATGGTTATTTTGGGTTCCAAAAGAGGAAGCACAAGCAGCAATGCAAATTCCTTGAGCATTTCTAGGGTTCCCTTTAGCCGCCTCATCAAAATTAACCTTTATCCAGTCATAATCAGGAAACCTCCATACAATGTTACCTCTCTTCTTCTTATTGTCCGATCTGTAGACCTTATGTATTAGGTTCCATTCAGTAAGGATGTCTTTTTCCATATCATTCATATCAATAATAGCCCATTGCTGATTATTCTTGTGAGGAATGTTGATGTTCTCTTTTATAGCCCTGCATATTTTTTCAAAGACTACCTGAGTATTACACTTATCTTCCCTAAATATCCTGTTATTCCTTTCTTTCCAAATGCCCCAGCATATCATGGGGAGGATCAAAGACCACAGGTTCTTGATGATTTGACATTTGGTAGGAAAATTCCATTGCCAGATGATATCCTTGATGCTCTTGTTCATGACCCAGTTAATTTTCCATTTTTCCCACATTTTGCACCAAATTTCCCATGTGAAGGAGCAGTGAAAAAATAGGTGATCAACTGATTCCCCCTCCTTCTGACAAAGCTCACATCTATTAGGGAATTTGAAGCCCCTTCAGATTAAATTATCAAGAGTAAGGGTGCTATCATGAGAAGCAAGCCAAAATAAAATGTTGACTTTAGGGATCAGGATGTTGTTCCAAACTTTGCTCCAAATGGGATTGCTAGTTTGAGGGACTGGAGCAGATTTGTTGGTATTATCAGTTTCATCAGAATACTCATCAACTTTTACATTCATACTCTCCAAAATCTTCTTTGTCCTTTTGTTGTAACACTTGAAAGCTTTTCTTTTAGTGGAGTAGCCAAGAAATGTTCCTTCATCACTCTTAGCATCAAATTTACCAGTATAATCATCGCTTTTTATAAAACATTTGCTGCCAAAAACTTTGAAGTAACTAACACTAGGAGTTCTACCATACCATAACTCATAGGGTGTCTTGTCATTACCTTTCTTCACCAATACTCGGTTCAATGTGTATACAACAGTGCTGACCACTTCTCTCCAAAACATCTTAGGTACATCTCCCTGTATCAGCATAGTCCTTGCTGCTTCAACAATGGTCCAATTTTTCCTTTCTGCAATTCCATTCTGTTGTGGTGTCCTTGGAGCAGATAACTGCCTCTTTATTTTATTTTCATCACAATATCTCACAAACTCATCTGATGTAAAATCTCCACCTGATCAGATCTCAAGCACTTAAGATTCTTACCAGTTTCCTTTTCTACTAAGGCCTTGAATGCCTTGAACTTGCTGAAAGCATTTGACTTTTCCTTAAGAAAAGTAACCTGCATTATTCTAGAAAAATAATCAATAAATATCATGAAATACTTATCACCATAAAAACTTATAGTCCTCATAGGACCACATAAGTCATTGTGCACCAAATCTAGAATATGCTCAAAAGAAAAGGATTTTCTCTTAAAAGAAGATGTAGTCATCTTACCCAACTGACATTCTTTACACACAACATTGTCCGGTTTAACAAGTTGTGGCATACCTCTTACCATACTAGATTTGTTGACCTTAACCACATTATCAAAGTTCATATGACAAAACCTTTTTATGCCATAACCAGCTATCTTTAACCTTAGCAAACCAAACAACTATTCACATTAGCATTTAGATGGAATAAGTTACCTTTAGTTTGCTTACCAGTAGAAATCAGTTCTCCTTTGCATCTTAAGATCCTGCAAACAACACTCTTAAACTCAATATGATAACCTTTATCATTCAACTGACCAACACTCAATAAGTTATGTTTCAAACCTTCAACCCAAAATTCATTATCAGCATTACTTGTACCATTTAAAGAGATAGAACCTTTACCTTTAACCATATAATGTGAATTGTTTCCAAATCTTACTACACTGCCATCAAATTCTATAAGAGAAATAAACTTGTTCTTATCACCAATCATGTGGTGTGAGAAACCACTCTCAAGAATCCATTAATCACTGTTGTCAATGCGAGATATTCAAGCCTTCTTATCAGACAAATCTTCCTTAACAACAACAAAGACAAACTCCTCATTGTCCTCATCCTCATATTCCTCATGAGTAGCACCTTCATCAAATGCAACATAATATTGTTTCTTTCATTTTCCCTTATATTTTCTAAACTTTTTCTTTTGATCATTATTAGGACAGTGTGTAGCAATATGTCCTATCTTGTTAAAAGAAAAACATTTGAGAGGCAACTTACCTTTGTACTTACTAGTGCCTCTAGGAAGTCTTTTAGCCAATAGAGCTTTAAATTCCATTAGATTACCTTCATCATCCACGTCAGCTTTACTACCACCAAGATGACTTGACCTGCATTCATGACTTTGACAAACATATTTTCCTTTTCTCACCGGTACACTAGATACATATGCTTTAAAAGTAGAGTATGTCTTAGGTACACTATTATCAAAACTATTTACCTCAAAAGCAATGAGCTTACCAATCAAAGAATCAACAGTTACCTTATCCTTAGTAACTAACCTCAACTCTTGAATAGCAGACACTCTAATGGCATAGGCAGGCAATAGGGTTCTGAGCATCTTACTCACAATAGTGTCTTCTTCTATAGTACCACCAATACTTTTGATTCCACTGATAACCACTTTAATCCCTTGTCCATACCGAGTAATGTTTTTTCCTTCCATCATTATCATATCATTAAACTTTCCTCTAAGACTCTCTTCTTTAGCATTTTGAACATGCTTATCAACATCATAGATTAATTCTATCTTCTCCCAAATTTCAAAAGCAGACTCTAAACCATGGACATTAATATATTCAGTATAAACCAGTGTACTTACTATGGCTTCCAGTGCTTGAATGTTTTCTTGTTGCTCCTTCAACTGATCTACAATCAGAGGACCGTTAGGAGGTACATACTTAGTAATAACATGCTGCCAAAACTAAGCACCCATAGCTTTGATATATATCTTCATTCTATCACTCCATACCCAGTAGTTGTCCTTAGTGAATTTGGGACCCTCCTTCTTCATCATCTTCCTCAGATCTTTTCATCAAGTGGTTAATATTATGCATAAAGAGGACCTAATGCTCTAATATGAATTTTTAATGTGAGGATCCGGTTAACACTGAGAGGGGGGGTGAATCAGTGATAACAATAAACTACAAACTTTTACCAATCTGAAAACACTTCACCAAAAAAAGTTCATAACCAGTACCGGTAGCTTATGAAATGGTCTCCAAAATAGATTTATCAAACTAATACTGGAAGAAACTTTAGTGTTTCATCATAAAGTAAAGACATCAAATGCATAACTTAACAATCTATCCACAAAATCAACACAAGGATTTTTCACATAGAAACCCAAATGGGAAAAACCATGATGGGAATTGGTACCCACAAAATATGCACTCTTTTGGAATGTGCCCTGTTAGGAGCCTATCCTAGTTAGGAGCATTACAAAAATTCCTAGTTAAGATCAAACCCATGCTAGGAGTCACCTAGTCAAGGGATTATACAACTTAGCTCAATTAGGAGCTTTACCCTGTTAGGAGTAACCTCGCTGTAGGATTTAAACTCAAGTTGTTGAGCTACTCGGTTAAGCGATTTATATAATTAGGCATGTTAGGACCTACCCGGTTAAGGGGTTTTAATTTTGCTGCAAATGTTAGGAAACAATAGATAAATGATCTGGACTCAGCACTTCATAGCTTGCTATTACAGATCCTTGTTAGCTCCAATCTTCTTCTCTCATGCAGACATCTCAATCTTGTTTGGCACACACACTTCTCTAATCACCAACATGATGGTTCCCAAAAATGGTTTTACACAGCAACAAGACAGAAACCAAGTTGATTCTTCAAACACCTATAGAGAAGCCAACTCCAACTATTAAAATCCTCAAGAAATTGGACCAACTGAAAAGGATTATGCAAATCCTTCTACGCTTTGGGCTCTGCAAGACCCAGGACGGTGATCCCTTTAGTGAATTTTATTGATCTCTACAACACACTAAAAGATTCACTAAAACAATGCAGATGATCTCATATGCAGGCTCAATGACAGGGAGAATTCTTAAGGTTGGAAAATCCTCCAGTGATCCTTGACCTAATCGGAGCAAGAGACAGGTAGAACAGACAATAACAGGCAAGCAAATTGAGAAATATTTGATAATCGATAGTTTGTAACAAAGATAGATAAATGGAGCACAAAGCAAACTGAAAAGACTTTGACAAGCTGACGACCAGTGCCTCATCCATTGGGCAGTCAAATTCATGAAATATAAGGTAAATTACAGCAAAAACAATCTGATAGCATGTTGATCTAAGAGTATATTATTGTGCAATATACTCAAGTATAACCCAAACCTAAAACTACTTATCAAAATATCTGCACAATACCTACCACTCTATGACTTTATTTAAAAATTTAATCGACCCCTTGGATCAAAGCATAAACACAAATCACATACATCATAACAATGCACTGAACAAAGTAAACCCTTGATTTATTTCATTCAAAAGATATTAAGATCATACATTGGAGAGAAGTAAAGCCTGAATTTGATTTTATTTATTCAAATGCTATATCTGTCATAAAATAGTATACAATTTAGTCCTTCAGAACCTGCAAGAAACATGACACCAAACTCGTGCTATTTTTCTCTGCAAAAGACTCTATACTTTGCTAATTCCACTTAAAACTTGCTATGGAGCCAGAAATGGAACCCTAAAGGAACCAAAGTTCAGACCTCTTCTAATGGCCTTGATTTGCCTTTTATACAAGAAAAGGGGGCAATAAGCTTTAGGCCAAGAGACACATGTCAACAATAGATTTACTCTCGGGAATTAGGCCTAAAAGGCCATATGCAATTTTGTTAAAAAACTATTCCTTATCCATACGTTGGCACCCATGAATCAAAATTTTCAACTAAAAATTGGTAGAAACAAAACTTCTTGAGTTGTGCCATTATCACCCAGATGCCTTTGGATGGAGTGTGAGATGTTACATTCTGTTCTACAGAGCATTTCCCTTCCCGGAAGGAAAAAGGGATCCTGACAAGAAGTAAAGTTGCCCCTGAACTAGAGGAGGAGCTCCAACCTTCATGCCTAGGATTAGAGAAAGAGGAAGGAGGAGCTTATAGGGAAACATAATATGTTGGGAAGGGGTCACAGCTTCCATGTCATCATAGAGATAACTGGTTGTTGCTTCCCACCCAAACAAATCCTTCCCTCATTCCCCAGTGGGCTCCTTCTTTAAACCCACTATCATCCAATGGCAGAGTAGAAGTAGAGGATGTGTCATGCATGGCCTTTCTTGATAAGAAAAGGCTTTCATGCCCCCTCTGGAAATCCTTCTCACTTTCACAACCCCTCTGATAATAAACAAACTCACACAGGAGAAAGAACACCCATCTGATATCACAGAGCACACAACAACTCCATGCATAATCCTGCTCAAACATCATCTTTATTGCTGAGAAAAAAAATGCTCTCAGAAAATGAAGAGGTTTCTTTTCTCTTCTACCAATTAAGTTACCACCCCATTGTATTTATAATCAAAAACACTTCACCAGGTGATGCACATTCACGTGAAAAATCATCATTTTGGTGCTTTCAACCCACCCTACCAGCTATGGACCTTGGAAATCATGCCTATCGAATCCACTGCCTCATCCTAAGGATCATCTTACATGAATGATTTTGTTCTGATCTTATTCTTCCTTGATTGCAAAAGTTTCGCTTAAGAATTCCTGACAACAAGCAACCTCTGATTTCACAGAGAATTCTGTGATTTCTTATCTCTACTCAGAAGTTATCCAAATCCTCTCATGCCTCTGAAACCATCGTCCTTGGTTGTCTAATCAACCTTAACTCAGCAAAAACCTTCAAACTAGTCCCTCAAGAATGAGTTGGTATCCAAGAGTCTCGATTTGTCACTATCCTATTCCATGTTGGCAAGCCTGCATTCTGTTTTTTTTAACTTTCCTGTGTGAGTGACAAATAATACCTATGATTGCCTTTTAAAATTCAATTTGAAATTATGTCGTAGATCCTTCCCAACCTGGCGAATCAAACTATCACCAATGGTCAATCTGACATTAACCTTCTATCGTGGCTTGTGGACCCATCAAATATGTGACATAGCAACGCCATGTCATCTCCTAACCAAACATTGTCAGCAGCCCCACCGGCAGTCTTCTTGGTCAGCACGGGACATGTGGTATCTGTAATACCCTAAAATTGGTCATCTGAACCATGGACCCCTAATCTCGACAACATCACCAAGGTCCTAACCAAAGGCAATTAAATCAATCTTGAGTACATTATTAATTCTTTAATTATCAAAAAATCACATGGCAAATCAATCACTCAATATTAATTAAATATTTATTTAATTAATTGAATTATTTCAAGAATAATCATTTTGATCAATTATCCCATTTTGATTTATTAAATATCTTTGCATATTTAATTAAATAATAAATTTGCCATTCAATCATGCGAAAGGATTAATTTATTACAAAGAGTTGAATTGAAACAAAACAAAAGTCAAACAAAAAAAAGAATTGAATTGAGAGAGAAATCAAACTTGAGATATTATTTCTTCTTCTAAATTTAGAACTTGAAATCAGAAAAGCAATGAAATCATTCTACCAATGTCGTGAGCATCCCGTGGTTCACACGGATATCAGGTAACCTCATCAAATGAGTCAAGCCGCATAAATCAACATGAGCCTGCTCAACCTCAGACAAATCCCAAACTAAAGCCATCGTGGGTGGATATACACATTTGAAGAGCACAAGAGGTAAACAAACCTACAAAAACCCAACAACGAACATCAGAAAACATTCCAAATTAGCCTACAAGAGAAGTTAAACATCACGCAAATCCAAATAAGTTAAATACAAAACCAAAATTTCATGTTTACACTTTCAAAAAATGTCACTGTTTTTCAAATGACAAAACACAATTAAACAGCATCTCGTACGAGTCAGGAATGGCTCTCGTACGAGAAAATAGCCCCAAATGACAAAGTTTTATACATCGCACGCAAAATGGTCTTTTAACCAGCCTGTCGTATGACACAAGGGTTGCTCCCGTATGACAATTCTAATCGGTTTAAACGATAAAATAAAATTTGCTAGTTTCTCGTACGAGATAGGATCCTGTCTCGCACGATAAACCAAGAAACCCGACTTAAAACCCGTCAAAAACGTGAAAAATACACAAAAAAATTCAAAATTGGAAACATATAGAGGCTAAAGATTGATCAATTACCGCTGGCTCGTAGTTTCGAGGTCGATTATGTCTTCTCTGGTGCTCAAATCGATGCTGACAAGTAGGGACCACAATTTTTCTTCTCAGAAGGCTTTTTGAATTTTCAAACTTGGAGGGTTAAAATGATTTGAAAATGACACTTTTGTCCTATATATAGCCTAAAACCTAATTTTTCAACTTGCTCCGATGGACACAAAAATTGTACCCTTGGCTAATGTGCCTGCTCTGATTCCATTTTCAAGATCGAAATCAAAATTCGAGATCATCTTGCTAATCAATTTCACAATTTTGACCACTTAGCACTTTTTTTCATTAATGCTCATTCTTTCTTCAAATTGCTCTCAATTTCAACGCTGAATCTTAATTCAATTTCAATTCTACACATCAACATTTCAATTCTACCAATCAACTCTACACTCAATTTCCCATTAATCATTGCTAAATCTTCAGAAAAATCCTCAAAATCAATTTGTGCTCAAATCACTTATTTTTGCCAAACAATTGCCTATAATCAACTACCCTCGCTATCTTTCGATTTCGCTCCTGAGGGGGCATACTCATGACCTTATGACTTCACATCTCATGACCTTATGACTTCACATCTCATAAGTCAAGAATTTTTTTTCAAATCTTCATCAAAAGTTGAGCAAAATCATTCCAATTAAAGAAAAAAAAATCCTTATTGCTAAGGGGCATCTCAACTTCATCGCTTCACATCAAGTTGAAATCTCTCAATCATCTAAATCAATCAATCGCTAGGGGCATATCAATTTCATCGCTTCAAATCAAGCTGATATTTGTCTTTCATCTGAATTAATCTCTTAACATTAATCAGTTTCATCGCTTCAAATCAAACTGATTATTCATTTAAACTCAATCAAAAGTTTAAAGAGTTTCTTTGGTCATTCTAAATCTAAGCAGGTGTTCAGTATTCATTTCTTGATCAAGCTGAACGGTTTATTCTTCACTCATCGTGTCTTGATCAATCAAGTTCAAGATCGATTTTTATCATCATTCACTGTATCTAAGATCAATCAAGTTCTACATCAATAAGATCTGCTTCTTGTTCAATCAAGTTCAAGTTCGGTATCTTTGTTTTCTATCGTTCCTTAGTTCAATCAAGTTTGGGATCAGTATCACTTTAATCAGACCTCATTCAGCTTTGTCGCTTCGAGTCAAGCTAACACCTCGCTTTTTATCTAGTTCGTGATCAATCAAGTTCAGAACTGGCATCTCCTAGACATCACACATTCTTTGAATCAAAGCGCTGCTCGCACATTAATTCAAAGAGGGGCAAATGTAATACCCTAAAATTGGTCATCTGAACCATGGGCCCCTAATCTTGACAACATCACCAAGGTCCTAACCAAAGGCAATTAAATCAATCTTGAGTACATTATTAATTCTTTAATTATCAAAAAATCACATGGCAAATCAATCACTCAATATTAATTAAATATTTATTTAATTAATTGAATTATTTCAAGAATAATCATTTTGATCAATTATCCCATTTTGATTTATTAAATATCTTTGCATATTTAATTAATTGATAAATTTGCCATTCAATCATGTGAAAGGATTAATTTATTACAAAAGATGAATTAATTTATTACAAAGAGTTGAATTGAAACAAAACAAAAGTCAAACAAAAAAAAGAATTGAATTGATAGAGAAATCAAACTTGAGATATTATTTCTTTTTCTAAATTTAGAACTTGAAATCAGAAAAGCAATTTAATTGAATTGTTGAATTATTCTCTAAAATTGGAACTCAAAGCTTTTCAAAAAAAGAAGTTCAGTTGCATTAAGAAAACTCTTTTCTTGATTAAATTGAAGAATTATCTATTTTTATCAGATGTGCATGGAATTAATTTATTATTATTTTCCAATGCAACTTGGACTTCTAATTTGAATGCATTTCAATTAAACTATAATTGGAATCTATCTCAAGGTTAACTCGACCTGATTTCTCAATTATTTTCAATTAATCCTAAATTGAGCTTTTTGTAATTCTCTATAAATTCAGTCTTCAGCTCTCATTCCAATTCACCCCAGAGATTTTTGAGAACACGCTTGGAAATTATTATCACGCTAATTTCACTCTGGAGTCATTGAAATCATTGTGCTTTTTTTAGATTACTTGCATCCATTTTACATTCATTATTTCTTGCATGCATTGTTGCTTGAATTTGCTTGAATTACTCATCCATCTTGCATCCATATAGCTTAATATCATATAGATTAAATCCTTCGTCTTGGTGTAGTCTAGTCACTGGTATTTCTTATAAAAATCTAAGAGCAATCTTATACTCACATCTTTTAGAAGGCAATTAGTCACTTTGCTATGGTTTATTTCTTATTGATTATTGATTACTAACCATGCATATAATGACTTAATTGAAGTGTTGTGCTTGCAGCTATAGGTTCATTTTTTCACACACACAGTATCATCTTGTCATGTCATGGTCCATAAACTTCTTGCATCTTCGTTCATGGGGTTACGAGGTTTGTTAGATCTATTCGCACTTTACCTTGCGGCCACAGTGCCTGCCAACCTTTGCAAATTAAAAGTTGAGCACCTTTTCACCCAATTTATAAGATCAACATCCATTGAAATATGTGCAAATTGATGGAAGCATTAGTAGTCTATTCTTTACCTCTTGAGAACCGGTAACATCAAAGGTTTAAAAAATCAAACCGCTAGCTTAACCATCTCCATCGAGGACATGTGGCATCATCCTGTGATGTCATGGTCCTTATCTTCTTTTCAGTTTTAACAGTAAGACTACGAAGACCGAAAGATCTTCTCATGGTTTACCATAAAGTCACCGGCAAAATATATAAGACTTTAGACAGGAAATATTAAGCGCTGGTGGAAAAATATGTTAAGTGGAGCCTGCCTAGGATAACTTCATGTGCAATCTTGAGGAAAATACAAAGGGGTCGGGTGAAATGAACTTAATTCCTAGGAAAAACAAAAGGCCCCCCCCAATGGTAACGGACCCTTGGCTTTAAGTGGAAAAAGGTAACACCAAATTATAACAAGCTTGGGGTTTTTGATAAAATTTTATCAAAATGCATAAAACCCTAAAACTCTAAACTCTGAACCTTGGAAAGAGAGAAAAAATACTCCATAGTGACCAATATTTTGACTATGGCATGAAGATTATTTACACAGTCGTTTTTAGGACTATCGCGACACACTTAACCTCCTCAAACTTGACCTAAATAGACTTTACAATTAGGTCGGTTACAAAACCCTAACCTACAATGAATCTACATCATAGATCATATTAGATACTTACAAATTATTAAAGATCATTACAATAATTTACAAGACAATTATAGTCATTGAATGATCATAACTCATCACCACACATCGATCTGATAAGCTATCAAATCCTTAACACATTTTGTTAAGCACTTCGCTACTTCCCAAGAAATTCAATCCTTGTACATGCTAAAACAACATCTTATCTCTTCACATAGATTCAGACACATCATCATCAACTTATCAACATGAAAAGAATCATCGCCAAACCATAAATCATCACCGCTCAAAGATCTTGATACCGGTTCTCAAACCCTAGCTAATTATACAACAATCAACATGACTTCTAGTTCTCCAAACATGACACAGTTCATGTCATAAACTCATTATGATGTCATAAGCACACATTCCAAACCACAACACCTGACTAAAGATGGATCTCTACCGCAACCATCTCCTTCACTGATCCTACTTACCGATACACTATTACTTGGTAGTTTTTCTTTCTAGTTCAATCCATTACCGGTTAGACTTAATCAGTAGACTTAGATGACATACCAAGGATAAAAAAAATATGGACAAATATGGTTTCCATCAATGACAACATAAATAACTGATCATCATATCATAATTATAACATCACCAACAATCCATCAATATATCATCACCCAGTCCTTTACCGGTACACCATCATCTACATCAGTTATGCCAACATGCCAACAAATCAGTGTTCTGCAAACTTTAAGTTGTTAATTCGTTCTTTCAACCATTTAATTCATTGAACCAAAATAAAGATGCAAGAACAAAAGGCAATTAACCACAACACCATAACACATAGATTTTATATGTGGAAAACCTGGTGAAGGGAAAAACCATAGTGGGGATGAGACCCACGGGATGAGTATACTCAAATATAAGTTTTTACAATGGAAATGCACATGCATTCAAGCACATTGCCTAGAGTTCATTGCTCAAACAAAAAAGGGCTATAACCCTAGGAAGGTTCACTGCCTTATGATTCAATTATAACAGATCACTGAAGAAAATGAACTAAATAATAGAATCTAAAAATGCCTGATTATAGTTTCGATTAAGCACATTACACAAACTTTTCATAATTTGCCTTATACTACTCTATTCCACTATTTTGCTCTGATCTGAAGCATAAATATCTAATATATGCATGTGCAACTATGCACAATCAATCACCAACACCTCTTGCATTCACCACACACATTAAAATGATCAAATGCATCACTTATATATATCTGCAACAAGATATTAGATCAACCACATGTCCGCTTCAAGAACACTTAGCATATTGTGAAATGTGTACATAGTGTCGGTTAAATCTGAAACCAAAATACCAATACGGACCAAAGCAATTGTGCACACATTACCACAACCTTCAAAATAAACACCTGGACCACAAAAATAATCCCCAAAATCGATCCACAAAATCTGCATAAGGATTATCCACACAAGTCATTTGCCTTGCACCGATACACCGAAGCTTGTAACTTGAACATGAATCATTACCAGAGGCTAAAACTCTAGAGCAAGGCTTTCCAAACATCCACCAACTAGAACCAGATCTACAACACAAGAGGATAACTAGAAATGTTGTATCAACCAAAATGCACAACACTGTCAGATGCTCAGTTCTAGCTTGCTAGACTTGAACCAATCTTGAATCTAACTTCCGATAGGATCACATACATCAATGCAGATGGGTGCACTAACTTGGGTTGCCATCAATGACAATACCGGATAATCTATGTAGTGTCTCTTGCCAACACTACTAATTATTTGTTGCAAACTTGTATGTTGAAGACTTCTTCTTTATCAGTAAGTGTATGCGAGGATTTAATTTTATGCATACTAATTAGAAGAAGAAAAAATTGTTGTGCTTACACGATATAGTAGGTATATGCTCTACCATTGCAAAATATTGTATGATTAAAAAGATAGATCTATCTCCTTTTATCTTAATTAAACTCAAAAAACTTCCTAGTATCCTCCCCTATTTAGTGGGTGAGGATAAAACTTAGTCTTTCTAAATAGAGGGTCTGCCTCTCGATGCAATAGGCTGGTGAGAGGGTACAATCCAACCCGTAATCTTTGAATCTACTATACAAATATTCGTGAGGGTTATGAAACTCATCACCACTTGGTGTCATTGTTCTATACCAACAAATGTATCCTCGAGTGTGCATTTGACATGTTAAACCCTTGTTCAAAGGGTTGGGAGACCTCTTAATTGAGAGAACCACCGCATGTATAGACACCAATATTATCCTAAAATCTTACTAAACACCATTTGTAGTAGACGCCAAAATCCCATTTGCTTGTTGGTGTGGGAGGTTGGACCTCTGAAACCACCCCATATTGTACTATTCATTATCAAGACAAATTTCTACCCATTCATAAGATCTTCAAATCTTTAAAGTGTGTTTTCTGTAAGGGGGAGTCAGTGCCACTGAATCTCTTTCGGTCCACTTTGTCTAAGTATATGGATAAATCCAAGTGGGGACTCAATAAGTAAAATACTATTTCTAGCCTGGACAGTACATGCTTACATGTGTCTTCAAATATGCATACCAATGATTTTGTAAAATCAGGCCAAACTAGGCCCTCCATCTCACACTTTCCTCAAGTGTTTCCTTAGCCAATGTGTATTACTAATTGATATCTCTTGTGAAGACAACAAAATCCAAAAATCACAAACTTGACCAAAAATTGGACCAAAATTCATCAAAATCTTACTTGAAAGTCATTGGCATACCATCCTTCACCATCTGCACCTCTATTTTTCCATTTACATTCCTAGACCACTGTCTTCGTTTTCTTGAAAAATGTCATCTACACCTACAAATTGTCATCTCTATTTCTGTTTGTCCATCTCCGCCTACGTCAAATTCCTAGTCAACCCTCATCCATGTACCATACCAAAAGGTCCCTTAAACATCCCAAAAATTCAATCCATCGTCAATTCAAGAAAAAAAATTCATCTCAAGAAAATCCTCAAACACAAAAGCTTCTTGTACAAAAATCACAAACTCTTGTTGAAATTGTTGTCACTAAGAGTTGCACCCTAGCTGAGCCTAGACTTAGGCAATCTATGAAACATGGGACTAGATTCAAGTTGTGGGTACCCTATGTTGAAAGTAGACATCCATATGAAGGGTCGATTACCTTTGAGTATCACCTAAACTTAAAAATGTTGGCTAGGAAAAGGGATAAAAAATACTTTAAAATGAAATCCTAAAACTAACTTGAGGTGATACAATGACATTACTTCTGGGTATTGAAATGGATTGATTACAACTAAAACAATAAAGAAAAAATTATGTTCACAATTTTTTCAAGCCTAATATGACCATAAATATTTCATATGGAGGTGTTTTGTTTCAGCCTTGTATATAGATAAGATGATACATGCAATAGTATAAATTGAAAAGAAACTTAACACAACATATAACTTGATCTAACTTTAAGACTACTTGCCAAAACATTGTACATATTAATACAATCAAAGGATTTAGACAAACTATAATGTATTTCATAAAATAAACATGCAATACTTTGAAATGGATAAGAGAATAAGAAAGAACAATAATAACTTTTATTGTTTTGTAAAAGAATTTGCATACAAAAATATGGAAAAACTCTGATTTTTTACAATGTATTCTTTAAATGTATCTTTGACACTTGAGTACTTCAAAGATTAATCAGAGAAATACTCCCCCTAAAGCTAAGAATGGGTGTATTTAGGAGAAACAGAGAGCCTCCAAAGTTTCTTGCTTTCTGACCTTTCTTAGCAAAAGAACTAATGATGATTTATTCCTTGCACACTAGGTTAGCCTCCAAAACTGCCCTTTAACTACTAACTCATCCCATAAATGGTGGATCTTATCCTTTGGGGTCGTACAAGCTTGAAAAATCCTTGAAAAGGGGGTCATAACTACTGAAAATAAATTGTTTGAGTCTTCAAAACTCATCTTGACTAATATATGAGCCATTAAAGCCTCAAAATCAGGTGTAGAATTACTCATCAAGCCTCAAAATCAGGTGTAGAATTACTCATCAAGCCTTAAAATCCTCCGTAAATTGTGGACCTTCTCCTTGGACAACCCCTCTTTCTAGAAATTTAATTGAAAATGGATTAAAACTAAAACAACTTAGTTAGTTATGCTCTCAAAACTACCCTTAACTCATGAATTCTCCATGTGGGCTCTTCGACACTACTATAAACTCTTCAAAAAATCTACCGTTCAAGCCTCTAACTAATGTAACACTAATGTATTCTCCTTGAAAGGTGGTTTGACATGAGTGTAATTGAAAGTGTGGATGTGTTGGCTCATTGTTCTCCTTGTTGTAGGCTAACTTTATATGCCTTCATCTATTGACTATATCTATTTGAGATCATTACTTCTTTTCACTACATAGCACTATATCTCCAACATAAAAGTCATTGTTATAATATTTAAATCACTGCTTATACACGTACATCTTCTGGGACTGTATAGCCTTTTGAGAATCCAGTTTCCACTATCTATATAGTAAAATATTACCTTGCATATTCAATAAATATTCTAAACCCTTGGATGTGAAAGCCTTATGTCACGGCCCTTTGTAGCAAGCATTATCATTTTTCTATGTGACTGCATTCTTGGGTTCTTAAATTTCATTGTCCCTTGACTGGGTTATGGTCCTATATACTGTCTTTTAGCTCACAAATTTGTCACATTTTCTCCTTTCCCAAACTTTGTCTAAATGAATTGTAATTATGGACTCCATCCTTGAGCTCTTGTGAAGGCCTATCATAAGCTTGTATTGGCCTTTTTTGTGTCTTCGTACCTTAGAATTGTCACAAAACTTATGTTTCCCTATTCATAAATACTATCAAAGCATTAAAGGCTTTTGAACCCCTTATGACCATGACTATTTATGTTCATTGGTGAAGGCTACTCACTTGTATTTGCAAAAAGATATTTCAATCTATATGCTTTCTTTGGATTCATAAGACCTCTTAATGACATCTTAGTTATAAATGGTTTGCATACAACAAATGTTTTCTATATTGTTACTCCAAACCTTTGTCTTTTAACAGTATCGAAAACATAAACTACTACCCTCAAGTTTCATCCTCTACTCTTTTGGATGCTTTTGTCTTCATCAATGAGACTTCATGTTCCATTAGGCATTGTTGAAATCCATTTTTCTTGCTAATATTGTACTCTCTTCTCTTATTAAATGGTATAACTGCATCTCTTCTCTTATTGAATGGTATGACTACATCAAACCCCTGTGATTGTGGATAAATAGATCTATGTAAGGAATGCCACTTGGGTTGTTTAAATGAACCTATTTGGTTTCCTTATAGCATTGAAATACTTTCTATGTTGTTGATGTATGTTGGGGCTAGACTTGTATCAGGATATCTTCTACATCGTTCTTACATGTCATGTTTTTCTCTCATGCATTGTCAAAAGGGCTGATATGATGGCCTTACTTTCACAAGTATTCTTGACTGTGCAATATCCTTATCTAAAGGTGTCTAAGCTATAAAAGGCTGACTTGGACTGTGACTATCTTTTTTAGAGTGATTTTCTACTAGGATGTCCATACATCTAGACTATAAACTTTCTTTATATCACCTTGATTGTGAACCTCTTTCTCATGCATATGACTATGATAAAGTCTCTTCTTATGCCTTTTTCTGTGATAAGAGTTTTTCCTGTACTTAATTATTCCTAGAAAAGAAAACCTTACTCGTTATTTTGATGGGTATTCAATACTGAAATAATACATTTTCAATTGTCCCTCTTTATCTTATTGTCCTAAAAGCCTCTTTGTAGACTATATATGTTTCCATGATAGTGGATGCTCACTATGCTAACCATTATTTCCATTTGTTTGGGCTCTTGGAGTCTAGAAAACTTTTGTTATGAAGGTACAAACCTTAAGGATACTTCTTAAATGGCATTTGCTTATGATATTTCAGACCATAGGGTGTGCTTCCTAATTAGTGGAGATAATGTGCATATATTATATGAAATCCCTTTTGATTGATGTCATTTGCTCTTAGATATACCATTACTCTTTCATTGTGGACAGTCCACAACATCCATCCTTCAATGTTTGTTGTTAATGTGTTTGCTACCCTCTTATCTTATGGAAAAAAGGCAAAGACTTTATTTATTTAATAGGTTGCCATGTCCTTGTGCCTTATTTAATCAATCTTTGATATAGCTTATTTCTTATGGCTCTAGATAGGGAGTTTTGCAAGGTTTTGGTATTCTAGGATTCACCATTTTTCATAACTACTCATGGAGAGATCTCTCTGAGAAAAGATAAGACAAAACCCTTGTATAACATAAAAAAAGTTCTATCCCTTTACCTTCTTTAAATAAAGGACATAAGAAAAGGGTCGAAGGATATGGAAGAAGACTTATATCTTGAGATTCAAAAATGCATGATCTTTCCTTCTATAAAATTTGCATAGACTAATATGAATTTAAATGACCCCCACTTTGAGCTAGATTTCTCATGAGTTCCACCACCATCCACTGAAGCTTTGAATTTTGTTCTTTACATGGAAGCCATGAGTGGGATCGATGCATGAATTTAGGGAAAAGTTCTCTCATTACAAGGCAAACTCATGAGATTCCTTCATGACCATAGTATAACATTGTGTTAACATTGATTTAACATGCCTTTCCCTCTAAAGAAACCCTTAAAAAATAACATTGCTGCACTTAGAGTCATGTGAATATGACTCTTATTCAAAGAGATTTCTCAATAAGGGCACAAAGACTCTTCTTTTTCTTTAGATTACAAAGAAAATTTAAACCAATTAGAACCACTTTATAAAAGAAATCTTTGACCAAGCATAAGAACCTAAAACAATAGAAAAATAGGACAAACTTTGGACAATGAGATAGGACCTTGACCATCAAGATTTTGATGACAAAAACACCCTAATAAAATCAATTTACACGCAAATATAAACTGGATAGTATAAATATCGAGTCTTTTTGCACTGTTTCCATATTTACCTCTGCATTTTCAACAACGAATTTGATCAAGAACCATTGAGAGCCCATGCGTTTGAGAAAAGGTTAGCTTTATCCCAACAGATGAATAAGAGTGGTTGCATTTCATTGTCCCTCCTTCCACAGCGAGAGATCACATATTGAGTGTCCTTCCCATCTTGGGTAACCATAATATTGATTATGTCTTGTATGTTGAAGGTTTGAAGCATAATATTTTAAGTGTTGGACAGATGGTTGACAAAGTTTATGATTTACAATTCAAGAATGGAAAATGGAAGATCCTAAATGCCTCCAATATAGAGATTGCATCTGGAACCAAGACTGAAGGCAATAATTTTCATTTGAATGCTGGTGAGAAAACTTGTCTGATTGCTCAGATTGATGAAAGTTGGATGTGGAATAGGAGAATCTGTCATGTTAATTATGATTCAATGATTAAGATCAGTTCTATACAACCTGTTAGAGATTTTTCTATAATTGTCAAGCCTTCTAATACGGTATGTAAAGAATGTCAAATGGGTAAGCAAACAAGAATTTCTTTCAAGAGAAAGCAGTATACATCTAATGGATTTCTAGATCTTGTCCATACTAACCTTTGTGGACTTACAAATGTTAGAAGTGTGCAGGGTGACAGATATTTTATGTTGCTAATTGATGATTATTCTAGGATGATGTGGGTTGTCTTTTTGAAGAAGAAATCAGAAGCATTGGAAAAATTAAAGATATATGAAGCAAAGGTTGAGATTGAGACAGGACTGAAGGTGAAATATCGGAGATCTGACAAAGGGGGAGAATTTTGTTCCAGTGAGTTTTATTCATTAAGTGAGAAGCATGGGATTAGAATACAATTATTTGCTCCTAGAACTCTAGAGAAAAATGGAGTTGTTGAAAGGAAGAATGGGAATTTTTGGATGTTGTAAGGACTGTGTTTATTGAAGGGAATGTTTTAAAGATCTACTAGAGAGAAGTTGTTAGCATTGTTGTTTACACATTCAACCGAGTTCATATAAAATTTGACACCAGTAAGACTCCTTATGAGCTATGGTTTGGGCAGGTTCATAGTGTGAGATATTTCAAAAATTTTGGTAGCAAGTGTTATATCAAGAGAGATGAAGATATAGGAAATTTTAACGCAAGAAGTTGTTGGTTCCCAAAAGGGACGACAAGTTTACACTGCTTATAGGGAAGAGAACAAGTTGATTTTCTCCAAATATCTATGGAGATCCACCTCCAACTATCAATATCTGCCAAGCTTGGACCAACAATAACAAGGACAGAAATTCCTTCTACACTTTAGGCTCTGGAGAACTAGGGAGGGTGATCTCTTTAGTAAGAAATTCCTACTCTCTATAAGGATACTCAGTAACTTACTGAAAACAAAGAATATTATCTCATAATAAGACTCAACAAAAAGGGAGAATGCTCAAGGATGGAAAATCCTTCAGTGATCCTCAACCTTAAGCTGGAGTATGAGAGAGGGTGAGACTACTTTCAAAAAATACATAAATCTTTGCAAATGATTGTTCTGATATTTATAAGATTCATTCTGAGAGATCATAAAGAACATAAAACTAGAAACTGATAACCTAATGAGATTTGCTAGCGAATACCAGTGCCTTAATCATTTGGGTTATAGAGTCTATGAAAAGTGTTACTAAAAATCTAATAAAATTTCATCTAATAGTTGGTCTAGCCTGAAACAATACTGTCTTACAATATTGCTCCACTTATAATCCTTTATCTGAACTACTTATCAAATCCTATGGCGAGCCTTATTTCCTCTGTAATCTCATTCAAGAGTTTTAATTAACCCCTTGGACTAAAGAATTAAATATAATAATACATATATCATAACAATGCAATAAACAAACAAAAGCCTTGATCCCATTTGCTTAAAAGAAGACAAAATCACACACAGGATAGTAAAGATTGGGAAAAATATATTTGCATTAATATAATAAGCTATCTTTTATCAGATGATAGCCAACAAATTCAAATACAAAATGACCCACTTGAAAAATGGGAACCTGCAACTATTCTATTACTTTATTGCTCTGCAAAATAACATTACAGTCCTTGTTATTTCCTACAACTCTCTAGAACTATTTTGGACCTAACCCTGCATAAAAGATCTATTTTATAGAGATCTTTCTCATAAACTTCAAACCCTAACTAATGGCCTTGAATTCCCTTTTATATAAAACAAGGGAGCGAGAAGCTTCAGGCCATAATACACTTGTCAACAACAGATTCACTCTGATAATTAGCCCTAAAGGTTGTATACAATTGTGTTCCAAAATGTTTATGTGTCCATGCACTGGCACCTGTGAATCATTGTTCTCTAACCAAAAATTGGTAAGAGCAAAACCGTTTGAGCCATGTCGTTATCACCCTGACATTTTTGGATGGAGTGTGAGATGTTGCAATTTTGTCCCATAGAGAATTTCCCATCCTTAGGGAGGGAAATAGGATCCTAGCAAGAGGTAAAGTCGCCCCTCAAGCTAGAGGAGGAGCTCAACCTTCATGCCCAGGATAAGAGGCATTGGGAGGGGGAGTTAGAGGGAAAACATAATATGTTGGGGAGGGGTTGCAACTTCCATGCAGCTACATGGATGGATTGTTGTCGCTCCCTACCTAGACATGTTCTTTTTTCATTCCTCTACGGGCTCTGTCTCAGAACCCTCTTCCACCCAGAGATTGAGTAGACATAGAGGTTGTGCCATGCATGACCTTTCTTCACAAGAAAAGGCTTTCATCCCCCTCTAGAAATCCTCCCCACTTTCACATCCCCTATGGCAATAGACATACTCACACATGAGAGAAAAAATCCATCCGATATCACAGAGTATATTGCAACTCCATCTATAAGCTTGCTCAAACATCATTTCTTCTGTAGAAAGAAAAACTGCACTTAGAAAATGAAAAAGGTTTCATACTCTTCTACCAATTTGATCACCACCTTGCTATATTTATAGTTGAACCATACTTCATCAAGTAGTGCCTGTTCTTAAAACATCATCACTCTGGTGTTCTAAATTTACTCTGCCAGCTATGGACACTAGAATTCATACATATCACATCTACTGCATTCTTCTATCAAGTTTCACCTCATGCGAATGATTTTATTCTGATCTTATTCATTTTTTTAGTGTATAGTCTCCTTCAGGACTTCTTTCAACAAGAAAATCTCTGAATTCATTAGAGAACTCGTGATTCATCACACCTAAACTGGAAGCTTATCCAAATCCTTTCACATCTCTGAGCTATCATCTTTGATTGTCAAATAAATCTTGAATCGACAAGTCTGAATCCCATTCATTTTTCCCTTTCTCGCAAGTTACAACTAGTGCCTCCAAAATCCTTCCAAACTTCTCATTTGAAACTCAGTTGTAGATCTCATCCAACCTGGCAAATCTAACGGTCATAGCTTACCAACTTAGCAATTTGACTTTCCAACTATATCTATGGACTCACAAAATCCTGACAGGTCAATGCCATATCATCCTTCGACCAAGCTCTATCAGTAACTTCCGTGTAAACCTTCTTGATCAGCCCAAGACACGTGGCATCATCTCATGATGTCACGGTCTGTAATCTCCCTGAAACTTCCATCACGGGAATATGAGGGTCATCTGATCTGTTCAATCTTTATCGCTTTGCATGCTTCCCATCAACTCCAAGATTTAAAAGTTGAGCACCTTTTACTTTAGGATAAAACATCTCCATTCATTCTGAGCACGTGCAAATTTATGGGACTGTTAGTAGATTGACATTTACCGCCTGTAAAACAACATCACAATGCTTTCAACTGGTTGCACTCCTAACCCTGTTGGTTTCCACTGATAACACATAGCACAATCTCGTGATATTGTGGTCATTAAAATCCTTGTATCTTTGATCGTGGGGAAGTGCTAGCCATTGGATCCATCCTTTCTTTAATAAACGGTCGGAGTATTTAGGACTTTTCAGACTTAGGAAAAATACAAGTGCAGGCATAAATATTTTTAAAAGGGGACCGATTATAGGGAATTTCATGTGGATGACTTAGGAATATTATTATTTCACGAACCGGTTAATCAACATTTTTCTTAGGGAATAAGATGGCCTCGCTCATGGAAAGGGTACCCTCGGTTTTAAATGGAAAAAAGTAACAACAAAATATATCATCACTAGGGTTTTCTTCACAAAAATGTAAGAATTTTTTATAAACCCTAAACCCTAGACCTTGAATCATTCTCAGAGGACACAACTAAAACCTTAAAAATCAATGTTTTGGGCTTAAATTTGAAATTTTCATGCAATCAATTTTCAAGGCTATGAGAAGTAATGAAGGAATTTTTTTGGGATATTCAACAAAGAGAAAACCCTGTCAGTGCTACAATAAGAGATTGGGGAAGATAGTAGAAAGTGCAAATGTGAAGGTTGATGAGAACTATGGAAAATAAATCAAAGCATACGGATATGATGATGGCCGGCATATTGTTCTAACAACTATTCAGATCAAAGAATTGAAGCAGAATTATCTGGTAGAGATAGTTAACCCGGATATTAATGTTGTCAGTGGAGAGATGTAGGAACCCAAAAATCAGAATAATCAAAAGACTCTGAGGTATGTAAGATTGAATCACTCTGAAATTCAAATTATTGGTGATAAAAATAAAGATTTGATGACTAGAAGAAGGCTAGCTACTGAAGAAATATGTTAGATTTCCAAAATTGAAGCTAAATATGTTGTTGAAGAGTGCAAAAATGACAATTGGATAAGGGATATGGGAGAAGAATTGAATCAAATTGAAAAGAATAACACATGGGGGCTTGTGCCTAGACCTAAAGATAAGAATATGATTAGTACCAAATGGGTATGCAGGAACAAATTGAATGAAATTGGTTATGTTTTTAGAAATAAAGCAAGTTTGGTATCCAAAGGATATTCACAGAAAGGAGGAATTGATTATGAGGATACTTTTTCTCTGGTATCTAGACTTGAAGCTATTAGATTGTTGCTTGCATATGCTACCTATAAGGATTTCAAGGTATATCAGGTGGATGTCAAGTCAACTTTTCTGAATGGTGATCTTGAGGAAGAAGTTTACATTGAGCAACCTAATGAATTTTCATTATCAGATGATGGTGACATGGTATGCAAACTGAAGAAAGCTCTTTATGGATTGAAAAAAGTCTCTAGAGCCTAGTATACTAGATTGGATAAGTACCTGCTGAAATTGGGATTTAATAAAGGTATTGTTGGTAGTAATCTTTATTTTAAAATTGAGAATGATAACATCTTGATTGTTGAAATTTTTGTTGATGATATTATCATTGGAGGGGATGATAACTTGAGTATGAAGTTCTCTAGTGATATGCAAAAAGAATTTGAGATTTCTATGATAGGAGAGATCAAATTTTTCTTAGGTTTGCAAATTTCACATATTGGAAAAGGTATTTTTATATCTCAAACTAAATATGGGAAGGAATTGTTGAAGAATTTTGGTTTAGATGACTCCAAACTAGTTGGAACTCCTATGGTGACTGGTTGCAAACTATCTAAAAATGATGAATCTTTGAAAGCTAATGAGTCTTTGTACAGATCTATGGTTGGTGGACTAATATATTTGACTCAAACTAGACCAAGTTGATCTGAATGAGATTCATGTCACTGTAGCAAAGAGAATATTCAGATACTTGAAAGGAATTGTGGATTATTATTTGTAGTATCCGAGGAATGATGATTTCATGTTATGTGTTTACAGTGATGTTGATTGGGCTGGTGATGTTGATAACTGGAAGAGTACCTTCGGGGGTGATTTCTTTTTGGGGAAGAAATTGGTTTCATGGGCTAGTAAGTAACAATATCCAGTTTCCTTATCTATTGTTAACATTGAGTACATTGTTGTTGCTAGTAACTGCACTCAGGTAGTTTGGGTGAAGAAAATGTTGAAGGATATCAGAGTTATCTATGATGAGCCTACTATCATATATTGTGATAATTCTAGAGCTATTAATATGTTAAATAATTCGGTGCAACATTCAAAGACTAAACATGTATCAATCAAGTATCATTTCTTGAGAGAAAAAGTCAGTGAAGAGGAAGTAAAGTTGGAATATGTATCTACAAAGGAACAAATCGCTGATATATTCACTAATCCTTTGCCTGCAGATACATTTGTCTGTTTGAGAGACAAGTTAGGGGTATCTACCCCTCCTGATGAGAACTAGATGCATGGAGTTGCATAAAACCGGTGGACTCCATAGTCTTATCTTTTCGTCCAGATTGATGAGTTGGTGCTACTCCTTTGGTGGAGTAGTCAATTGGTTTGGTTTTTTGTTTTGAAAATCTTTGGCATTGTTGCCAAAGGGGGAGGAGAAGCATGTGAAAAATTGTTTTATCTATCTGATCTTAGGGGGAGTTTGTTGGAGATGTTTTCTTTCTTTGCAATGACTGTTTTTCACATTTATATGTTGCTATCAATGCCAAAGGGGGAGACTGTTGGACATTGTTGCTACTAGGATATGTTGTTGTCATTGATGTCAACATATTCCTGTGATTTATTTCTCTGATGATTGTAGATTGGTTTATTGGGATCTTGGTTTGTTGTATGGAGTATTTCTAGTATCATTATATTCCTCTGTATTGGTTTTGGTGATCTAGAAAGCTTAATTGATCATATCATATGATCCAATTTGTAGTTTATTTTTCTTATCATCACTTTGCAGAGTTCATTATTTCCTTCAGTATATTCTGATATGATCAAATATTGTGCTTAGATTTTGGGAGAATTTTGGGATGCTCTTATGTATCTTCATTTCAGATGGTTCATGATTTGGTGCTCCGTGAGTTATCTTTCTTCGTGATAGTTGTTGTTGTTTGAGTACTCCTGTGTTTCAGATGTTGATTGAGGAAATATTTGATAAGTGGTGTTGGTATAGTTGTTTACTAGTGATTATAACATGCTTGCTAGTGTTTCCTAAGTATGCTCTATCTGTTTTAATGATCCATATTGCTCATTGCGTGTGTTCTTGGTGATTTTGTTGAACTGGTGATGTTCTTCGTGTTATGCGGTTTTCCTAGTGGTGTAGCGTGTTGTGGTTGATCTTGGCTTGATTACCGATGGTGATGAGAATTTTGAAATTTGATTTCGATCCATGTTAAGTCATGTATATCATTATATTGGTCCGGTGGTCGGTCTTTATATCATGTGATATAATTTTATAATTGTGAATTTAGGGTTTAGTCAACCTTGTTGTCAAGGTTGATGAATTGTATAAATAGGTGATATGGTCATGTAATTTAGGTATCGAGGTTGTGTCTGCATTATCAGAGAATGGTGTATGTGTGAACAAGTGAATCATCCTTTGACATTGTGATTGAGTAGAGATTAGTGTCGCAAACCAGACAATTGTGCTTAACTGGAACTACCATCAGCCATTTGCAGATGTTATTATTGTAGTTAATTCCCTCTGGATTATAGTATGAATTCTGTTGTAAATTAGTTAGAATTCTCTAAGGGTTGTAGCCTTCTGAGTTATTAAATTTGAACAGTGAGCTCTAGGAAGTGTGCCTAAATGTCGGTGCATTCCCCATTGTAATATTTTCACATACTACTGCATAGTATCATCTTATTGTGTCTAGGATAAAAACAATGCTTACAATGCAATTACAATATCTGTAGATCATCCTCATATCAAATCGTCTTCCGGTAATTAGTCTACCGGTTCTATCCTAATCCAGACCTCATCCTTCCAACCTCAGTCCTACCGGATCATAATCCAATTGATTCTACATCTTCGGTCAGTCTTAATGCTCTGTCTTCAATCTTCTAACTTCGGTGAGTCAATTGTTAATAGTTATAACATTTAATCCATAATACAACCTTAAACTGGAGCACATAAACATTCAAATGTTGATAAAGCAAAAACAGATGCTAGTAGACACAGATATCGATAAACAATGTAACTCAACAATTAAATAGATAATCAATGCAAAGCAACCATACCATATAACATCATGATTTGTATGTGGAAAACTCAGAAAGGGAAAAACCATGGTGGGAAGCCTAGCCACATTCAGATGATACTTCTAGAGAAAGTGTGTGATACAATGAGGGGCCTGCACATGTAGGAAGGTACACTGCCTAGAGCGTACTGCTCATTACAAAAGAGTCTCACTGACTAAAGAGCTTAAAACCACCTCAAGATAAATGGACAGCAATCTAATAAAGTGAACCGCTAGATATAGCATCTACCATGCCTGATTACAATCTCAGATCCCAATTCGATCACCTGTGATCAACCAAATCTCCTTCGCATATGATATTGCATTCCAAGACCATGACACATAATCCTCATGATCTACAATGATATCTTGCATCATTTTATACATACCCTAAGGCCTAAACCAGTTAGGTCAGCCACCTAAAAGATATTATAATAAGATCATTTCATAAATCTATATTACAATGATATTCCATGTCGGCTTAAGACCAAAACAACAATAAAAAATCCATAAATCCTCCTAAAACATCCCAGTAACGTGTAGAGTACATGTTAGTATGATACCGGTCCATAATCTAGATAGGTACTAGACCTATTCTGGGTCCACCACGATAAAGCAATGTCTTCAAGCAGTTGAAGCACGATCAAAGAACATCTTCAGGATCCTGAAATCCATCTAGAAGCCACACCGACACCACTTATGCATCCTATCACCATTACTCAGTGAAAGCTCTGTCGGTAAAGCCTCGAACCAATGTCGGTAAGGGTTTGCAAGAGTGTATGATAGTATCCAATACCAAGCCAATACCAATTGAGAAAAACATGCTCATGGAGCATATAACACATGAAATCAAACATACTTCACTGATCTAAACATGTTGGAAGTGTCCAACAGATAATCTCTTCTGTCGGTAACACTAGATCTTCTACCAGTAACCAAAATCTGTCTTTCGGTAACTATCCATAATAGCTAGTGTTGACATCAATGACAAAACATTAATGCAACACATAATAAATTCATCCATAATGCCAACAATCTCCCCCTTTGGCATTGATGGCAACACTAGATCTGAAAAACATCTAAGTACCAAGAAGTGCCAAACAAGTCTCCCCCTAATGTATACAACTTCTTTTTCTTTATTTTCACATCAATATCTCTCCCCCTTTGACATCAATGCCAAAAATATAACAAAAATATTAAAGCAATAATGTAAACCTCAAAGATGACTACTCCCCCTGAGTAGGAGCACCACTCATCAGTGTCAGAATGAATAATATTTCTAATAATGCATGTCAGACTGATGACAAAATTGCATCAATCAAGTTTCTGTCGAAGGGGCAGAAACCCCTAACCTGTCTCTCAAATACTCAAATGATTCCCTAGACAATGGTTTAGTGAATATGTCAGCACTCTATTCTTTAGTGTTCACATAAACCAATTTGATTTCCTTTTCTTCTACCTTGTCCTTCAGAAAGTTCTACTTTATTGATATATGCTTAGTCTTAGAGTGAAATACCATATTTTTAGACATATCAATAGCTGCAGAGTTATCACACTATATAACTATTGGTTCGCTACAATTTACCCTGATATCCTTCAACATTTGCTTCATCCACAAGACTTGAGTGCAATTAGTTGTTGCTGCAACATACTCAGCTTTTGTAGTAGATAAAGAAATGCATGACTATTTTTTGTTGATCCATAAAACTAGTTTCTTTCCAAGAAAGAAAGCTCCACTAGAAGTGTTCTTCCTGTCATCAACATCACCTGCCCAATATGAGTCAGTATATGCACATAAAGTGAAATCATCATTTTTGGAATATCATAGGCCTTATTCTGTTGTTCTTTATAAATACCAAAATATTCTCTTTACTGTACATTCATGATTTTCTTTAGGATTACTTTGATATCTTGAAACAATACTTACTGCATTCATAATATCAGGTCTAGTATGAGTTAGATATAACAGACCACCAATCATAGAATTATACCTTATCAGATTTACTGGTGTATAAGTATCCTTAATAGATAATTTCTCACTTGTCACCATAGGAGTACTTACCAGTTTGGAATTATCCATACCAAAAAAATTCACAATTCTCTCAGATACTTAGTTTGACAGATAAAAATGCCTTTGTCAATTTGAGTAATCTACAAACCTAAGAAAAATTTCATCTCACCAATCATGGACATTTAAAATTCATTCTTCATGTTGCTAGCAAATTCCATGCACAATTTATCTTCTCCTCCAAAGATGATATCATTAACAAATTCTTCAAGAATTAGAATATCATCATCAGTGATCTTATAATATAAATTACTATCAGCACTACCTTTAGTAAAACTGAGCTTCAAAAGATATTTATCCAACCTTGCATACCAGGCTCTAAGGGCTTGTTTCAAACTATATAAAGCTTTCTTCAATCTGCAAACCATATCTTTATCATCTGTCAATGAAAATCCATCAGGCTGCTCAATGTATACTTCTTCCTCAATCTCACCATACAAAAATACGCATTTAACACCCATTTTATAAACCTTATAGTTCTTATAATCTGCATTGGGAAGAAATAGTCTAACAACTTCAATTCTAGCTACAGGTGCAAATGTCTCACCATAATCAATTCCTTCCATTTGAGAATATACTTTACAAACCAATCTAGCCTTGTTTCTTACAACTTGACAATCCTCATTTAGTTTATTCCTAAAAACCCATTTAGTTCCAATAACATTCTTATTTTTAGGCCGGGGAACTAAAGTCAAACTTTCATTATTCTCTATTTGATCTAATTCATCTTCCATAGCTTTTAACCAATGTTTATCCTTACAAGCTTCAATAACAGGTTTTCAGTTCAATTTGAGAAATAAGACATACCTCTTCATTAGCCAGTTTCCTTCTAGTCATAACTCCCTTGTTCTTATCTCCAATGATTTGATCTTTAGAATAATTTAATCTTACATACCTTGGTGTCTTCTGAACTTCAGGTTCACTACACTGATCATTCGTCATAGTTAAATTTTTTGATTGTACCAGTGTAACTCTCTCAGCTTCCTATACTGGTTAAGGTATTGTCGGTTCAATTATGATTATTTCTACTGTCGGTTCCCTGTCATATGATATAGAATGATTTTTGTACTACTCATCCACTTTCACATTAGCACTCTCAACAATTTTCTATAATCTTTTTTTATAACATCTGTATGCTTTGCTTTGAATTGAATAACCAAGAAATATTCCTTCATCACATCTAGGATCAAACTTTCTAATTGAATCATCTCTTTTGATATAGCATTTACTTCCAAAAATTCTAAAATATTTAACGATAGGTGTATGTCCAAACCATAGCTCATAAGGGATCTTATCGGTTTCACCTTTGATGTGAACTCTATCGAATGTGTAATCTATTGTACTCATAGCTTCTCTCCAGTAGATATGAGGCAATTTGGCTTCCATCATCATAGATCTTTTTGCATCCAAAATGGTTATGTTCTTTCTTTCCACTACTCTATTTTTCTGAGGAGTCCTAGGTGCAGATAGATGTCTCCTGATTCCATTTGTCTCACAATAACTGCTAAATTCATGAGAAATAAACTCACCTCCTTGATCTAATCTTAGACATTTGATTTTCAATCTAGTTTCACTTTCAACCTTCACTTTAAAGATCTTGAATTTCTCAAAAGCTTCAGAATTATCCCTTAGAAAAGTCACCCACATCATTCTAGAATAGTCATCAATAATCAGCATGAAATACTTATAACCTTGAAAGCTTCTAGTCATTGTTGGACCACATAAGTCAGTGTGAATCAAATCAAGTACATAATTAGATTTATCATGTATGCTCTTAAAATAACTTCTAACTTTCTTTCCCAATTGACATTCCTTACATACCGGATTATGAGGCTTCATAATCTTAGGTATATCTCTAACTGCCTTAGTTGACCTAATCTTAACAATACAATCAAAATTAACATGACACAACCTCTTATGCCATAACCAACTCTCATCAATATGAGAAATTAAGCATGTCTTATTACCAGTGTTCAAGTGGAAGATATTACTTCTTGTCTGAATACCGGTTGCAATCTCCAAACTAGTCTTGTTAATGATTTTGCATTTTCTATCTTTAAACTAAAGTTGGAAACCCTTATCAACCAATTGACCAACACTCAAAAGATTATTCTTTAAACCTTCTGCATAATAGACATTATCAGTATTATGCTTTCCATCCAAAGAAAAAATACCTCTACCTTTCATGATACATGTCTTGTTATCTCCAAATCTAACTTGACCGCCATTGTATTCTTATAGGGACAAATATTTCCCTTTATCTCGAGTCATATGATGTGAGAATCCACTATAAATTACCCATTCATCCTTATCTTCATCTTTTGTT
Source organism: Cryptomeria japonica (assembly GCF_030272615.1). Lineage (NCBI taxonomy): Eukaryota > Viridiplantae > Streptophyta > Pinopsida > Cupressales > Cupressaceae > Cryptomeria > Cryptomeria japonica. The sequence goes on from NC_081408.1 coordinate 443,132,419, forward strand.
TCCAAGGCCTTTTCTTCAATCTTGATATCCAGTTTCGGTTCATCTTCCTTCAAGGCATAGAACACTCATTCATTTCCATTGTCGGTTCATCTCCAGAGTCATCAGTTACTCCTTCCTCATCTTCTATGTAGCATTGTTTACTTTTCTTGAATCTATATCTATTCTGGTTAGGCTTAAAATATTTCTTAACTCTTTCCTCAAACCTTGCATTCCTTTCAGGACATCTAGATGCAAAATGACCAATCTTATTACATGCAAAATATTTAAAAGGTTATTTTCCTTTATACTTACTTCCAGTTGGTCCTTTAGGTACTCTTCTGGCAAATAAGGCTTCAAGTAGCTCAAGTTCTTCATCTTCTTTCCTCATATCTTCCAATTCTTTTGCATATAGGGCTTTCCAATCACTTTATTCGGTAGATGATGATGATGATGATGATGATGCATGAAAAGAAGGTTCATACTTTATAGCTTTAGAAGATCCAAATTCTTCAAGCTCAAAAGCAGATAATTTCCCAATTAGAATGTCTTTGTTAACTGAAGTGTTTGCCATTGTTTTTAACTCATTAATTGCAGTTGCCTTCAGCTTGTAAGCCAATGGAAGGGCTCTCAATACTTTGGAAACTATTTCATCTTCACTTAGAAATCCTCCACAACATTGAAATCCCATAACAATCTCATTTACTCAAACCATAAATATAGCAATTCTCTCATTATCTTCCATTTTCAAGTTTTCATATGTTACCTGGTAACCATCAAGTTTAGTGATTTTCACAGTAGGGTCAACTTCATTCAGAGTTTTCAATTTGTCCCACATAACCTTTTCCGATGATTTATCAGTCAATCCCATGATCTTCTGATTAGTAAGTGCACACAAGAGGACTTCTCTAGCTCTGCAATCATTTTCAATATTCTTATCCAAGTCTGCGGGAGAAGGATTGTCAGATGTCGGATCATAAGGTGTGTATCCTTTCTCAGTGATCTCCCAAATATCCTTGCCAAGACATCTACAATGAGTCTCCATTTGAATTTTCCATATCTCGTAATTTGTTCCATCAAGCTTAGGGACTTCTCTTCTGAAAAATAGTTGTCAGTAGATTAGAAGTTTTAGTTGCCATAGGATCTACCTCAAGCGGTTAAACTTCTGCAAAAGAGGACCAAAGCTTTGATACCAATTATTAGGATAACTGGTGAACAACTGAGAGGGGGGGATGAATCAGTTGTTAATAGTTGTAACATTTAATCTACAATACAACCTTAAACCGGAGCACATAAACATTCAAATATCGGTAAAGCAGAAACAAATGTCGGTAGACACAAATTCTGGTAAACAATGTAACTCAAAAATTAAATAGATAATCAATGCAAAGGAACCATACCACATAACACCATGATTTGTATGTGGAAAACTCGGAAAGGTAAAAACCATAGTGGGAAGCCTACCCACAGTTAGATGATACTTCTGTAGAAAGTATGTGATACAATGATGGGCCTAGACATGCAGGAAGGCACACTGCCTAGAGCATACTACTGATTACAAATGAGTCTCACTGACTACAGAGGTTAAAACCACCTCAAGATAAATGGACAATAATCCAATAAAGTTAACTACTAGAGATAGCATCTACCATACCTGATTACAGTCTCGGTTAAGCTCAATACCGGAGGCCTTTGACCCCTTCCTTAATCCCAATTCAATCACCTATGATCGACCAAATCTCCTTCACATATGATATTGCATTCCAAGACCATGACATATAATCCCCATGATCTACAATGAGATCTTACATCATTTTATACAAACCCTAAGGCCTAATCCAATTAGGACAACCACCTAAAAGATATTACAATAAGATCATTTCATAAATTTGTGTTACAATGATATGCCATGTTGGCTTAAGAATAAAACAACAATAAAAAATCCATATATCCTCCTGAAACATCCCACTAACGTGTAGAGTACACGTTAGTATGATACCGGTCCATAACCTAGATAGGTACCGAACCTATTATGTGTCCACCATGCCAAAGAAATGTCTTCAAGCAGTTGAAGCATGATCAAAGAACATCTTCAACATCCTGAAATCCATCTAGAAGCTGCACCAACACCACTTATGCATCCTATCATGATTCCTTAGTGAAAGCTCTGTCGATAAAGCCTTAAACCAATGCTGGTAAGGGTTTGCAAGAGTGTATGATAGTATCCAATACCAAGCCAATACCAACTGACCAAAACATGCTCATGGAGCATATAAAACATGAAATCAAACATGCTTCACTAATCCAAACATGTTGGAAGTGTCTAGCAGATAATCTCTTATGTGGGTAACACTAGATCTTCTATCGGTAACCAAAACTTGTTTGTCGGTAACCATCCATAACATCTAGTGTTGACATCAGTGACAAAACATTAATACAACACATAATAAATTCATCCATAATGCCAACACAAATGATTCACAAACCTCTATATATATACCATCAATAAAGAATTACAACTCAATCAAGTCGGTGTAAAGACAAATCGGTTTATGAAACGTGCAATGGTAACATGTCAGCTCAATCACTTAAAAACAATCTTTAAAACACAAAATGATGCATAGACCTCTGGGAATACCATCCATGGCCCAAAGAAACACCTCAAATGATCCACAAGTCACGGAGATCAACCACAACCTGAAATCATCCTCGCTCAACATACAACTAGGCTAACCGATAAGAACACAGCAACCAAGACAATACCGGAATCCACATACTACTGGAAACAAAGCCAAAAGCTATGAAACTCGAACATGATAATGACCATGAACAAAAGGGAATAAACCCAAAACCACAATGCTAAACACTTAAACATGAAGAAATGTCATTCTCTCAAGCAACTCCATTGAAAACTGCCCAATTGGTAAGAACTAGACTGATACTGTTGCATCAGATGCTCCTGCATTAGACTCTTGGGGTTAATTAAAAAGTGAGTCCCATCACTTTCTTTGGTTCGGTGATCAATTAGTAGGTACTTGCAATTTCCTTAGGGATTCGACAATCTAACCACAACTTTTGGTTTCCTCTCCATGGCAGTCTACAAGTAAAAACTACAGCCTACCTCAATCGGCAATCTATTCAAGTCTCCACCCAATAACTACCTCAATCTCAAGCTCTAGGATAGGTGGTCTACCTACAAACCTTGCTCTGCCTCACATTTGACAATTTGAATAAGTCCACAAGTTGCCTCAATCTTCTCTCCAACCAACCGGTGCACAAATAGTACTCAGGCTGCAATTTGGACCGGGTGATCATCATGGAGAGGCAACCAAAATTTGTGGTTAGACCGCCGAATCCCTGAGGTAGTTGGAAGTGCATATTGACCGATCACCAAACCAAAGAAAGTGATGGGACTCACTTTTCAATTAAGCCCGAGAGTCTGATGCAGGATCACTAGTCTAGTTCTTACTAGTTGGGCAGTTTTCAATGGAATTGCTTGAGAGCATGGCATTTCTTCATGTTTGAGTGTTTAGAATTATGGTTTTGGGTTTATTCCCTTGTGTTCATGGTCATTGTTGTGTTCTAGTTTCATAGCTTTTGTCTTTGTTTCTGGTAAGATGTGTATGTCAGCATTGTCACAGTTGATGTGTTCTTACCGATTAGTCTGGCAATGTGTTGAGCGAAGATGATTTCGGGTTGCGGTTGATCTTCGTGACTTGCAGATCATTTGAGGTGTTGCTTTGATCCTTGGCTGATATTCCCAGAGGTTTGTGCATCGTTGGAGATTCTTCTTAGTTATTTCAGCCGACATGTTACTATTGCATATTTCATAAACCGATTGGTCTTTGGGCTGACTTGATTGAGTTGTAATTATTTGTTGATGGTATATATATGGAAGCTTATGAGCCATTTGAAGATAAGAGAGAAGTTAGAAGATTGAAGATAGAGCTTTGAGATTGAGAAAATATGTATAACCGATGAGATTCTGATCTAGTAGAACTAAGGTCAGAAGGCTGAGGTCCAAATTAGGATAGAACCGGTAGACCAATTATCAGAAGCCGATTTGATGAGAGGATGATCTGTGGATCTTGTAATTGTTAGGAATTGGAAGGCAACTAAGAGGGGGGGTGAATCAGTTGACTATGAATTTCAACCCAAATACAACTTAATCAAACTTGATACTTAATACCAATAAACCAAACTTAATGTCAGTTAACAGATTAATAGTTAATATCAATACCAGTGAAACTTAATGCATGAAACTAAGAGAAACAACATCCACAACACATAACACATAGATTTTAACATGGAAACCCTATAAGTGGAAAAACCACGGTGGGAAACCTTACCCACAATCAGATGATACTAATGCAGATAGTATGTGTATACAAATAGGGTCTGCACATGCACAAAGGCCAACCACCTAGAGCACACTGCTCAAATGGGAGTCCCAATGACTACAGTAAGATAGTTAAAACCTAGAATAATGTACTGCTCAAAATAGCATCTCCAATGCTGGATTCAGTACCTGTTAAGCTTTGATAATCACCTTCAAACATTCCTTGAACCTTCTCTATGGTCTTCTCATACGATCTTCAATAATCACGCATACCATGTTACAATACCATAACCTTACATACCATGTCCCATATCCTTATATCTCATCAATTGAGATCTTACATATATACAAAACCTAAGACCAAATGTGTAGGTCGGCTCACTAAGAATATTACAATAAAATCAATTACAAACAAGTTAATATGCGATGCATCATGTCGGCTCAATATATTTACAACAATATCCAATCAATAAATCATCTCCATAACATATCGTGTTGATCTGGGATAGATAATGCATACCGGTCCATAACCTAGACCAATTTGTCGGTAACAGCAAATATGTCAACCCACTTAGACCATTAATCAAAATATGAAAACCAAGTATCCCAACCATGTCTTCAACATAACCAAGTGATCTCCAGATGATAATAAGTCATCCTCAGTGCTAGTGAACAATATAACCTGTCGGTGAACAATATACCAATGACTCTGCATAAGTCACTGAACTTGTCGGTGAACACAATCTGCCAGTTGAACATAGCCAAAGATCTCCAAAAGGATAAGTGTTGACATCAATGACAAAACTAGTGCAACACATCCATAATACCAACAATAATTGCATTGTAAGCACTGTTTGTATCCTGGACTGCTATTGAGCATGTGGCATGTATAATTATTCAAACTATAATAAGATTCATTCACATTGTTTACCAGTTATGTGTTATGTCTTGTTACCAGTTGTTCTTTGTACTATTTATGGCACCTTGTTTCCAGTTACATGGTATGCTTTGCATAGTTTATGTGTTTAGCTGCAAGGTTGGGTTGTCCTTCATTAGATCTCCCTACCTTGAGTGTGTCAACTTGGAAGAAGTTTATAACATTGGATAAGTGGTAGGCCCATCCATATATTGGCATAGATCATGCACTAAAATATGTGGCATGTGACCATTTGTGTGAGATAGATAATAACTCATGACCAAGTCCTTTGCATGAAAATTAGTTAAGCCCTATACACTCATTGTGTGATCCCATCCTCTTGAACATATGTCATTAAAATAAATTGTAGTTAACATGACCTTCAACCTTTGATTTAATATTACCTTTTGACAACAATTTACATATCACATCACCTTTACATATACAAGAATTATGGATAATCACAAAGATAATTAATTCAACAAACATATGTTGTACAATAATAAAATACACTCATAAAAGATACCACAACAAGCATACTGCACATACCCACCACAAATTGAAATGTGATTACCATAATTCCATGGAGTTTCCTAATGGGAGGAATCAAGAATGTGGAGACGAGGGAAGAAAGATCTAAATTTGAGGATGGTAAGAGGATGGGAAGATGGTGGTGCAACAATATGAAAGAAGCAATGTTTTCCAAATCCCTAAATCTCAAAAACGTTCCCCCACAAAGGACATGGTGTTTTTTTAGGGGATGAATCCCCTAAATAGTGGTGATTGCTAATATATGTACACACTACTCCCGCTTAACATGTTATATTGAAATATTTATGTTTAGTTTAGTTCAGCTTTGCAGTTTCATCATTTCATTCTGCATTTTACCGCATTTGTTCAACGGATCTTGTGGAGTTGGATTTTGTTTGTGGACATGTTTATTTACCTTATCCTATGTTCTTAGGGCATTTGGATCTTTTTTTCGACAAGTTATCGCTTCTAGAATGTGAAACAGTTTTCTAACTTGGAGCATTAGAATCACTTGGACCTATTGTTAATAAAGAAACTTGCAGAATATTTACGTGGTTTGCAGAGCCTCATTTCGTAGCCACCAATGGTCCCTAGCTTATGACCAAACTTCCCTTAGGTCCGCACTTCATTCTATGTATTTTCCAAAGAAATTATTTTGGCAGAGGCCGACCTAGTTGTTCTACATGTTACACCTTCTTCATTGACAATTGTTTCCATCTTAGGCCGATGTGGATCATCTTAGAGATTGGAATATCATATAAATCAATGTAATAAATATTTTAGAGAGGAGAGGGAACATATAAGATTAATCAAAAGATTAGGAGATCTAGAGTTGGCTTGCATTCTTTCTCGATCTCGGATATTAAATTGCATGTGTGCCAAACCTCCAAGCCAGCATGTTGCTAGCCAATTTTTATTTGAATTCATTGATATAATAAAAGTTTGATTCTACATCACCTCCATCTCATTGTGTTGCTTTTGTTGTGTTTCTCTTATTGCATGATCCAAACTGTTCTCTTTGATGACTCTCCTATCATGACTGCACCAAGTGGTATCAAAGTGGTTTTTCATTCCAGAGATTGCAGATTCTTGTAAGATTTTTTTTTTGTTGTGGGGTGGTGGATTCAAGATCCTACATGCAGCTACAGAGGACTAGCGCAAAGATGACCCGAAGAGGAAATGCAAACCCTATTGTGATGTAAATATTGAGAGGAATTGCAGCCTGATTGGAAGTTGTTGAAATGACCTAGAGAAGAGGTCAACAAGTTGAAGATGTGAACAATGGTGAAGAAGATGTGGAGAGAGGAGTAAATCTACTGGTGATTGATCCAGAAGAAGAGAGATTCCTAAGAGTCTTGACAAGACTGAATACTAGACCACATTTTAACCCACTGAATTATGATGGAAAGTTAGATTTGGATGAATTTCTTGATTGGATCACAGAGATGGAAAACTATTTTAAATTTGAGAGCACAACTGAAGAGAAGAAAGTGAAATATGCTTGCACCAAGTTGAAAGGACATGTGTCTCTTTGGTGTGAGTATTTGCAAGTAGATGGATAGAGGAGAGGTAAAGAGAAGATTAAATCTTGGGAGCAGATGGTTAAGTTGAAATCAAAGTTCATGCCTGTTGATAATCAAGTGAATATATTCCAGAAGTTGCAGAACTTGAAGGAGAAGGAATCTAGTGTGAAGGAATATACTAAAGCGTTCTACAAGTTGAATATCAGATCTAGACACACTAATAATGAAATTTAATAAGTCACTAGATACTTGTATGATTTGGGGATGTCTATACAGGATGAATTAAGTTGTAGAGTGTTTAGGAAGCTTACCAATAAGCTCTGAAGGTGGAGGAGAAGTTGAATAAAAGACATGAGCAGAAGAAAAGAGGTAGAGGAGGAATATTTCAGGGAGGAAGGACCTATACCAAAGGAAGAGGACCCTGTGCAAATAAAAAAAAAGACAAGATAGCAGAGATGGAAGTTCATACCGGAGGGACGACAAATTTTTTTACCAGAGAAGAGAACGTGATGGTTACCAAAATGAGGGTTATGGAAAGGAATACAAAAGACAACATAAGAAAATGCTTAGAGGAACCTGCTTTAAGTGCGGAGGAGAAGGACATCGTTCTTTTGAATGTAAGAAGATAGAGAATCATTGAAGAACAACATTAGAGGAAGAAGAACCTACCGGATCAGCTAATAGACCTCAAGATGGAGAATTATTAATGATAAGGAGAGAATTGTGCTACATCAGAGATAAGAAGGAACATTTGCAGAGGAATAATTTGTTCAAGACAACATGTAAAGCATCCTATAGGTGTTGTAAAGTTATAATTGATAGTGGTAGTTCAGATAACCTTGTTTCAGAGGACATGGTGAGTAAGCTGAAATTAGAGAGATTGAAGCACCCTAAGCCTTATTAGATAGAATGGGTTTAGGATGATCATAAGGTACTAGTAAGTGAACAATGTCTGGTAAAATTGAGAATTAGGTCTTATCATGATGAAGTTTTGAGTGATATCATGCCTATGGATGTATGTCATATCTTGTTGGGTAGACCTTGGTAGTATGATAGGAAAGCAATGCATGATAGAAGGAAGAATATGTACACAATTGTTGCAAATGGGATGAAACAAACCCTATTACCCTTGGAGGAGCCTCTTAAGAGTGAATTTTGTACAAATGCTAGGAATGGTTTTGTAGACGGAAGGAAATTCCTAGATGGGATAAAACATGAGAATATGTATGTTGCTTTCATTCCTAAGAAGGATAAAAATTTAGAGAATGAACAAGAACAACCGGAAGAGATAAAAGATTTGTTGAGAAAATATGAAGACATCATTTCAAATAACTTACCTGATGGATTACTACCTATGAGAAGTATCAGTCATTGCATGGACCTAATTCTCGGAGCTAGTTTGCCTAATAAAGCAATATACCGAATGGCAACAATAGAAAATGAGGAATTGAGTAGACAAGTGCATGAGTTGTTAAGGAAAGGTGTGATTAGAGAAAGTTTGAGCCCTTTCTTAGTTCCAACAGTATTAGCACCTCAAAAGGATGAAGAATGGAGGATGTGTACCGACTCTAGAGTAATAAACAAGATCACAGTGAAGTACAGATTTCCCTTGCCTAGGATGGATGACACAATAGATTGTTTAATTGGATCCAAATATTACATAAAGACAGACTTGAAAAGTGGATATCATCAGATCATAATCAGAGAAGGGGATGAGTGGAAGACAACATTCAAGATAAATGAAGGACTGTATGAATGGTTGGTGATGCCTTTTGGACTGACTAATGCACCAAGTAATTTCATGAGGTTGATGATTAAGGTATTGAAGAAATTTTTGGGTGATTTTTTTATTGTGTACTTAGATGACATCTTGATATTCCATAAGACCAAAGAATCTAATATATGTTGTATCTGAGACAAGTTTTGTAGAGGTTGAGAGAACAAAAGTTGTTGATAAACATTAAAAAAGTGTAGTTTCATGAAGGAGGATCTAGTCTATTTGGGATTTTTTATATCTACGAATGGATTGAAGATGGATCCTGAAAAGGTAAGAGCAATTGTTAAATAACCTACACCTAAAAGCATTGAGGAGGTAATATCATTTCCTATATTGGCTAGTTTCTATCGGAAGTTCATCAAAAATTTCAGTTCAATTTGTAATCCTATGATTGAAGAAATGAGAGGAAATGTGAAGGATTTCAAGTGGACATCTGGAGAAAATAGGAGTTTTCCATTGTTAAAGAAAAAGATGTCAGAGAAGCCTGTGTTGGATATACCATATTTTAGCAAAGTATTTCAAGTGGATTGTGATGCAAGTGGGAATGCAATTGGGGCAGTGTTAAGTCAAGAGGGAAGACCAGTAGCTTGTTTCAGTGAAAAATTGAATGATGCAAGAGGGAGATATCATGTGTATGATCAAGAGTTTTATGCAATATTTCAAGGATTGAAGAAGTGGAGACATTATTTACTACCTAAAGAGTTTGTGTTGTATACCGACCATCAAGCTTTGCAATATTTGAACGGTCAAGGTAAGCTGAATCAAAGACACATGAGATGGGTGGAGTTCTTCTAGAGTTATATCTTTGTTTTGAAGCATAGAAGTGGGAATTCAAATAAAGTCGTTGATGCCTTGAGTAGAAGGAGGAACTTGTTAACAGACATGAGTGTGGAGGTATTGGGTTTTGAGGAATTCAAGAACTTGTATGAGAATGACCCTGATTTTGCATAACCTTGGGAAGCTTGTAAGGAACCTATTGTGGTGAGTAGGAGTAGGTGGCTAGATTATTTCATTCAAGATGAGATGTTGTTCAAAGGAATCCATTATTTTTATACCTAGGAGCTCTATGAGGGAGAATCTGATAAAAGAGAAGCATAGTGGAGGACTAGCAGGACACTTTGGTATTGATAAGGCAATAGCCTTGGTTAGTGAGAATTAATTTTGGCCTTAGATTCATAACGATGTTAGGAAATTTGTTTAGAGCTACAGAATTTGTCAACTTGGAAAAGGTAGCAGCCAAAATGTTGGATTGCATATGCCTTTGACAGTTTCAGAGAGACCTTGGGAGGACATAAGCATGGACTTTATACTTGGATTCCCTAGGACATATAGAGGAAATGATTATATACATGGTGGTGGATAGATTCTCAAAGATAGCACATTCCATACCTTGTAAGAAGACAATAGATGTCATGCATATAGCTAACCTTTTTTCAAGGAGATGGTGAGACTACATGGATTACCCAAGAGCAAAGTTTCTAACAGAGACTAAATTTGTTGGATATTTTTAGAGAACAATTTGGAAGAAGAGGAAGATGAAGATAGATTTGCAATTCAGTTCTACTTTTCACCCATAGACTGACAAATAGACAAAAGTAGTAAATAGGAGTTTGGGAAATTTGTTGAGATGCTTAAAAGGAGAGAAAACTAGAAGTTGGAATTTGTTTCTTGCACAAGCAGATTTCACCTACAGCAATTCGGTGAATAGAGTACTGGAACAACACCCTTTGAGATTGTTACCTGGGTACACCTTAGAGTCATATCAGAATTAAGAGATATCAGTAATGAGGAAAAAAGGAGTGTAGAAGGGGAAGCATTTGCAAAACATATGAAGGCAATACATAATTAGGTCAAACAATGTTTGGAGGACATGAACAATAAGTACAAAGAGAAAGAAAATGAAAAGAGGAAATACAAGGAATTTGAAGTTGGAGATGAAGTGACGGTGTATTTGAGAAAATAAATATTTCTAGTTGGTACCTATAATAAGTTGAAGATGAGGAAGTTTGGACCTTGTAAGATCTTGAGAAAATTTATTTCCAGAAATACATATGAAGTGGAGTTATCTGATACCTTGGTAATTTCACCTATATTCAACATTGGAGACCTACATCAGTATCATGAGGTAGAATTCAGTGAAGATAGTGTAGAAAAGTTAGAGAAATGGACACCCTAGAGGGTACCAGACCAGATTGAATATATTTTGGATAGTAGAATTGGGCGCAACACCTGAGGCAAACAATACAGAGAGTATCTTGTGAAATGGAAGGGCATACCAGTTGAAGACTCATCATAGAATTCTCCGACTGAGGTAGACCATCTTGGTTTTTCTCTTGGCCCTACAAAGTGAGGGGCACACTTTTAATCAAACCCAGATGTTTGATGCAGGAGCATCCTTGGTTCTTGACAATCTTGCATCACCCAAAAACATTTATATTCCACTTTATTTTCTGTTTTGTTTTTTGTTCAGTTTAGCTTTGCAATTTCAGCATTTCATTTTGTGTTTTGTTGTATTTCTTCACTGGATCTTGTGGAGCTAGATTTTGTTTGTGGACATGTTCATCTAACTTATTTTAAGTTCTTAGGATGTTTGGATCTTTTTTCTGGCAAGTTATCACTTTCGAAATGTAAGACATTTTTCTAACTCAGAGCACCAGAATCACTTGGACCTATTTGTTAATGGAGAATCTTACGGATCATTTTTTCATGGTTTGCAGAGCCTCATTTCATAGCCACCAATGTTCCCTGAATTATGACCAACATTCCCTTAGGTCCACACTTTAGTCAATGTATTTTTCAAAGAAATTATTTTGACGGAGGCCAACCTACTTGTTCTACATGTTAGACCTTCTTCATTGGCAATTATTTTCATCTTGGGTTGACAATGATCATCTTAGAGCTTGGAATATCATATAAATCAATGTAATAAATAATTTAGAGAGGAGAGGGGACATAGAAGATTAATCAAAAGATTAGGAGATCCAGAGTTGGCTCACATTCTTTCTTGAGCCCAGATATTGTATTTTGAGCATGCTTGTAATCAAGCTTGTGTGCCAAACCTGTAAGCCCACATGTTGTCAGTCGATTTGTATTTGAATTCCTTGATATAATAAAATTTTAATTCTAGATCACCTCCATCTCATTGTGTTGCTTCTGTTGTGTTTCTCTTACTGCACGGTTCAGGATATTCTCTTTGAGGACTCTCTTGTCGTGACTGCACCGGTGGCATAAATATCATTCTTTTGTTGTAAATGTTTTACTTGCCATATGTGTTACTACTTATTAAGTTGCCATTAGTTTTATGTCCAAACTCATTCTATATACTCTAGTCAGTTACTACTACCGAAACATTCAGTCAGTATGCACAGAGCAGTCGGTTATAGAAGAAAATAGTCACAGAGCCTAGTATACACCGCGCTCTCTACCGAGTAACACTGTATGTCTACCGAGCAGCAATAATGATACACCGAGTTGATATGCACTGAGTGAAATGTGTTACCAGATTCATTGAACCTAGACACACATGTGGAAACGTGTTACAAGATCGAGGAACAAAGAGCAGTTATCACATTGGAAATTGCACTTAAGGATTGTGTATGATTTTGAGGTCATCTATCCAATGAAATATTTTGTATGGTTATTCATTCAATAAATCATGTTTGTAAGATTGAAGCAATGAACCAGATCACCGATATAAGAGATCTATTTATACAGCATGGATTGGGATCAGATAATGAGAGATATAGAGGTGTATTAAGCAAGACATGTGTGATACATAAGAAAGCACTGAGTGTTATGACTGTTACAGAGACACAGAGGTCACCGAGAAGGATTTCAGAGAACAGTCAAGGAACAGAGTAAACAAAAGGGTTTACTGAGTTACTCTATGGGTTACCGAGGTATGCTATAAGCAAGGTAATCTCACTTTGAGCACATAGAATCTGCTATAACATTTCAGATGTAAAGTTGCAGATATTTGTAAAGATTTTATTGTAATATTTTGAAGTTGTAAGAGAAACCTTTAATAGGGTAAAAGACTCTAACAAAGTCTATAAATTGTAAAGCCTTTAACTAGGTGCAGCATTTAGTTTAAGTGTTGTAAAATCCTTTAGCAAGGTAGATCTAACAATCTTGATACTCCTAATAGGGTAAGCTATCAGAAATAGCTAAACAAGTAGCTCTAACCGAGCACTCTTTATTATTGCAGTAGTGAAGTTGTGGGCTCCATCCCCACCGCAGTTTTTCTCTCTAACCAAGAGTTTCTATGTAACCAAAATATGTGTTATGGAGTGAATCATGTATGATTTTTATCTATTTGTTTTAGATTTATGTAATGTTACAACATTTTTTGGTTTATGCATAATAGTAAAGATATTGTTGATAAAAGGTTTTGAAGTACTGATTCACCCCTCCCCTCTCAGTACATTAGCTTTCCATATTGGGCCTAACAATTAGTATCAGAGCTTCAATCTTAGAAAAGGGTTTAACAGCCTAAATAAAAAGATCTTATCAATGGAAGGTCTGGTCTGGTGCTTTCCTCCTGAGGGATGGATTAAGGCTAACTTTGATGGGGCTTCTAAAGGGAATCCGGGTAAAGCTGGATACGGGGGCATTGTCAAGAATTTTGGTGGAAGTTGTCTTAAGGCGATGGCTGGACCTCTAGGGAATCAAACTAGCCATTTTGTCGAAGCCTCTGCCACCCTAAACACATTAATTATAGCTAAAAATCTAAATTATGATCAATTATGGCTTGAGGGAGATTCACTTAATATCATTAAGTGTTTAAAGGGGGAATCGGAGCCTTCTTGGTCTATTGAAAATATCTTCATGAAAGCTAGGGAGATCATTGCAAGTTTCAAAGAAATTATTATTCAACATGCTTTCAGAGAACAAAATAGTGTTGCGGATTGTTTAGCGAATACTGGGGTTAACTCTGACTCCCAAATGATTTGGCATGAGGAGGATCTCAATTTAAACATTAAAGAGTTCCTTAGAAATGACCATTATATGGGGAGAGAAGGACAATTTAATCATGACAAGTAAAAAGTATCATTTATGCCTTGCTGGAAAGGCCATCATTACTTTGCATTGCGGCAGATCTTCTACAACCTTTAATAATCTGATGCACACTTTGTGGGTTACTCAATTCAAAAACTTGAGCAACATCGGGAAAGAAGGTTTTAATTTGTAGAGAAACAGAGCAGGTAGCTCGTTCATGAAGATGGGAGGAGACCTAAGGTGGGAAGAACCAGACAGTACGTCAACTTGGAAAGCGATGCCAAAAGTCTGGGCGAAATTGGAGAAGGGCTCCCTCACTAGTTTCATGGAGAAGCTCGTGGACTATGACAAAGGTAGGGTTAACCTAGCTGTTTCTAAGATTTCTAAAAACTGGTCTAATGGCTCTTTTAAAATTTATGGAGTTAAGTTCAAGCTAGACACTGGGCTCATATCCACTATGACTGAAATGCCCCACACTGGGCTTAATTTCTTTCGAGACCTCAAAGTCTCCAACAATACGGTCAATCTGTTCCCGCGGAAAGAGAAAGAGAGGGTTTAAATTGGCAAAGCCACTAGGGGCTACTACGAAGCTGCAAACATCAAGAAGCTGTGGGGCTGGGTCCTTAATGCAATTATGGAATACATCATGGTTGAAGGTTGTTTCTCCGGGGCCCACACCTACCACTTTGTGCTCTTAAACCATTTCAAACACGACAAGAAATTTTCCCTGCCCTACTACCTATTTCGATCCCTTTCCAGGTCCCTCTATAAACATAGGAACAACCCTTCTAGCCCGATTCTCCATTGTGGGCTTCTACTGCTCATCTATGAGCATTACAAAACCCTTGCACTGCTGGAAAATAAGAGGATTTCTGCCTCTCCAGGCAAGAGAAAGATGGAAGAGGGAGAAACCAGTAAGGAGAAGGCATCCTCCAGCAAAAAAAGGAAAAGTGTTCCTGGGCTGGAAACAGAGGAAATGGTTAAGGAAAGAAGTGGAATGGAGACGGACGACTCCAACGGTGAAGACAACTGGAAAGATGAGGAGCTGGGTAATGAGGAAGAAAGTGGGGATAATGAGCCTGATCACGAAAGCCCTATCCTCAGCAAATGCCCTGGTAAGGACAATCGCCATCTGATGGAAGAAGTGGCACTCAAGGATAATGAGGTAACCGAAGTGAATTCCGAGAAGGAAATGAACAAAGATTCTAAGAAGGACCTGACTAAGGACAGGGATAGTGAGGATAAGGAA
The DNA here is from genome assembly GCF_030272615.1 of Cryptomeria japonica. Taxonomy (NCBI): domain Eukaryota; kingdom Viridiplantae; phylum Streptophyta; class Pinopsida; order Cupressales; family Cupressaceae; genus Cryptomeria; species Cryptomeria japonica. The sequence continues at coordinate 443,147,728 of NC_081408.1, forward strand.
TGTGTCGATAAAGGGCTTATCCTGGATAACCTCAAGAAACTCTCTGAGGTGAGCATGGATTACGATAGATGGACCTATGAGAGCCTGAAAAACCTGGAAAAAAAGGGAATAAACTCAAATGAGAAGAGGGAGGATGAAAAGAGAGAGCAGATTAAATGGAAGAAGGAAATGGAGAATAAGGTAAAATCGCTGGAAGAGGGAAAAGAAGTGATGAAAAATCTGATGGGCGTTATCCCATGCATCCTCTTTGCCGTCACTAAAAACCTGGAGGACATCACCAAGGTTTTTTATCATACCTACACTTCGAATCCGGTTGTGGATCTTGACCTGGATGATGAGACCATCCAAACTGGAAGCGGTGATGCTACTCAAGCGGGCGGTACTGCGAAGAGAACCAGGGCTAGCGTCAAGAAAGCTATGGTAGCTTCTGCTAAGGATCCCCCAACCTCAAAGACAACATCAAGGAGCTGCACGAAATTAGCAACACCCTGGCAAAAGCCCTGGAAAAAATCTGAATTCTGGATGGCCTACTCGCTTAATGGGGCTTTTTTGGGTTTTCTCTGGTTATCCGTTGGTTTTTTGTGGTTCTGATCTTTTCTGTTTCTCGTCACTTTTTTTGTTTATGTTGTTTTAGCTCTGTTTGTAAAGGGTTTCAGGGCCCCTTCAAAACCTACTTTTTCCTTAATCAAAAACAATCTCAGAGAATTTGTATTTGCAAGAAGAGTTGGATCATGCTAATCAAGTGATTGCAGACATGCAAAGACAAATACAAAAATCATTGAAAGTTAGAATAAGATTGTCTGATGATTTGCAGGACTCTCAAGAGTTAGTGGAACAGATTGAGACATCATCTGAGAACAGTATATCTGAAGAGACTGAAGAGATGATTGGAGAATTGAAAGAAAAGAACAAAGCACTGACTCATCAGCTAAAAGCAATGAAAAGAGGACATGAACATTTCAGCACACAGATGACTGAAAATCTTGATGCATTGAGGATAGCTGAGGATAAAGTAAGAGATCTAGAAAGAGAAAAACTACAGCTTGAAGCATTAGTATCTGAAAAGAATGATGAAATCACTAGGATGACTGGAATACAAAGTAATCTGTCAGATCAATTGGATTATGCACATCATGAAGCAATTCTGAAGGATAATGAGAATCAAGCATTGAAACTTGAAGTATCAAGGTTGACCAATAAACTTGAAACAGAGAAGAAATCCAAAGAAACACTGAAGAAGAGTTATGAAGCATCAAAGATGTTGGATGAGCAACTGAATACAAGAAGACCCAACAAAGATGCAGGACTCAGTTACAAAGGAAAAGAATCTACCAAGTAGGTAATCCACACTACCAAGATAGGAGAATCATCAAAGCAAGCTGGAAACAAGAAGAAAATTAAAGGAAAGAAACCTATTTGCAACTACTGTGGAAATCAAGGTCATACTGCTAACTTGTGTGAAATTAGAAAAGGTAAGCAACCGAATGTCATTAGGTCTAATGGTTATTGTTACAATTGCAATAAATATGGTCACACATCTAATCAATGTAGGACAAAGTCTATTAACAATTATCAGAAGGCAAAATTCAAAGGGTTTTGTAAAAACTGCAATAGATATGGACATAGTACCGAGAAGTGTTGGTTTAAGCAAAAGATGTATATGTGGTCTGCACACCGAGCAAATGCTAGAGGCTACCGAACTCACACAAATCCTTACCGACAGTATTCTGCAGTACCACGGGATTACAATACAAGGATATGGTGTGAATGTTGTGGAAGATATGGACATATAAGTGCCAACTGCTTTATAAGGTTTGGAATGAACAACTGAAGATCATGGAGAAATCCTGGTATGACATGTTTTCATTGTCACAAAGTTGGACACTTGGCTAGAGATCATAGAGATCAACCTAGAGGAGACACTCAAGAAATAAAAGGCAAATTACAGATGATTTGGAAAAAGAAGGAAATTGTGTCAAATGAAGAAAGCACCTTACCTATCGAGTTAGGTGCACCTATTTCAAATTAATCGATAAAGTTATGAAGGGACTGCATTCTCTCAAGGTTAAATCTTAACAGTTCCTATTTTATCATGCACTTAATTCAAAATCTGCATAGCTAAAGATGCATTAGGAAATTTGAAATTTTATCAAGTCTTTTGGAAGCCTGTCTAGTCGGCAAATACAGGAAGACTGGCTACTTGGTAAAAGCATAAAGAGGAAGTGGTACCGAGTGCATTTAATATCTTTTGACCTAACTGCATGAAGCCCGACAAGGTATATTGTGTACTTAAAGCTTTTATGTGGTCATTTCACACTTACCAAGTTTTCAAGAAAGCAGAGCAAAGCAATTCAAGGCGATCAAACCACCTCCCAAGCGAATTTCAAGGTATTTACATCAATCACAACACATTGTCAAACTCGTTTACCGATCATATCAGTTGTGATTATCTATTTTACATTTGCTAAGTGGGAAGCATCTATCGTTTAATAGTTCTCAAACCCTAGGAATCTTTTGTTAAGTGATTATCCAAAATCTGCAATGGCACCTAAGATCTAGAAGCTCGTTGTTGTTGAGAACATTGAAAAGCCCTCACTGAAATAATCTTTAACTCCCAAAGTAGCATCTGAACTAGATGATAAAACTGCATTTTCACTCATTCCGGATAAGGTTTTACTAGTTGAGGATGTTAGATTCTTCACTAAGTGCCGTGTTGAGGAACTAGGTCATGTTGAAATCAAGGACACATATGATGAATTGTGTACCGATGGGAAATTGGATAGCAAGTATGAACACATTAAAATCAAGGGATTGACCAAAGCCCTAACCTATCCCCGTCTATTCAAACCCCAGTGGGTCAAGTTTGTTCTGAGCAGAGTTCATGATGATTTCATGTGGTTAGCAGAGCAACCATTCAAAATCACCAAGGAAATCATTCATTTGATCACCGGTTACCCTATCTTTGATCATGCCCGAGCATAGAAAATGATATCACAAAAGGAATTGATCACTTTAACAGGAGTTGAATCAGATTGCAGAGGATTGAAACTAAATAATGTGACAGATGCAGAGCTGAAGTTTGACATTACAGTCATAGGTTATTGTTTCTTCCAATCAGTAAGGGAAAACAATGTACCTTGTGCAGCAGTCGACTTAGCATATAAAATTGTGAAGAAAGGAATGAAAATTGATCTTTGTGAAGTATTGTTGAAAAACTTATTTGAGAATCTAAACACCATAAGGAAGCCAAAGAAGAACAACTCGACTAACACACTGAAGTTTGGATCACTGTTAGTATGCATGTTTTTCTATTTTGATAAATTCTTTCCATCAGTCGATAATGTAGTTTGGGAGCTACACCGACCAATCACCCATCAAATCAATGACTTCATCAAATGGCTAGGTGATAATTTTAATGATATTATGGATGATTACTTTAGCAAGTTTTAGGAAAGGATGCATAACAGGTATAGGATCCCACCCCAGTTAGTAGAGAAATACAAGGATGACATATGTTTTGAAGTGGACATAGATTACTACTATGTTAATGTTGTGGAACCAAGAACCCAATCTTTGCCACCTATGGGTTATGAGATTGATTTTGACATCACACAACAGCAGATAGATGTTTTTCTTACACTACCAAGGCATGCTATCGAGCTGAGATACGGTACATATGAAGAAGTGAAAGAGAAAGTTAAGATGAGTATTGTAGTATCAAAGGCTACAAGGAAAGCAACAAAAATGATCAAGGCATTAACGGAGAAATTTGGTGAAGGTTCTTCCTCCACAGTTGTCAAAGGCACTATAGTCATCACCGAGGAGGAATCTGAAGCTCAAGAGGTAGCTATTAAATTGAGCACCGAATTGCCTAAAGGGAAAGTTTTGAAAAGGAAGAAACCAGATACATCAAAGGTATCACTGACTTCTTCAGTCAAGCGCCCAAACACAAGATCATCTGTAGCATCACCAAGTAAGAAACCAAAGAATGTTGCCGCACCAAAGGTAACAAAAACTTATAAGAAATCTACTTAGAGACTCATTTTGACTAAAGAATCTAGTGACACCGAATGCAAGCAAATTTCAAATTGTTAAGAGCAAAAAGGAAGAAGTACATAGTGTTGATAACTTTTGTGTTAATCTGAAGCAATATGGTGGATTTGGATCATTTAGATATGTTAAATATGAATCCAGATCTAATGTAGAAAAGAAACAAATAGAAGAAGTTGTAATCTGCAATCTTCTGAAATTCTGATTGGTCCCATTGGAAGTAACTAACTCTCTTCCAAAAGAATTGTATTTGCATATTGATAACAGGTGGAAATATGCCATGGACTCGGAAAAGAAGATGAGAGAAAGAAGTCTAGTACATCTCTTTCCAGACATGTCGGTAGATGAGATCACTGAACATCTGACAAACTACCACTCAAACTTCCTAGTCAAGCAAAGAGCCTTGAAATTGATGAATGGATTTTATTTGGATGTAGAGAATGAGACCAAGGAAAAGTGGAAGGAAATCTTTCAAATCACGAATGATGGTGAGCAAGTTGAAGTTGAAACAGTTGATGTTACCGAGGAAGATCCTGATATCACCGAGCAAGACCCTGATGACAATATACAAATTGATGAGGATATCATGGACATCGAGGCACCTGAACAGGAAATGATAGAAGGGAATGCATATGCCAAACTGGTATCCAATGAGTTAGTTTTGGAGCAAGTTCAACCCTATCCTCTAGTCACTCAACCTATTTCAACTGAGGCCCCTCAGGATACTAAACAAGGAACAGAAGGTCACAAGTCTACAGAAGGAGAAACTACTTCTCAGGCCACTGAAGGATAGACCTCTCAAGCTCCTTCTAGCACTAAATATGTTACAACCAAGACCCCAAGCACAGAAGCACCGACGGACACAACAAAGGCTACATCAGAGGTTCAATAAACTGACAAAAGTGTTGCCTCTACCAAGTAACCTACCGAGGGTCAAAAAGCCTCACAAGCCATTGTGTTAGTTCAACCAGTGAAAGGTAAAGAAAAGAAGATGAAAAAGCATAGTTTCAAATTAGATTTGTCAAAACCAATAGTGTTGTCAAATGTAGACATATCTAAACTAAAAGAGCAAGCACTCATTGAATTCGATGGACTATGCAAAGCCAAAGCTGAATAGGAGAAACAAATGGCTATTCAAAAGAAAAACAAAGTACTTCAGAAGGTGAAAGCACTATTAACAGATATGCTACCTGAAGCTACAGTGACAATAGATGTAGCCATCCATATTCAACTGGATGAACTCCTAACCAAAATAGAGACATCTGGAGTAGACGCATCTGAATATTTGAGCAAGATGAAAGACAAAGAGCTCACTGCTAAAATGATTGAAGAGGTACAGAAAGCTATTGCTATTAGCAAAGTAAAACTTGTCAAATTTATTGCTGAGTTGTCCCCTCAACTTAAGCATATTCTTTATTTATTTTAGAAACTCTGTACATTTTCTTTATTCATTAAGGATATCAAAAATAAAACAAATGTGATTGAGAAAGTAATAACCGATCTCTCAAATAAGTTGACCACTGAGCCAAACTCTATTTAGAATTTTTATACCAAGCTACAAAAGCTCATGGCTCAACAATTGGAACTTAGGAATGAAGAGCACAAGATAAGGATGGACATAATGACTCTTCAGACATTATTCATTCCTCATCTTTCATCCGTCCAAGAGTAGATCAACAAGGCTACCTCCCTATCCACTAAACAAGAGGGAAGCACCTTAGATGGACTAATTTCACTGTTAGCTGACATTACAACTTAGAATTCACTCATGGATAGTGTCAAGGATGCCCTCTCTGCCGCTCTCACCAATGCAAGGACAAAGTACAAATCCATTTTTGACCAGTTTCCTCCACCGAATGGTAACTAAGTTTTGATGTTTGTCAAAAAGGGGGAGTGTAGTATCAAAAGGGGGAGAATAGTATCAAAGTATACAGGGGGAGTGTAGTATATAGGGGGAGTATACCGAGCAGAACAGAGTATTCATATGCACAGTTAATTTTGACAAGAAGAGCAGTGTACCGAGCAGTGAACCAGTGACAACTGAGTAGTTAATACAGAACATTGATCATTCAGCATGCAAAATCAGAATTTGTGTATAGTATATTGATAAGGGGAGTATATCTGAATATACTATTTTATTGACAAATGTATATGCTGTCTTTCTAGTCAAATTTTGTAAGTATATAGATTTTTGAGTTATGACTTTGAAAGAAGTTTTGTCAAACATCTCAAATAATGTCAAAAGGGGAAATTGTTACTACTTATTAAGTTGCCATTAGTTTTATATCCAAAGTCACTCTATATACTCTAGTCAGTTACTACTACCAAAACATTCAGTTGGTATACACAGAGTAGTCAGTTATAGAAGAAAGTAGTCACAGAGACCAGTATACACCGAGTTGTCTACCGTGTAACATTGTATGTCTACTGAGCAGCAATAATGATACACCGAGTTGATATACACCGAGTGAAATGTGTTACCAGATTCATTGAACCTAGACACACACATGTGGAAACGTGTTACAAGATCGAGGAACAAAGAACCGTTATCACATTGGAAATTGCACTTAAGGATTGGGTATGATTTTGAGGTCATCTATACAAAATAAAATTGTAACACACCAAATAAAATATAATAGTTTCTATACAACCCTACAAAACTTTAATTAATGATTTGTAAGATGTCCTTTAGATGTCGGTGAACTAAACAAGTGCAAGTTAAAATAAGCAATGGGTATTTTAACTTGCAAATTTCTATTTTAATAATTTTTATACACCCTATAAAAACTTAATTTTAAATACCCACAATACAAATGAAAGGACGTTGAAATATCAAATTCCTATCTAGGAGCCGTTCAATAAAATAATATAGCTTAGGCACATAAATCTAATATGAACATAGTAATATGTGTCATAAATACAAAAGAGTAAATTTTGAAGCCCATAAGGACCCATGACAACCTTTGAGGAAATCCCTAAGAATATTGTAGGAAAGTCATTGGCAAAACCTTTCTTTTATATATTTAATGAAACTACTTTATCATAGACACTACTCTATAATGATGTATGAAAAATCATAGATGACAAACATGGATAATATATATATGAGGCTATCGGTAACTCTATTGGTCATTTCTTAAAGTTCAATGATGTTACATCTTCAATGGATGGACACTACCTTTGCCCACATCTTAGTTGATATTGGCATCTCCTTTCATCTCCCAAGAGATGTGGTTCTCATGGTTGGAGATCGACCTTGGACTCAACTGTTGGATTTTGAGGGTCTCCTCTTTCATTGTCAAAAATATTTTTTTTACAACTCATCTTACTTCAAATTTCTCTATTTCATACCACAAAGGTGTTGTTACTTGGTGGAAGGATGCTATTGTTGATCATCTGACCATCCATGTGTTAGGATTTAGGCATATCTGAAGCAAATACAAATTAACAATTATATGCAGATACAAACACAAAAGATGAAGAAAAATGCATAAGACAGATAACACGGAGATTTAACATGGTTCACCCAAGATGGGCTACATCCACCAAACACAGTCATCCAATCTTTTCTTATTATCCAGTAAATTAGTACAACATACTTACAATGCCTTATGCATTCTAGCCACTTATAACATGTAATTTTAGGAAACATACAAAATCTGCTAACAAAGAATAACCCTAACCCTAAAGGAATATTCTCATGATCTTCTTCCCACACACGTATTCTCGTACTCATATTCTCATATTCTTGTACTCTCGTATTCTCATATTCTTGTGTGTACATACTCCTACACATGCTCGTACTTAGAGGAAGAAAATATGGGACCCATGCATGAGGAGGACACATGCTCAATCAGAAGTGAAGGAGTCTCGAAATTGTTAGCTGTTGAGTATCAAATAATTGCACATGGAAAAGGTAAAAAACTCTTGTTCCTAGATGATATAAAGTTTGACAGTGAGATGGCTCCAAACAATGCCAAAATTGATATACATGTTGATTTTCCTCCTACACTTGAGCTAGCTAATGTGCAAGATGGTGAAGATCATGAATGCATGTGCTTTCATGAGTATGATCATAATTTGTATGTTGATAATGAAGATATGCATGCTGATAAATACTCAAAATTTTGTTTTGATGACATGTGCATGGCTACTACTAATGACATTCTTCATGAAGATCACTATGATGAAGAAGTTTTAGGCACATACTTGCATGGTTATCCATCCTTTGATATTGAGGGGCATTATATTAAAGATCTAAATATGGATGTGAATTTAGATATGAACACAAAATCAGATTGCAATGATAAATTAGAGATGCATGCTTATGTGCAGTCATGGGAAAATGAGAATGATTGTTTATCATGCATACAAGTTGTTGATAAAAAAGGCATTGAAGAAGAGTTGGGATGTGAAGATGAAGTTTTTAATTGGCATAATGAGTTGCAGTTACTTGAGGAGGTTATGTATGACTCCTTTTATTTTCACATTCTTAAGTATGATTTGCATGATGAGTGTAAATTGCAGATGGATCCTTTTCAAAGCCAAATTCCTTCCATGATGCCAGTTGTGTAGTTGAAGGTGATTCCTTTCCTTTGCGGTTGGGTGATAGTATTGTGAAGTGTGGTAGTGGTTTCAGTCGTAAGGAATGTTGTGTTCAACTTATACATGTTTGGTTTAATGAACATAGCATGTTTTTGTCACACAATAATCAGTGTTTTCAGTTTGTGCATGAGTGCACTTATGGTATCTAGTATGCTAGTTGGATGAGAGGGTTTAATATGCTTGATCAACAACATTTTGGACATACTGATGATGAGATTGAACAAGTTTCTAGATACCTTAATGGGTTGCAGATGTCTATACAGGATGAACTCGGACTAATAAAGTTGCAAAGTGTTGAGGAAGCTTATAAATTTGCCCTGGAGGTGGAGGAAAAGATTAAAAAAAGACATGAGTAGAAGCAGGGGTAGAGGAGGAATATTTAAAGGAGGTAGGACTTATATCAGAGGAAGAGGACTCGATAAAAATTATAACAAAGATAAGGAAGCTAGTAGAGATGGAATTCCATATCGAAGGGATGATAAAAAAATTTATTGGGGAAGAGAACTTGATGGTTACCGGAATGAAGGTTATGAAAAGGAAGATAGAAGATAGGACAAGAGAACGTTTAGAGGAACCTTCTTTAAGTGTGGAGGAGAAGGACATCGTTCTTTTGAATGTGGGAAGGAAAAGAAAGGTAGAAGAGCAGCATTGGTGGAAGAAGAACCTACTGGATCAGCTAACATACCAGAAGATGGATAATTGTTGGTGATGAGGAGAGCTTTGTGCCACACCAAAGATGATCAGTAACCTTTACAAAGGAGGATTTTATTCAAGACAAGATGTAAGGTAGTCGATAAGTGTTGTAAAGTTGTAATTGATAGTGGTAGTTCAGATAATCTTATTTTGGAAGAGATGGTAAATAAGCTAAAGTTGGAGAGATTGAAGCACCTAAACCTTATCAAATAGCATGGATTCAAGATGATCATAAGATTCTGGTAAGTGAACAATGTTTGGTAAAATTGAAGATTGGATATTTTAATGATGAGGTTTTGTGCAATATTATGCTTATGGATATATGTCATATGTTGTTGGGTACACCTTGGCAGTATGATAGACAAGCAATACATGATGGAAGGAAGAACATATACACTATTGTTGCAAATGGGATGAAATAGACTTTGTTTCCCTTAGAGGAGCCTCTTAGGAGTGAAGTTTGTACCAGTGCTAGGATTTGTTTGGTGGATGTAAGGAAATTCCTAGATGGAATGAGACATGAAAATGTGTGTTTTGCTTTAGTTCCTAAGAAGACTGCGAATTTGGAGCATGAAGAAGAACACCTAGAGGAGATAAAAGAGTTGATAGAATATGAAGACATCATTTCAGATAATGTACCTGATGGATTATCGCCTGTAAGAAGTATTAGTCATTGCATGGCCCTGATTCTTGGAACTAGTTTGCCTGATAAAGTAGCACACTAGATGACACCAACATAAAAGGAGGAGTTGAATAGACAAGTGTGGGATTTGTTGAAGAAAGGTTTGATTAGACAAAGTTTGAGCCCTTGTGCAATTCCAACAGTATTAGCACCTAAGAAGAATGGAGAATACAGGATGTGTCCTAACTCTAGAGCAATAAATAAGATCACAGTGAAGTACATATTTCCCTTGCCTAGGATTGAGAACATAATGGATTGTTTGAGTGGAGCCAGATACTACACAAAGATAGACTTGAAGAGTGGATACCATCATATCAAAATCAAAGAGGGAGATGAGTGGAAGACAGAATTCAAAACAAATGAAGGACTGTATGAATGGTTGGTGATGCCTTTTGGACTGACTAATGCAACGAGTACTTTTATGAGGTTGATGAATAAGGTATTGAAGAAATTCTTGGGTAAGTTTGTTATTGTGTACTTAGATGACATCTTGATTTTCAATAAGATAAAAGAAGAGAATATGTTGCATTTGAGACAATTTTTGCAAAGGTTGAGAGAAGAGAAGTTGTTGATAAACATTAAGAAATGCAGTTTCATGAAGGAAGAATTACTCTATTTGGGATTTGTGATATATGCGAATTCATTCAAGATGGATCGTAAAAAGGTAAGAGAAATTGTTGATTGGTCTACACTGGAAAGCATTGGGGAGGTAAGATCATTTCATGTATTGACTAGTTTCTACCGGAAGCTCATTAGAAATTTTAGTTCAATTTGTAGTCCTATGATAGAAGCAATGAGGGGAGATAGAAAATATTTTAGGTGGACATCTAGAGAAAAGAAAAGTTTTGAGATGTTGAAGCAGAAGGTGACAGAGCAACCAGTCTTGGATTTACCAGATTTTAGTAAAGTATTTCAAGTGGACTGTGATGCAAGTGGGAATGCAATTGGAGCAATGTTGAGTTAGGAAGGAAGACTGGTAGCTTATTTTTGTGATAAATTGAATGATGCCAAAAGGAGATATTCAATGTATGATCAGGAGTTCTATGCCATAATTCAAGCCTTAAAGAAGTGGAGACAATATTTGAAGCCTAAGCAGTTTGTAGTGTATACCGATCATCGACCTTTGAAGTACTTGAATGATCAAGGTAAGTTGAATCAGAGACATGTGAGATGGGTGGAGTTCTTGTAGATTTTTACTTTTGTTTTGAATCATAGAAGTAGAAAGTCAAATAAAGATGTTGATGCCTTGAGTAGAAGGAGGAACTTGCTAATAGAGATGAGAGTGGAGGTATTGGGTTTTGAAGAGTTGAAGAATTTGTATAAGGATGACCCGGATTTTGTAGAACCTTGGAAAGTTTGTAAAGAATTGGTTATGGTGGATAGGATCAAGTGGTTAGATTATTTCATTCGAGATGAGATGTTGTTCAGAGGAACTCAATTGTGTATACCTAGGAGCTCTATGAGGGAGAATCTGATAAAAGAGAAACACAGTGGAGGATTAGTAGGATACTTTGGTGTTGATAACACAGTAGCCTTAGTTAGTGAGAACTAATTTTGGCCTCAAATTCAAATAGATGTGAGGAAATATGTGCAGAGATGTAGAGTTTGTCAGATTGCAAAAGCTAGCAGTCAAAATATTGGATTGTATAAGCCTTTGATAGTTTCGGAGAGACCTTGGGAGGACATAAGCATGGATTTTATACTAGGATTGCCTAAGACATAGAGAGGAAATGATTCTATATTTGTAGTGCATATAGCTAACCTATTTTTCAAGGAGGTAGGGAAACTACATGGATTACCTAAGAGAATAGTTTCTGATAGAGATGCTAAGTTTTTTGGATATTTTTGGAGGACACTTAGGAAAAAGATGAAGACAGATTTGAAAATCAATTCTACTTTTGACCCACGGACTAATGGATAGACAAATGTAGTAAATACGAGTTTGGGACACTTTTTGAGATGTTTAGTAGGAGAGAAGACCAGAAGTTGGGACTTGATCCTTGCACAAGTAGAGTTCTCCTACAACAATTTAGTGAACAGGAGTATTGGAAGAACTCCCTTTGAGATTGTTACTATAATACACCCAAGAGGCATATCAGAGTTGAGAGACATCAATACTTAAGATAAGAGGAGTGCAAAAGTGGAAGAATTTGCAAACATATGAAGATAGTGCTTACACAGGTTAAGCAACATTTGGAGGACATGAACAACAAATATAAGGAGAAGGAAAATGAAAAGAGGAGACACAAGGAATTCAAAGTTGAAGATGAGGTGATAGTGTATCTAAGAAAAGAGAGATTTTTCAGTTGGAACCTACAATAAGTTAAAGATGAGGAAATTTGTACCTTGTAAGATCTTGAAGAAATTTAGTACTGGAAATGCATATGAAGTAGAGTTATCGGATATTTTGGGTATTTCACCTATATTCAATATTGAAGACCTACATCAATACCATGAGGCAAAATTTAGTGATGATAGTACAATAGACTTGGACAAGAAAATGCCTCAGAAGATACCAGACTAGATTGAAGATATTTTGGATAGTAGAATTGGGCGTAGTACCCGGAGCAACAGTACAGAGAGTATCTTGTAAAGTGGAAGGGTAGACTAGTTGAAGACTCATCATTGATTTCCCAGGCAGAGGCAGACTGCCTTGGTTTTCCTCTAACCCCCGTAAAGTGAGGGACTTACTTTTTCATCAACCCCGGATGTCTGATCCAGGAGCATCCTTGGTTCTTGGCAATCTTGCATCAACCAAAAACATTTTCTTTCTATTTTTCTTTTGTTTTACAGTTTCAGCATTTCTTTGCATTTTCTCACTGAACATTGTGGAGATGGATTTTGTTTATGGATGTTTTCATCTACCTTATCCTTGGTCCGTGGGACGTTTGGATCTTTTTCTGGCAAGTTATCACTTCCTTAATCTAGGATAGTTTTCTAGCTTAGAGCACTAGAACTGCTTGGACCTATTTGCTAATGGAGAATCTTGTGTATCTTTCCCATTGCTTGTGGAGCTTAATTTTGTTTCCTCCAAAATTTCTTGGCATGTGGCCAACCTTCCCTTGGTTCTGCACATCATTCTATGTTGTTTCTAGAGGGATTCCTTTTGTGGAGGTTGACCTGGTTGTTTTACACGTTACATCTTCTTCATCAGAATTCGTTCCATCTTAGGCCAACACGGATCTTCCTTGAGCTATGAAGAACATATAAATCAATGTAATCAGACAAATAGACACAATTTTTAGGAAAGAATATAGAGATAGGAGTTCTGGAGTTGGCTCGCATTCTTGCTTGAGCCCGGATACTGTACTAGAGCATGTTTGTAATTAGGTATGGGTGTCGAATCTTGTAAGCCTGCATTTTTCCAACAGTTTGTAATCGATTTTCATGATATAATAAAGTCTATTTATGCATTGCCTCCATCACATTCTGTTGTTTTTGTTGTGTAACTCTTGCTGCACAGTCTGGACTATTCTCTTTGAGGACTTACTTCTGTCGTGACTGCACCAAATATAATGATGGGGCCATTATATTATATTTAAAATATATGTTGGCAACTAAAGATTGTTGATATAACCCTAAAGTAACTAATTATAATATATATTATTGGTGAATTAATTTAGATTTCTACAATAAATTATAAAACTTTCACGAATCTAATCCAATCATGTATCGAATATAGTGATGAATCTTTGAGTTCAAAAATCTAATAAAATAAATTCTCTAGCAAGTTAAATAAGATTGAAATAATTTTTGTAAGAAATGTGACAATTTAGGTCATCTTAAAACTTGAAGTATTAGCCAAGTTTTGATTCCCAATTTTCAAAAAATAGCCAATTGGCAAATATTAGCCACTAAAAAAATTGTTGGTCTTTAATCCTTCAATAATAAGTACATAAAGTATATAGGATAAACAAAATGCCTAGAAGATCTTAAAGGAATTGGATTGATGGATATTAATGGTGATACAAGAAAGTGCATCTACAAAGATAAAATTAAATAGAATACAAAAAATCAGCCCTAAAACCTAATGCCTAAAGAATGACAAAAATGAAAAGCCATTCAATATGATCATAAGATTTATAAAAATTAATTTTGATAAAAATATATATATTCTTGAGAGTGTCAAGCCTATTTTATCCCTTCCTAGATAGATATAATGTTTTCAAGGATGTATCATGACTTAATGAAACTACTTTTACTAGGGAAGACTAGTTGAGGGAAAAAAGATTGCAACTTAAAAGATCGTAGGCTTTAGTGATGATCTTGTATGTTATATTCGGCAAGGTGATAGGGCATTAGTTACAAATATTCTCTAAAGTCTCCAGCTTGAGGTCTAGATTTAATATTACCTTTATTAATTAATCTCACTAAATAATTATAATAGAATTATTGTATACAATTATTATGAAGATCTACACGCATAGTATCCTAAAGGATTTACAAATCCTCATAAAAATCATCCCTGCTAAAAATTTCATCATATACAATGCATCAAAAATTAAAAACTTGACAAGAAACCATATTCAAACATTATTATAAATGAAAAGTCTGGCTAGTAGTATTTTATTAAGTAGTAAAAAAATTCACATAGTATCAAATTAAATCTTAGAGGGTGTCAAGAATCTCTACCAAAATCTAATAACAATCCTTTATTTTTTAATGGCTCGGGATGCGTGATGAGATCATAGATCCTACAATAATTATTTAGAGACTTTGTCTCCAATTTTAAGATGATGACATTGAGTTTTTGTATGAGCCCCACAAGTTGAATGAGTATATGTCACATATTTACAAGTAGTTATAAAGATTAACAACACATAATTATATAATAATTTAAGTTTTGAGAGGTCCATTTAAATGACTTTAATTTAATAGGGTTAGATTAAACCCCTGTTGGATTTTGTTGCTACTAGGATATTTTGTTGTCATTGATGTCAACATATTCCTGTGTTTCAGTGTTGCAGAGATTTTTTTGGTGTTCTGGTGCTTTCATTGACCTGATATGGATGGTTTATCTATTTGGGATACTGGAATACTTTATTCCTTATTGGTTTCAGTGATCCGAGAGATTTCTTGATCATATTATTTGATCTGGTTTATAGTTTAGTCTTTTGATGTAGTGGTTGGCAGAGTTTGGTATTTGCTCCAGTGAGCTCCGATATGATCATATCTTTGGTTGTGGATATGGGAGAATGTTTTGAATGTTCATGTGTATCTTCAGTTCATATGGTTTGTGATTTGGTGCTCTACACGTTATCTTTCTAGTCTGAATTGTTGTTGTTGAGTATTCTTGTGAGTCAGTGTGTTGATCGATGAAGATTTACATAAGTGGTGTTGGTGCAGATATTTTTAATGTGCTTGTTGGTGTTTCCTAATTGTGGCCTATTTGTCTTGATGGTCCACATTGATTCTTGTGCTCACATTTGGTGATTTTACTAATCTGGTGATATTCTTCATGTTATGCGGTATTCTCGGTGGTGTAGCATGTTGCAATTGATCTTGGCGAGATTTTCGGTGGTGATGCATGTTTATAGATTTGGTTTAGGTCCATGTTATGTCATGTATATCATTATATTTGTCTAGTTGTTCACATATGTATTGTGCACGATGTAATTTTGTAATTAAGGGTTGAGGGTTTAGCCGACCTTGTAGTCAAGGTTGATGATTTGTATAAATAGGTGGTATAGTCATGTAATTTGTGATTTCGTGTTATGTCTTCATTATCAGAGAGTATTTTATGTGGTTCTTAAGAGAAATTATCCTTTGGTGTGGTGTATTGAGCAGAGATTATTGCAGAGAAGACAAATGTGCTTAACTGAAAGTGTCATCAGGTATAAGGAGCTACTATATTTGTAGTTCATGTAATCTAGATTGTAGTTCCATCATTATTATAAGATAGTGAACCTTCCTAGAGGGTTGGAGCCTTCTGGGTTATCTTATTTTGAGTAGTGAGCTCTAGGTAGTGTGCCTGATTGCATGTGCATTCCCCATTGTAATATTTACACATACTACTACAGAGTATCATCTTATTGTGGGTAGGTTCCCACCGTGGTTTTTCCCTTAACCGAGTTTTCCATATCAAAATATTGGTGTTATTTATTGTGGTTTCATTGTTCTTATCTTTATTGTTGTTGTTATCAACATCTGAGAATGTGCTTAAATTGCTTTAATCTGGTGAAAAGTGATTCACCCCCCTTCTCAATTTTCCTTCTTAGTTTCTCCTAACAATTGGTATCAAACTTAGATCCTCCAAAAGAATCTTAACCGCTTGAGGAGATCCGGGATGGCAGCTAATGTGTTCAAAAAGGAGAGTCCTAGATTTGATGGAAGCAATTATACTGTGTGGAAGGTGATGAATACTAAGAGGGGGGGGGTGAATTAGTATAACAATAAGTATTGTAATCAATCTTTTAAACACTTTAGTAGATAACCGGTTCAGTAGACTCACTAATAAATTGGTTAAGATAACTGCAAACCAAATAGCAAACAAAGCATTCACCCACAAAAGAATAATCACCATAACACAAGATATTTGACGTGGAAACCCAAATGGGAAAAACCACGGTGAGCAGAAACTCAAAAGTAACTATCTGCAGAATAATAACCAAACCGGTTAAGGTCATACAATGTTCTTCACCATAACAGATCCTGTTAGGAATCTAGATCTCTGTTAGGAGATAAATCCTGTTAAAGACTACCTTGTTAAAGGATTTCATATCCACAGTTGTGAACCACCTTGTTAGAGGATTTACAAAGGCTTTGTTGGGCCTACCTGGTTAAGGGTTTTAGACTTGTCGAAGATATTAGTAATCAACAAGTGAATGATCTAGATAATAGCACAATGTGCTTAATTAGATCCTTGACAACTCATTGTTAATGCATTTCAGCATTACTTTAGTCTTCTATATCTTCACACAGACTTAACCTTCTCTTTAATGATCGCAGATTCACACCACAAAAAAAACCTTAGACATGATCTCCTTATAAAGGAATCTGATTTCATGTCGGTCCAATAAGATTAGACTACAAGTTCCTAGGTACAGTGCACCTAGACACATTTGGTAACATGGCACAAAAATACCGTCAAAGTGTCGATGGATGATAACTCATCACACATTACAATAATACCTGTTGGTAACTCATCACAGATATGTATCGGTTAATACATACCGATTATCAGTTGTCAAAAAAAATGAAGACTCGAAGATCGTACTATTCTAATCAAAAGTAGACTATTGCTCAAGTCCTTCATTCCGCTTGAGATCCTTGTACCACTTGGGGTCTTTAGTCAATCTGTGACCAGTAAACATCTTCTGCAAAATATTGATAGTCTAAAGACTACATATTCAATGACATACAATACCTGTTGGAACAACTATCGGTTGAGCATAGCTCATACATCAAGTAAGTGTGTGTCCATCGATGACAATCAAAACATAATCACAATGCCAACAATCTCCCCCTTTGGCATTGATGGCAACACTTAGGAAAATTTTCACATCTAAGTGCTTTACAAAAAAATGCCATAATCAAAATTACTCCCCCTAAGCATATACACTACCCCCTTTGCAAAAATTACAAGTAAGTATATACACATTCACCAAAATTTTAATGTACACTACTCCCCCTTTGCCAACAATGACAAAGTTATGCAAAGTAACCCTTTTATAAAATAAAACAGAGTAGATGTTCATGACAATAAGGAATGAAATTTCTCAAAAATAGATTTAAAGTTCTGCACAAAAATCTTCATGTCCAATATTCATGACTCAAGTAGCTAGGTAGCAATCTCACTTTCAGTCTTCATCTGGAATGCTAGTTCTTCCATTGCATTGATGGTACTCAGCTCTTGAGTTACCGTGATGGTTTCCAAGTTGAGAAAACATCTTCGAAGAACCTATAGTTTAGGAAATAGGAGTAGTTGAAGACTTGCACATCTTGAGTCTGGTTGCTGATTTCTAAGTCCATCTTGGCAGTCTGATGCTGAAAATGATGAACAGTTTGTCCATAGATAGTGAATAAATCATAGGACATCTTGAAGTTGTTGATGTATTCCTGTAACTCCAATTGGAGTTGAGCTTTCTGTTTGAGCACATCTTCACAAAACAAATAGGGTTGGCAGATTTTACTCAGAAGTAATTTACCCTCACCCATAGCAACACTGATATTATCCTTCTGCTTCAGTAGTTGTGTCCTGAGTTCATTCATTTGCTTGACTAAGGCAATCTTAAGTGCCTTTTCATGGTTCTTACTTGCAGTTTCTTGAGCAACATCCTCCAAGCATTGTACCTGGTCCTCCACTATGGTACAAAGAAATTTGAGCTTGGATAGAGAGGAGTCAGTATTGGGGAAGTAAGTACCGGGAATTAGACAGGTAAGGGTGTCAATAGCAAATTGTATGACATCCTATTCTTTCTTCTTCCGTAATTCTTCCAGTCTCTCTTGTGCAAGTTTAATGCTTCATAGCAGCTCAAACTCATCTATTGATTGAGTTAGACATGCAAGAGTTAGATCAATGGGATTGGTGGAATCAACCTACTTGGTTTGATCATCAGTTTCCTTAGGAGTCTACCCTCCTTCTTTGGCCTTGATCTCCGCTTGTTTTCTCTTCTCTGTTTCTTTCTCTTCTTCCACTCTTTTCTTTTTTTCTTCTTTCTTTTTCTCTGACTCTTTCTTTTTCTCCTCTTCTTGTTTCTTCTCCACTTCTTTCTTCTTCTCATCCTCTTCCTTCTTTTTCTTCTCTTCCTCCTTCTTCCTTTCTTCTTCCTTCCTTAATATTCTTCTTTTCTCTTATCTTCTTCTTGTTTCCTCTTATCTTCTTCTTTCCTCACTTTTTATTCTTGTTCTTTCTCCGCTTTCTCTTTGTCTTGTTTCTCTTTCTCAGCTTTTTCTTTGTCTGGAGTGACATCCTCATTATCTAATGCATCAACATCAATAGGGTCATTTTGTTTTGTCACTCTTTCTCCTTGACTGTCAAATACCTCATCCGGTTTTTCTAAGGATAGGTCACGTGCTTGATCAACCTGCCTAGTGGCTTTAGATACTCGGTGCATTTTGATAGCAGCTTTAACCTATATATGTGTATCTTTTTCTACTTCAGAGGTTTTACCTTCTAGTGACCTAAGTCGCCTTCTTCTCATAAAGAAAATGCCTTTGTACTTATCAACAATTTTAAATAACTCGAAATTTGAGGCATCAGGAAAGTACTGCACAAAAATTTTCTCCCTGATCTCTTGTTCTCTCTCAATGGCAATGCACCATTTGTTATCCAAAGAATCATACAAAGAATTTGGAGTAACAATTTTAATCTCAGAAGGTGACTGATCATTAACACATTAATTTAATGACCACTTGTTCTACATCCTCTTTCTCACTATCATTAAAGTCATCAAAATATTTCTTTAAGTCATCAAGCACTTTCCTCCTAATATTCTTTATTGTCCTCTGACAATGTGTCATTGGTTTATAAGAAGTAATATCTATATTTACTGGTGTTGGTACATTACCAGTAGACTTTGGCTTTTTGCTTGATTGCCTTGTCTTCTTTATTTCAATCTCTGGTTCAGTGTCTTCTGACTCTGGTGAGTGAGTCCTAGAGTTCCGCTTCCTCTTGAATACTTTTTCCGAAATAATCTCAGGTTTCTTTTTGATTGGTGACCTCTTGGTCACTCTTGGACTGGCAGATGTAACTGGTGTTGATACCGATGGAACTTCTTTGCTCTTTTTCTTCTTTGATTCCTCAATTGGTATGACCCTCTCCAAGTAGGTACCGGTTCTTTTCTTCTTTGCATCCAGTGGTGAGGCAAGTAGGGTAGAGGCATACCCGATCAATATGTCATTCACCACTTCATACCCCATAAGGTCAACTACTTCCTTTATAGGTTCCACCACTTCCATTATGCAGTGATTTGTCCTTATTGTGAAGCAGATGTCATCTTCATACTTCTTCACTAAATCACCAGATATCCTTGTTCTTTGGTTCATCTTTAGTCTGAATTCATCAAAATACTTATTTAGAACCTCAGGATATGCAGTTCCCACTACTTGTAGACTCTCCTTAATCTGTCTAGAAACCAGTAGGTTAGTAGACCATTGAACATCACCTACTCCAAGGAAATAACCTTGAAAATAGAAGAATAGACCGACCAGAAGTTTCCCAAACTTGAATCTTGGTGATTTATCATGTTTGATGGATTTTAGATTCTCCAACAATTGCTTCTGTAAACAGGTACATAGGTCATATTCAATACCTTCCTTAATCATCCTGTAAGTAGCATTTACCACAGCAGTAGGGACATAATTCATTCTGCTGGCGTAAAATATCCTATAACCAATCACCATGCAAGCATATTTTACTAGATCATCTTTAATGGTGTTGACGGTCATTGCCCGTTGGTCACTCAAAGAACCGGTAAGCTCTACCATTTTAGTTTTGGTGACCTTCCGTAGAACTGGTACTTCTCCAACATTGCAGAATCCAGTGATGGCATGAATCACTTCCGATGTGATGTCATGGGTCTGCTCGAGGTACATCTTGTCACCATGCACTCTGCTGAGGAAAATGCGAATATGTTTTTCTAATAATTCTTCCAGAAAGTATACCGCATTGTGCAGTTTCATCTTCTCAAGAATGCTATACTCTAGTTTAATCCTCTTGTCATCTCCACAGAACAAACTTAGCTAGGAGTTGATTATTTGAGATAGGGCATTGTAACTCATTTTCTTCTTAAGAAACTTAGGTGTATCTATGAGTGCACTAGAACTAGAGTGCAATGCAGAAGCCATAACCAAATGATAAGAATGAAATTCAAAAAATACCATGCACAATACACCACTTCGGTCGCTCGATCACCGCTTAGTGTTCTTCATTGATTGCTTGAAAATGATTGCAAGATTTCGCACAAGATTTCTTCAACTACTAAACAGATCGCTCTGGTTTCTCTACTCTTGAAAATTCTTCTTTCGAAAATAGATAAGTGAAAATGATGATGAAAATCCCTTTTAAACAAACTCTCACCTACCATAATAAATGCATCACCGCTAGGGCAAAAACCCTAATTTTGCCTTTTACCACTTCAAATCTTCTACCGATTGATAGGTAACATATACTGATAACGGTCTTTACTAGTATAAACTAGGGGTTCAAAATATTTCACCGATATGTTCCCCCTAAGATTTTCTGAAGCTCAGTTTGCCGGCTCAAAGACTTCCACACTAGGTGCAGAAACAGGTTCATCCTGTGACTCTTCTTCTGAATTATTTTTCCAAGTTTTATTCATTTCTATTTGAACGGTTTCAACATCAATCTCCCCTTCTAGAGTGATCGGTATATCACCTGATAGGTTCTTTCTCAGTCTGCAAGTTCTGGCAGTGTGTCCTCGTTTGTTGCAATGATAGCATACCATTCCAGGTGTTCTCCATGGTCCATTATTCATACTTCCATTCTTCCATCTACATGTTGTAGCAGTGTGACCGTTACCATGATAGATCAAACAAGTTTCTCTCCAACTAGTAGCCGCTTGATAACCAGCTAACCGATGGTCATAGGTATTGTACCGGTTGGGATTCCAATTCATAGAAGGTTCCAGGATGACTCCTTGAGTCCTTGGAGGATATCTCCCAGTGTTGTGCAAAACCGACCTACACTCAAATGCTCTATGCCCAAACTTATTGCATGCATAACAGTTTCCATTGAATCTATTGGATCTAGGCACATTGTTTTGAAAATAAGGAAAATTGTTGTAGGCTTTGCTTCTACACACATTCGCAGTATGTCCCTCTTTGAGACAATTAAAGAAAATAGGTTTAAATTTTTGCTTACCTTTTCCTTTGGATGTCAATTGCTTCTTTGATGCATCAGCTTTTGTTCCAGAGGTCTCACCTTCCTCATACCTAGAGAAACCAAGTCCAGAGGTATCCTTTGCTGGCTTTGCCGATTCTAGCTTTTGCTCTAGCTTAGCAGTACTCAGATTAAATTTGGCAAGTATCTCCTTTGACTCAGTAAGTTCCTTGGAAATAGTAGCATTGGATTCCATCAAGGTTGCATTCTCAGAAATAGCCATGTTTAGTTCACCTTGTATTTCTTCTTTTTCCACTTTACTCTCCTGGAGATGAGCGGTAAGGGTACTAATTTCTTTCTTCAGCTTGGAAATCTCATGATCTTTGTCTTTTACCAAATCTTCATCTTTCCTTCTATTCTCAAGCTCCTAACATATTCTAATAGTCAGTCCTTCCAACTCCCTTCTCAGGTTGGCTTTTGATTCATTTAGTTTTTCAACTTCTTCAACTAGGGCATCCATGTCTGCTTCATCAAAAGAGCTATTTTCAGTAAGTTCCATCAGTTTCTTAGCATGCTCTCTTCTCTTGGTCAAAGAGGCTTTATACTTGACTTTGAGTTCATCATAGGCTCTCTCAGTCTAAGTGAGATGATGAGTAAGTTACCTCACACTATATTCCCCCATATCTCCTTCCAAGTGGCTAGACTTGTAGAAAGGTTGGATCTGATGCCAATTGATGAATACTAAGAGGGGGGTGAATTAGTATACCAATAAGTACTGTAATCAATCTCTTAAACAGTTTAGCAGATAACCGATGCAACAGACTCACTAATAAACTCGTTAAGATAAGTGCAAACCAAATAGAAAACAAATCATTCACCCACAAAAGCACAATCACCATAACACAAGATATTTGATGTGGAAACCCAAATGGGAAAAACCACGGTGAGCAGAAACTCACAAGTAACTATCTCCAAAATAGTAACTAGGTCGGTTAAGGTCATACAATGTTCTTCACCAGATCAGATCCTATTAGGAATCTAGATCTCTGTTAGGAGATAAGTCCTGTTAAAGACTACCTTGTTAAAGGATTTCAGATCCACAGTTGTGAACCACCTTGTTAGAGGATTTACAAAGGCTTTGTTGGGCCTACCCGGTTAAGGGTTTCAGACTTGTTGAAGATATTAGTAATCAAATAAGTGAATGATCTAGCTAATAACACGGTATGCTTAATTAAATCCTTGACAGCTCATTGTTAATGCATTTCAGCATTACTTCAGTCTTCTATATCTGCACACTCTATATCTTCACACAGACCTAACCTTCTCTTTAATGATCGCATATTCACACCACAAAAAAAAACCTTAGACATGATGTCCTTATAAAGGAATCTGATTTCATGTCGGTCCAATAAGATTAGACTACAAGTTCCTAGGTACAGTGCACCTAGATATATTTGGTAACACGGCACAAAAACACCATCAAAGTGTCGGTGGATGATAACTCATCACACATTACAATAATACCGGTTGTTAACTCATCACAGATATGTATCGGTTAATACATGTCGATTACCAGTTGTCAAAAAAAATGAAGACTGGAAGATCATAGTGTTCCGATCAAAAGTAGACTACTACTTGGGTCCTTCATTCCGCTTGAGATCCTTCTACCGCTTGGGGTGTTCAGTCAATCTATGACCGGTAAACATCTCCCGAAAAATACCGATAGTCTAAAGACAACATATTTAATGACATACAATACCGGTTGAGAATAACTCATACATCAAGTAAGTGTGTGTCCATCAATGACAATCAAAACATCATCACAATGCCAACAGAAGGACCAGAAGGAAGCTCACTTGAAATGCCTTGGAGAAGAATATTGGAAGATCACAAATAATGTCTACAATGTTCCTCAGAATAGACCGGTTACTGTTGAGATCAAGGATGTTGAATATAACATAAGAGCTAAGAAAGCATTGCTAAGTGCCTTGACTGATTCAGAGATGACTAATGTGATGGGGTTGCAGACTACACATGAGATTTGGAAGAAGCTAGAGACTATGTATGAAGGATATGTGTAAGTTAAAGTTGCTAAGTTCCAGAGCTTGAAAGTAAACTATGAAGCATTGAAGATGGAAAAAGATGAAAATATATCAACCTTTATGGCTAAGGTGAATGATCTTGTCATGAATATCAAATGTGCAGGTACAACCCTTGAAGAATATGAGATTGTTGCTAAGGTGTTGAGATCATTACCTACTGCTTACAAAAATAAGGTAGTTGTTATTGATGA
This sequence comes from Cryptomeria japonica, assembly GCF_030272615.1. Classification (NCBI taxonomy): domain Eukaryota; kingdom Viridiplantae; phylum Streptophyta; class Pinopsida; order Cupressales; family Cupressaceae; genus Cryptomeria; species Cryptomeria japonica. Next base: position 443,171,833 of record NC_081408.1, read on the forward strand.
GATCCGAAGTGTGACTATAGTGACTAGAGACATGTTGGTTGGAAAGCATATCATTTGAGCTGAGCAAATTTGGAGAATCACATGGCAAATCTGAGACTGCATTTAGAGCCTCTATATCTGGGAAGCCAAAGTATGATCCGGGAGAAATTTCTTATTGTGTATCAAGATTTGAAAGAGAGAAGAGAGAGATGGAAGATCAATAAAGAGAATTGGATAAGCTTGAAGCCCTTATTGCTCAAATATTTCCTAAAGGAAGGTAAGTATGATGGAAAGTTATCTTTGAAGTGTTTCTCTTGTAATAAGATAGGACATTTTTCTTCTAGGTGCCCTGAGAGGATGTATAAGTATGATAAGCATGATAAATTTGAAAGGCATGATAGATCTGATAGGAGTGATAGATATGAGAAGCATGATAAGTATGACAAGCCCTACTACAAGTAAAAAAATCAGAAGAGATGCTATTATTACTGATAGAGGTGTAACAAATGAGGAATCAGAGAATAGGAATTCAGAAGATGAAACTGTATGTTTTGCTTTGAAGGAAGATGATCCAGTATCAGTGAATCCTACAAGGTGCATTGTTGAGGAGAAAGCTTTAGTCCATAAGATTGAAGAGAAAGATGAATGGCTGATTGACAACAGTTGTTCACATCATATGGCAGGTGATAAAATAAAAAAATTTAAACATGGAAAGGTATGATGGTGGAATAGTGAGATTTGGAGATGACCAAGATTGTGTGATTTGTGGTAGAAGTTCTATATCTTTCAATGGTAAGAATAATACTGATGATGTCTTGTATGTTTAAGGTTTTAAGAATAATATTTTGAGTGTTGGATAGATGGTTGACAAGGGATATGATTTGCAATTCAAATTTGGTAAATGTGAGATCCTAAATGCCTCTAGTATAGAGATTGCATCAGGTAATAAAACTAAAGGTAATATCTTTCACTTGCATGCTGGTGATAAAAGTTGTTTGATTGATTAGATTGATGAAAGATGGTTGTGACATAGGAGAATGTGTCATGTTAGTTTTTAATACATGGTAAAGATATGTTCTACTCAAGTTGTTAGACATTTTCCTAAGATTTTGAAGCTTGTTAATCTCATATGTAAGGAATGTCAAATGGGAAAGAAAACAAAATTTTCATTTAAGAGTACGCTATATTCATATAATGGATTTCTAGTTCTTGTTCATACTGACTTATGTGGTCCTACTACAGTGAGAAGCATGCAGGGAGAGAGATACTTTATGTTGTCGATTGATGATTATTCAAGAATGATGTGGGTAATGTTTCTAAGGGAGAAATTAGAAGCATTGGAGAAATTCAATATATTTAAAGCCAGAGTGGAGACTGACACATGATTGAAGCTGAAATGCTTGAGATCTGATAGAGGAGGAGAATTGACATCGGGATCATTTGATACATTCTATAAGGAATGGAATTAGAAGATAGTTAACTGCTCCTAGAATCCCTTAGCAGAATGGAGTTGTTGAAAGGAAAAACACAACTATCTTAAATGCTGGAAGGACTATGTTGATTGAAGGAAATGTTGCACACACCTTTTGGAGAGAAATTATTAGTACTGATGTTTACACATTCAACCGAGTACATATTAAAGGTGATTTTGGTAAGACTCCTTATGAGCTATGGTTTGGTCATGTTCCTAGAGTTAGATATTTCAGAATTTTTGGAAGCAAATGTTATATTAAGAGAGATGAAGATATAGGATAGTTTGATGCAATATGTGATGAAGGAATCTTCTTGGGATATTCTACTAAGAGCAAGACCTACCGGTGCTACAATAAGAGATTGAAGAAGATGGTTGAAAGTGCAAATGTGAAGGTGGATGAGTGTCTTGGAAAGCAAATCAGAGTATGTAGTTATCATCTTGATAATGAAGATGGTGTTAAGCCTGTGCAGACTGATATCTTGAAGGAGATTAATCTAGTGGAGATAAATAATCCGGATATTATTTTTGTCAGTGAACAAATGCAAGAACCTAAAAAATCAAAACAATCAGAAGACACCGAGGTATGTAAAGTTGAATCATTCAGAAAATCAGATTATTGGTGACAAGAATAAAGGTGTAATGACTAGGAGAAGGATTGTTGTTTAAGAGATATATTTGATTTCAAAGATTGAGCCTAAGGATGTTGCAGAAGCATATAAGGATGAAAAAAATTTAAGAGCAGTGGAAGAAGAGTTGAATCAGATTGAAAAGAATAACACTTGGGAGCTTGTTTTGAGGCCTAAAGACAAGAATGTGATTGGTACTAAATGGGTGTTCTAGAATAAAATAAATGAAGTCGATGAAGTTGTCAGAAACAAAGCAATATTGGTATGTAAAGGTTGTTCTCAGATGGAAGGTATTGACTATGAAGAAACTTTTGCTCCTATAGCTAGAATTGAAGTTGTTAGATTATTGCTTGTCTATGCTGCTTATACGAATTTTAAGGTATATCATATGGATTTCAAGTCAACCTTTTTGAATGGTGATTTGGAAGAGGGAGTTTACATTGAGAAACTGGATGGATTTTCTCTATCTGATGAAGGAGATATGGTATGAAAATTGAAGAAAGCTCTATATGGACTGAAGCAAACCCCTAGAGCCTAGTATGCTAGATTGGATAAATATTTGTTGAAGTTAGGATTTTGTAAAGGTGCTACTGACAATAATTTATATTTCAAAGTTCAGAAAGATAACATTTTGATTGTTGAATTCTTTGTTGATGATATCATTTTTGGTGGTGATGATGATTTGAATATGAAGTTTGTTGATGATATGCTAAAAGAATTTGAGATGTCTATGATAGGTGAAATGCAATTCTTTTTAGGATTGTAGATCACTCGGACCAATCAAGGTATTTTAATTTCTCAATCTAAGTATGTGAAAGAACTATTGAAGAAGTTTGGATTAGTCGATTCTAAATGTGTCGGAACTCCTATGGTGGTTGGATGCAAGTTGTCTAAAAATGATGAATCTCAATAAGTTAATCAGACTTTGTATATATCTATGGTTGGTGGATTTTTGTACTTAACTCAGACTAGACCAAACATTATGCATGTTGTTTGTCTTTGTGCTAGATTTTAATTAGATCCTAAAGAAACTCATGTCACTACTATGAAGAGGATTTTTAGATACTTGAAGGGGACTATAGACTATGACCTATGGTATCCGAAGAATGATGATTTCTTTTTGTGTGCTTACACTGATGTTGAATGGGTTGGTGATGTTGATGAATTGAAGAGAACTACTAGTGGGGCATTCTTTTTGGGAAAGAAATTAATTTCATGGTCCAATAAGAAACAAGATGTTGTATATTTACCTACTGTTGAAGTTGAATACATTGTAGCTACTAGTAAGTGTACTCAAGTAGTCTAGATGAAGCAGATGTTGAAGGATTGGAGTAATTTATGATGAGCCTACGGTTATATATTGGGACAATTCAAGTGCTATTAATATTTCAAAGAATTTGGTGCTGCATTCTAAAATAAAGCATGTGTCTATAAAGTATCATTTCTTGAGGGAGAAAGTCAGTGATGAAGAAGTCATATTAGAATATGTATCTACAAAGGATCAAATTGCAGATGTCTTCACTAAGCCTTTACTTGCAGATACATTTTCTTATTTAAGAGATAAGTTAGGTGTATTTGCCCCTCCTCTTGAGAACTAGATGCATGGAGTTGCATCCATTTGATGGATTTTTGAGCCTTATCTCTTTGTCTGGGTTGATGAGTTGGTGTTGATACTCAATCGGAGTAGTCAGTTTGTGGTTCAGATTTTTAGTTGTGGGTTTATCCTAAGGGGGATATTGTCCTTAGAGGATATGTCTTGGGGGAGAGAGTGTATATTTTGTATTTTATCTTTGGCAATGCTATCAAAGGGGGAGAGAGTCATGTGAAAAACTACTTTATCTTTGGAGATTTGTGTGCATGATTTTAGGGGGGGTTTGCTCGTGATGATTCATTCCTTTGCATTGACTGTTTTTCATATTCATATGTTGCCATCAATTCCAAAGGGGGAGATTATTGGATATTGTTGTTGCTAGGATATGTTGTTGTCATTGATGTCAGCATATTCCTGTGTTACGATATTGCAGAGAGTTGTTTGGTGTTTCGGTGATTGAATTGAATTGATATGGATTGTTTATCTATTTGGGATGCTGGAATAATTCATTCCTTATTGGTTTCAGTGATTCAGGAGATTTCTTGATCCTATTATTTGATCTAATTTATAGTACAGTCTTTCTATGCAGTGGTTGGCAGAGTTTGGTATTTGCTCCGGTGAGCAACAGTGTGATCATATCTTTGGTTGTGGATTTGGGAGAATGTTTTTAATGTTCATGTGTATCCTCAGTTCAGTTGATTCATGATTTGGTGCTCCGCAAGTTATCTTTCTAGTCCAAATTGTTGTTGTTGAGTATTCTTGTAAGTCAACATGATGATCGATGAAGATTTGCATAAGTGGTGTTGGTGTAGCTATTGCATATGGTTATAATGTGCTTGTTAGTTTTTCCTGGTCATTTCCTATTTTTCTTGATGGTCCACATTGATTCTTGTGCGCATTCTTGGTGGTTTTGTTGATCCGGTGATACTCTTCGTGTTATGCAGTATTCTTGGTGGTGTAGCATGTTGCGGTTGATCTTGGTGAGATTTCTGGTGGTGATGCATGTTTGGAGATTTGGTTTAGGTCCATGTTATGTCATTTATATCATTATATTATTCTAGTGGTTTGTATATGTATCATGCACGATGTAATTTTATAACTAAGGGTTGAGGGTTTAGTCGACCTTATAGTCAAGGTTGATGATTTGTATAAATAGGTGGTATATTCATGTAATTTGGGTATCGGTATTATGTCTGCATTATCAAAGAGTGGTGTATGTGGTGCTTAAGTGAAATTATCCTTTTGTGTGGTGTATTGAGCAGAGATTTTCTTAGAGTAGAAAAATGTGCTTAATCAGAACTATCATTAGGCATAAGGAGATGCTATATTTGTAGTTCATACAATCTAGATTATAGTTCGATCATTATTATAATGTAGTGAACCTTCCCTGAGGGTTGGATCTTTTTAGGTCATCTTATTTTGAGCAGTGAGCTCTAACCAGTGTGCCTGAATGCATGTGCATTACCCATTGTAATATTTACACATACTATATTGCAGAGAATCATCTTATTGTAGATAGGTTCCCACCGTGGTTTTTCTTTTTACCAGGTTTTCCATGTCAAAATATTGGTGTTATGTGTTGTGGTTTCATTTTTCTTATCTTTATTGTTGTTGTTGTTATCAAGATCTGAGATTGTGCTTAAATTGCTCTAATCCGATGAAAATTGATTCACCCCCCCCCCCCTCAGTTTTCCTTCTTGGTTGCCGCTAACAACCCCCTTAGATCAAACCCAATTGGATAGAGCCTCTCTAGTCTTATATCTTACACAAAATGGAGTCTCCTCTCCACCTATGAAAAAAGATAACAAAAAACATCTTTTCATTTACCTTTTGGGTGATCAAATCAATTCATTTACAAATTATTATTTTTAAGTATGTGGCTCTTATTATAATCTTTTCAAAATGTATTGTTTTGAATTTATTTAAATATGATTATTGTACATATTGCCTATTTCTAGTGAATTCGGGATTTTCATTGAACATCAAAGTCTTTGTTTTACACATGTGTAAAATTAGAAAATAGAGAAAAAAATCTATGCCCTAGATATTAGTGTTAGAAATCAATATTCAAAAATTTATAATTTTATCCTTTCTACAAATTAAGTTATGTTATATCAAATAAATGTCACATTTTAAAAATATTGTTAACTATAAAAAAATAAGTTATTGAAAGTTACATAGAAAAACACACAAATTATTTCTTACTTTTAAAAAAATGTATTCATAATCTATACATGAAATATCATAAATCAATAGTTCACATCATCTTCAATTTCTTAACAATTTAGTTTCTATCGGTGTTAGAAAGCAAAAAAATATACAACAATGTTGATTTCAATGTCCTACTCTGGCCAAAAAGTGGGACATAGTATTGTTGGTTGACCCCAAATCGAGTGATTGCACCTCCAAACTTGTCAATGCTTTGTATGGTGGCTTCATATGAAAAATAGTTTAGCTAACACTCATAAATGAGAATAAAATAGGATGTTTTGTTTGAAATAAATCATTCGACAAAACTATCTATCACATCCCATGCATCACATGTGAATCTAAATTTTAAACACATTAAATATTTGCTAACATGTCCTTGTACAATAGCAAAAAAGTATTTGGAAAAAAATGAGTTTTTTACCTACTTTGGGTTTATCAAGTTGTCATTCAATGTAAAATCATACCAAGAAGTGGTATAAAAGGATAACATCTAATAAATGTTCAATTTGTAACAAAAAATAGTTGGCAAATGAGAAGGAATACTAAGCTAATAGTGTTTTTCTGTCAAGTATATTATAGACCTTGTTAAGACCCACTCTACGATTATTTCATATGTACAAAATTGTATGATCATGGTGGTGAAGGATCACAATGGAACACAGAGAGGGGGGTGAATCAGTGGTAATCAATAAAAACTTTAAGCTTATAAAGATCTAAGCAACAATAACTTTAATCACAAAACCATGAGCATAGATATTAAACAGATCAACACACACACACACAAGAGGCATACCAATAACACAAGAATATACGAGGAAAACCCATGATGGGGACAAACCTCAGTGAGAGTAGTTGTTGGAGTCTACTTCTCTAATCTAGCCTCACAATGAAGAACAAATTACAATAGAGTTTTATGGGCACCAACCCAAAGGAGCACCAACCCCTGAAATTTTGAGCACCTACCCCTGCTCTGAGCACCCACTCAAATTTTACAATGAATATAGATTCAATTTACAAATTAGGTACCTTTCTACAAATGAAATTTTGTAGCACCTGACTGGTTTCCTTTTTTACTTTCTTCTCTCTTCTCTCTACACCTTTTTCTGCTCTGCTTTTCTTTTGCTGCTCTTTTTGTCCCTACTCAACTACTTGTTGCCTCTAGTTGTCTTGGCCTTCTGCACTTTAATTATTGATCTTTGTTACTCTCTATCTCTGATCTTTGTTGCTTCCTCTCCTCTTCTACTTCACCTGTATTTGTGGATGTATTTTTCTTCACTCTTTTTCTAAAAATTATACTCTATCCACTCTATTCAATAATCCTACTTTATTCAGCACTTCACCTCATACTTCAATCGACTTGTGTAGTTGTCTTTATTTTCACCTCTATCTTTGTCTTAACAAACCAGATACCTCATTCCAATCGCATTTACCACTCTACTCAATTTGCTTTGAATCGACCACCTACATTAAATGACTCTTCTTTTTTTCCTGAATGTTCTCTATACTGGGTTGCTATTTTTAGCAAACTAAATCTACCTCACAGATTAAGTTCTGCCACTTTCATTCACCTCGAGCCCTACAAAAATCTCCACCTGGTCTACCATTAATCTAGTCTTCATCCTCTGTCATCCTACTCAGAAAACATGGACAACTACCAACATCAAATGCACTAACTCTACAAATTTGATTTGTTCTTCGACCTCTGGAAGCCACATGTCTTCATTATCATCATCCAAGTCACTTTGTCAATCCTAATTAGCATCCTTGTGGACCTTTGAGTCTATCAACTTGAAAACATGGCCGCAAATTCGACCATAATGTTCAATCATGTCGGCAAAATACCCTTTCATAATTTTGACAAGTGTCCTTTGATTCGCTATGTACATGTCATGTTGTTAGGTCAAACTTGGTCAACACCCAGGTGGACTATCAAGCTACTTAGATTCATTGAACTTCATATTGTGGCTAACCTTCATGTTATATGCTTCACATATATGTCTGTCTATTCTACCCATGTGGGATAAGCTTTTCTTTATTCTCAAGAAGTCTCCCCTTTTCTTTGTTAGCCCACGTCATATATGTGTAGCTTCTTAACCTACATGGGATAAGCCTTTGTCTTTTTCCTTGTTAATTTCTTATCCCACGGGACCACCGCATAATCATCTGTCTCGTGCAAGATAAGGTTTTATTCATGGCATGCTTTCACTTGTTAGCTCGTGCAACATTTTGTGTGCCACTTAACTCACGCGAGATAAGGTCTCACACTCTCTTCTCTTCACTTTTCCTTATCCCACGAGCATCTTCACATCCCACCTTGGTCATGCACGATAATAAGGCCCTTCACTTCCTTTTTTTTCTTATCTCGTGGGCCCACTAACATCATTCTCTTCTCATGCGGGATAAGCATCTTCAAGTAATCACCCTTTGATTTCTTATCCCACAAGACCATTTCTCTCCAAGTTTCACCACGTGGGATAAGGAGTCTCCTTTACTTTTGTTACCCTGCATGACATTATGTGAGCTTCTTAACCTATCTGTGATAAGGGAAACCGCAATCTTCCCTTTAGTTTCTTGTCCTGTGCGACATTTATTGGTCACAATTGACACCACGGAATAAGAGGGACCGCCTTGTTCATCGAACATAAGTTATCCCATGAGGCATTCAATGCTCATCCAACATGTTATGGGGTAAGAAGAGACATCATGTACACCTAACAAGTGTTATCCTATAAGGTCAACACTCTCTCTCAGGAACATCGCGGGATAAAAGGATAGATTGATTGATCCATAAACAATGTTATCCCATAGGGTCTCTTCCTAGCACATGAACACAATGTGGAACCCATGGATACACGTGAGCCAAATAACTATTGCCACATGGAAATCAACTTGGTGACTATTGCAAACATGACCGACATGTGAAGACAATGAATCTGGTCAAAACCCGTGCAACATCACATGATGTGTTATGCATGACTATTGCATGCATCACTACAATTGACATCATTTTGACATCAATGATAATAATACCAAAAATCTCCCCCTTTGACAACAATGGAAAAGGGTGCTGCAACAAACTCTCAATTGTGCATGAACCTCGTCTTTGATTTTCTAATGAATGAAACTTCTAATTTCAATCATGACACACCTGCAATACATTATAAATGTCCTTTACAAATTCTTTACCTATGCTTCCTATAGCTAGATGAACCATTATTACAATATAAAGAGTAGTGTCATTACTGCTTACAAAAAAAATTCAAAAACTCCCCTTGAGACTGTACATGAGGTTCAAGGTGGAGAGTGTAGAAATAGTATGCTCCCCCTGAACCATGGATCTCCAATCAATGCTTTAAGTGAAGAAGGAGGGTGAGACAACACCCAATCTTTGTCTCAAGTACTCAAAGCTATCCTTGGGAAGTGGCTTAGTAAATATATCATCTATTTTCCCACCAGTACAAATATAATTCAAATTTCACTTCTTTCTCTGCAACCTTTTCCCTAAGAAAATGATATTTGATTGCAATGTGCTTTGTCCAAGAATTCATGATAGGGATCTTTGATATATTGAATGCACTTGAGTTGTCACACATGATGAGAATAAGATCTAAAAATTCCAGCTGAATATCCTTGAGAGTTTGCTTCATCCATAAAACTTGAGAACAACATGTAGTGGCTTCTATATACTCTGCTTCAGCCATAGATAAAGAAATAGAATCCCACTTCTTGTTATACAATGAGACCAATCTTCCTCCAAGGAAGAAAGCTCCACCACTGGTTCTCTTCCTATCATCTATGCAACTTTCCCAATCAGTATTAGTAAAGGCTTGTAAGGTGAAATCTCCTTTCTTTGGATACCATAAGCCATAAGTGAGTGTCCCTGACAAATACTTGAATATCCTCCTTACAGCATTGAGATGTGATTTCTTTGGGAGCTACTTCAAATCTTGCAAGCATACATACAGCTTGAACTATATCAGGCCTTCAAGATGTAAGAACAACAGGCTTCCAATCATGGATCTATATAAGGTCTGATCAACACTAGGTGACTCATCACTTTTCTCAACTTGCATCTTCTCACCATGGGGGTGTTGGAATGGTTTTTTTTTTCTTCCTTGGGTAGCATGTAAGACCTTTGAAAATCCTAAGGTTTACAGTTTTAGGACATGGATTTTTCCTTCTTTTAAAGTCTTTGTTTTCTCTTTGGGTGTTGTTTTAATTTTAAGTTGACCAGTTGTTGCGGTTCCCAGTTTTTAAGTTGCAATGTTAAGGGGTCTGGGTCATTCATTTAATGACCCCGAGTGTTATAGCCTTTTGTCGAATCAATTTCCCTTGAAAACCCTTTCTCTTGGTTATGGCCTTTTATTAATGTCTAAGTATTCATGGGGTCCTAAGGAGTGGCCATGCGCCACAGTCATAAACCCTCAAGGTTTCCCCACGTGCTTGTTTTGGATCTTAAGTGAAGTAGCCTTGGTGGTCCATGCCCCTGGATAAAATTTCAAAGAGGCTGGTCACAGAAAATTGCCCCACAGCATCATGAAAGTCATTGGAGAATCATCCGAGATAACAAAAAATAGTGGGAACAAGGGAAGAAAAATATCCAGAGGAGCAAAAGGTAGCATCCAAAGAATCGCCCAAGATAACTCCTAACAAAGAGTTGCCAGGGGATAAAGTTCTATCTCAGGGTAACTTCCGAAGAATAAAATCACTATAGAAAAGTTGCCCCGAGTAGGTTTTCGGTTAGCTTTGAAAGGCCCCGAGATAATTTTACAAAGAAATAGAGAAGGTTTTCTTTGCCCTAGATGACTTATCAAGAAAGGAGGTTGGATCTCAGGATAAGAATATAAGGCCATGGATAGAGAAAATATTATACTGCGGTGGTTAGCAAAGCATTTTTTGTGGTCTCGGGGTAAGGAAACGCGATGGAACAAAGAAAAAGTTATCATGGAGGAATAGAGGGCATATAAGGAGTAATATTTTGGGTTTTCAGTGAGAATATACACATAGATACTTGGGCTCCAGGATTAAAAAAATTAGTAAATGAGCAATGAAATATTTATCTCGGAGGGTTGCAAAGGTCAAAGAAAAGAGGCCCAGGATAAAAGGGAAAAAGGAAATACAATAGAAGGTTTATCCCAGGGGACTGGGAAGTACATCCTTCAAGGTTCTAGGATAAAATAGCAAAGGAAGACAAAGTGAAAAGCTTATCCCGAGGAAACACAAGGCATAGTGGCGGCTTGATTTTGAATTTCAGTGAGAATAAATAAAGAAGGATAAAGCTTTGCTCCGGGATAACAAAGGAATGAAATTCAAAGTAATTCTTATCCTGGAAAGATAAAAGTATCAAAGATATGGGCCCTAGGATAAGAAACAAAGCTTGAGATGGTGAAAATTTAGCTTGGAGCAGTAAGAAGTTGTGAAAGGATGCGCGGGGAAAGAGAATATGGCAAATTCATGGCATTTATTGCCCCGCGTGGTGATTGACATATCATAAAAGGAAAAGGTGGCCAAAAGGGAAATACAAGGGCATCAACTCAGTGGTCAAAGGAACTCAAGGATTGATCATGGTTGTTCAGTTGATCATCTATGGTGGAAATTCAAATTTTTGAAGCCAACGATAACTTTTCTTTGCACAAAGGTATTAATGGCAGAGCAATAAAAGAAAAAACTCTGCTACATTCATCTTCACCAAGCATTCAAGCCATCAAAGAGTAGTTGTAGAGAAAAAAGAAAGAGAATTCAAGCAATCTCAAGGCATCTAAACACAAGCAGCTAACCAGTGACTAAAATTCAAAGTGCCCTCTATGTGAATTTGGTCGAATTGTTCATGTGAGTTGTATGTGTTTATAGAGCCCTATATTTTTATTTTTTTCTGCTCTCGATAAGTTAGCTATGGCATCCATCATTGAGAAAATCACAAGCCCTCTTGCTAAGAAAACCCAAGAGGCTGGAGCCATCTCAAATGTCCCTAGTGTTAACCATTCCATCCCTTTGAGCATAATTGCCCCATTGCAAGAATTACAGGATACCCCCGTTGTTGGGCCAAACCCTGAACCAGCTCCTACACAAGTTGAGGAGGTCAAAGCCAATATTCCCCCCAAGAAAGCAAAGAGGAAGAGGGAAGAAAAGAAGGCCTCAATTATGGTTTTAGAGGAGGAGATAGAGGAGGAAGCCCCGGCCCCAAAAGAAAGGAAGCTCACTCCTAAAAAAAGGAAGTCAAAGAAGGATGGAGATGTCGGAGCTTCCGTAGAAGAAATACCTGCTCAAAAAACCCCTCCAATGATTGAAAAGGAAGAGGTTGCAGAGAAAAAAACTTAGGAGCCACCAAAGAAGAAGGAAGCAAAGACGAGAACCCCTCCCAAAGGGGAGACTGAATCCACCTATGTTGCAGAAGAGACCCCACAACATCACAAAGAACCAGTAGCACCAGCTGAGCCTCCCAAGATAGCTGCTGAAGTGGAGAGGCAAAAAGTGATCAAATTGGAAGAGTTAGCTAGGAGGAAAACCAAGGCAACTCGGGTCCTGAGCTAGGATTTGCTAGACCTATTCCCTGGCTCAAGCTTATAGGAGTGAACCAGGATCTGGTGGGGAGACACAGAGGCTGGATGCAGGGATGCCATCATGGGATTTAGGCGGTGGAATGTCACTTTTTTATGGAAACATGGACCAACCTAGCCCAATATCCAACCTCTAGAAGTTGAACATAGGAAGGTTGGTGGTTCCAAATGTATTTATTGAGCCAATGTTAATCAAAGAATTGGCAAAGAAATTTGACCCCCCAAGCCTTGCTATCAGAAACCTTCAAGGAGAGGTTATTTTGGATATATCTTAGAAGGTTATCATTGAATGCTTTGGGTTGGATGGGTCTACCATTAAGGGGATAAACAAGCAGGCCTTGTTGAGAATTTATGAGAAGAACAAGTGGAGAATGAGGAGGGAGAATCTGCCAATATTTTGGAGAAGGCTCTCCAAGTTTTCCCCAAGCTATATCCTGTCCACCAAGATTGAACCTTTTGCATTGGATAAGTTTGAAACTTATTTTGTAAGTACATATTATGCCCTGTGCCAGGTCCTCAGAAAATATTGTGGGCTTACTTTGTTTACAGTTGATTACATGATTTTGGCAGTGTCCATTCAACACCCATCCACTAATGAAATTTTTGACTTTGCTACAATCCTCCAAACCAAGTTATATGAGAGCCTAATAAAGGCAAAAGATGAAATAAATGCACTTAACTTCAAGCACTATTCTTTGGTATGCCATCTCATTTTGTATCAAAACAGGTCAATGTGGTCACCAAAGCTTAAAGTTAGTATTCTAGATCCATAGACAGGGTTACCATGGCTTGTTTAGACATGGACACAAGTGTGGGACAAGGGCTCTCACTTTGGGGATTATTGCTTATTCTTTTATTATTTTGTCAAAAGCATTTTGGATATGTTGAATGTTGTGATAACAAGGTTGCCTGCACATATAATTAAGGTATTAATAATAAAAGCCTGTAGAGATCTAAATGTACAATATGGAGAGGGGGTTTTAGCCATAATTTTGGAGACTTCTTCTTTTATGATGACTTCACAATTATAAGGTGCTATGGTTTTGAGAAGTCTCCTCATAGGCTAACAATTTGTGTATCTCCTAGGCTTGCATTTTTGGAATTCATGTGGCTAATGATGTGGGTGGATAGGGATCAGATCCCAGAAAGAAAGGGTAAACATTTTCCTCAAGCCACTAATTTCAGAGAATTCAACATTAGGTATGACAGTTTGGAGAAGATCTAGGATTTTTTTATCAAGAACTACAGGCTTAAGGTGGTTATGGCCAGAAATTATGATCCCGAGGGGTACATAGGGGATTTAGGGCTATATAAACTCAAAGAAAAAGGCTACCATCACCAATTTTATGAGATAGAAGACTTGCTGAGAAATGCCCTGCCAGGTGAAGCCATCCAAAGGAAGAAGAAGTGGGAGTTGTTGAAATGGATAGAAAGGGAGATAATGGCAGAGAATGAAAACTACAATGGGCTTTTCAGAGAGGAATTCCAATCTTGACATTGCCAGAATTATCATTCTCCTCTGGCATGCTGATAAAATAATTCAAAAGGAAATCCAAAGGAAGGAAGCAATGAATAAGGGAGAAAATTTTCAGGAGCAACTTGTTGTTGATATCCCCACATTTTCCAAAAATGGGGTAGTTATCACAAAAGAGGGGCAACCTGAGTCTTCTAAAATAGTAGCCAAAGATAAGAGGCCAGTGATGGGAGAGATAAGAAGAGTGGAGAAAGGAAAAACAAAGATCTCATATTTTGTAGACATCCCTGACACTGATGATCCCAATGTGCTTCCCCCTTCCCCTCCTAGAGATTTTTTCAATAAGGATGAAGTAGCAGAGCAACTAGATGACATGGATAGACCTTTGGTTCCTAGTGTCATCCCTATACATGAGGTGGATGATGAAAGAGTAACTGCCTCAAGGGAGTTCATGTCAGATGGCAATTTTGTAAACCCCCTGAATTTAAATCCATTTGGCTCAAAGAGAAATTGAGAAATGCAGCTGAGGGGGAAGAGATAAATGTAGACCCCAATAATATTCAATGTAGTCCTGAGGAGGAAAGGGAAATGGTTGTCAAAAGTGGCATGCTCCTATTCCCGGGATGGGACTATAGAAAAATATTTTTGTTAGACCAAGTAATCAGGCATAATGACCCAAGGTATCTTAAAGAATATGAGAACTATGGGTTTGTCATAAATGTAGATATCAAAGCCTTTGGAGTTTGGGCTAGTGGATCAAATGTCAATCAGTTGATTGTTCCTTTTGGATTAGAACAATAGAGGGGGAAAGCAATTTTGATGACAACCAGTGACACCATTACAGGAGAGATTGTTTCTCTGACTTCCCATGCGGTCCAATTTTCTCAGAGAGTGGTGCAGAATTTAGAAGCAAAGCACATTGTTCTCAGGGACAGTTTGGGCCAGCTTAATCATAGTTATCATTTATTATTTATTAAAAATTACAAATTGAAATAAAATTTGATTAAAGCTAAGATAGGGACCTCGGGAGGAATAAGGCATGAGCAGTTAGAGAAGGCCACAAGGGAGCTACAAGAAGCCAAAGAGGGAGCCTCAAAAAATTACTATGAGATCAAAAAGGCTTCAATTTTGAAGGTAGTCAGCATAGTCATGGATAGATTAGAGGAGTTCCTTGCTAATTATTCTTCTCTAACCAAGATTGATAGTGAATTGGATTCCATTATTTTATTTTTGAATCCTATTAGGGCCACTTGGTTTCCCAATGGGCCACAATTGAAGGAGATTCTTTTGGCATCGTCTCATAATAAAGGTCATGAGGCAAAGGAAATTGAAGTAACATGGAAAAATTATAATCAATTTATTAAGGAACTCCCAATCATGGAGAAGGAAAAGAAAGAAATGAGTGATAGGTTTGAATCACTCAAGGGGTTACAATGATGGGACATCCCATCAATTTTTACATCAATGCAGCACGTTAAGAATCTGAATTCCTAGAGTGCAGATTTTGAAAAGGCTATAGCAGCAGTCCTTGTAGCATTGGAATCTGATTCAGATCAGGAGGCCTCCTATAGTATAATTTTGGATAGGATCATGGATGTAGATGGGCTATACCATAATTTTGTTGTGGATGCAGTAGGGGTCCCACCTCAAGCGACTAAGACTGTAACGAATAGGTTGCAGGGTCTAGAGACTTTTGATTGGCCAATCAACAAGATAGAAGAATGGTACAACAAGTTTTGTGTTGTCCTCTAACAAATATTAGAGGAGGAGGAATACTATTCGCTTTTTACCCTTTCGTCCTCTTGAAATTTTGGAATGGTAGTGCCATTTTTGGAAGGCTGCTAACAACTTTCACCCGCCATCATCCCAATTTTCAAGACAGCAACAACTGGCACCTTCAGCTCACTTTTTGATTTGTAATTCTTAGTTAGGGTTTCATCTTGTGTACTCATTGGCCTGAAGCTTGTTTTTCTCCCTTGTTTTATAAAAGGGAATTTATGGCCTTGAGTACTGGTTCTGAAAATTTTGTGATCATACGTACTAGGGGAAGAGCTTAATAGAAGGACAGAGTTATTGCAGAAAATTGATCTACAATTTTGTGAATGTACTTATTTTATTTTGGAGATTAATAAAGAATACATTATTTGTTATGGTGTCATTATTTTATTTCATGTGTTATATGAGTTTTAAATACTAAGAGTGTTTTAAGCTTGTCTTTTCAAAATGAGAATGTGTATGTTTTGGTAGGTTTCATTTGCAGCAAATGAATTAAATTCTATCAAGAGTATAGTAACATAGTGTGAATTAGTGTGAGATGAGTTCAGAACTTTTTTTTCAGGGTGAATATTTATGTAAGGCATTTGTGTTCAAAGATCTAAGTCTTAAAAGCTAAAATCCACATCATTGTGAGTATAGTGATCTTGTTCTGACTATATTTCCCTAAGAGATAAGCACTGGTCATGTTTTCTAAGTTTCAGAATCAATCATTAAAATCTATTTCCTTTCACTATTAGGAATAGTTTAGGAGTAAGATAGATTAGAACCAATTTCAATGTACCAAAATATTACATAAGCTAAGGTCTGAGCCAAGAGTACAAGTTTTTTCATTCTCTCCTTGGTATATATTCATTGAAACATCTGCTTAAAGTACAGTGTCTTGTCAAAAGAGAGAGAATGTCAAAGTAACACTGTCATAGGGATACCCACCTAGGTTTTGCAGAGGCTAGAGAGTATAAAGTTGTAGTCAGGGTGCTACACTTTGTTCATTGGCCAAGTCCAGTCCTATTGCTTAACCATGAGTAATTGGCTATTTCTCTAGAGTGCAGAAACCTGTTGATTTGAACACCAACAGGGGGTACTAAGTGGTTTGTTGTCTTCCATTTGAAATTTCTTCAATATGTCTTTATCATACTTGGTTTGAGAAATGAATATGCCCTTATACTATTGTGATATTTGCAAACCAAGGAAATATGATAGCTCTCCAAGCATTGACATCTAAAATTCGGACTGTATTTGGTCAGCAAACTCTTTGCATAAGATGTCCTTGTTGCCTCCAAAGATGATTTCATCTACATACACCACAATTATGACCCTGTGATTACCATTTTCCTTAATGTATAAATTACTATCAGCATTTCCCTTTATGAACCCTTCATGATGGAGATACTTGTCCAATCTTCAATGCCATGCTCTAGGGGCCTATTTCAGACCATATAATTCTTTCTTCAATCTGCAAACAAAGTTTTCATCTTCATGCAGCTAAAAATAATGTAGACTTGACATCCATTTAATATACTTTGTATCCTTTATGGGCTGATAATGCCAAGAATAATCTTACAGCTTCAAGCCTTGCAACTGGTGCAGATATCTCTACAAAATTTATGCCCTCTACCTGAGCATATGCCTTGCATATAGGCCTTTCCTTGTTCATTATTACCTTACCTTCTTCATTAATCTTGTTCCTATAGACCTATTTAGTCCCAATGACATTTTTATCAGCAGGTCTCAAAACCAATTCACATGTTTTGTTCTTTTCAATCTGCAGCAGCTCTTCTTCCATATCCTTCATCCACTTCTCACTTTTGCTAGCCTCATCACATGTCTTGGGTTCCATCTCAGTCATGAGGCAGAAATTTACTTGCTCATTGTTCCTTTCTCTCCTCCTTTTTTGCACACCATCATTATTGTTGCCTATGATATTCTCTTCAGCGTGATTCTTTTGCACATATCTATTTGCACTCTTGTCAGGTACTACTTCTTGTTCACTTTTCGATTGCTCTTCATCTTCAACATGTGGCTCTTCAATCTGATTTATTATGCTCTTTTTTCCTTTATGTAGATCATCATCCACTCTTATATGTACAATCTTAATCACTCTGTTTAGCCTCTTGTTGAAACATTTATAGGCCTTGTTGTGAGTTGAGTACCCCAAGAAGATACCTTCATCACTTCTTGAACTAAAGCTTCCTAATCCATCTTCATCTCTTTTAATAAAGCATTTGCTGCCAAACACTTTGAAGTATTTGACTGAGGTTTTTCTATTATACCATAGTTCATAGGGTGTCATTATACTAGTCACTCTCAGTTGAACTATATTTAATGTATATATGATGAACTGGCTCCTTCCAATATACATTAGGTAAATTGGCTTCATTTAGCATTGTCCTTGCCATCTCTTTGACTATTCTATTTTTCCTCTTCACAACACTATTTTGTTGTGGAGTCCTAGGAGATGAATTTTGTCTTCTGATTCCATGCCTTTCATAGTAGTCTTCAAATTCATTTGATGTGAATTCACCTCTACGATCAGATCTTAAACTCTTCAGCTTGTATCCACTTTCTTTCTTAGCCATCTTCCTGAAGATTTTGAATCTGTCAAAAGCTTGTGATTTGTCTTGCAGGAAGGTGATCCATGTCATCCTTGAAAAATCATCTATGAGTAGCATGAAGTGTTTTTCTTCATTCAAATCTCTTGTCATTGTAGGTCCACAAAAATCTGTATGCACAAGTTCTAAAGGCCTTGTGGTAGAATATTCTTTTGTTTTGAAGTTGACCTTGGTATGTTTTCCTCTTTCACAATCATCACAAAAGGTGTTTGATGGCTTAATAATTTGAGGTATGTGTCTTACATACCCTTTTTTGCTTACCCTAACAAGGTTATGAAAATTGATGTGGCCTAGTCTTATATGCCATAGCCATCTCTCATCAATGTGTCCCATCATACATTGAGACTCAAAGAATTCCTTAAGATTATATACATTGCCATTTGTCCTTTTGCATTCAGAAACAAGTTGTCCATTGCTTTCCTTCTTATCTCACATCCTTTGGAGTCAAAAGTAAATCTATATCCCTTGTCACACATTTGACTCACACTTAGAAGATTATGTTTTAGACCTTCCACATAATATACATCATGAGATTTCAACTTACCATCAATTTTTAGTGTGCACTTGCCTTTTATCTTGATTGAAGAGTTATCTCCAAACCTCACTGATCCACCATTCCAATCTTCAAACTTAATAAATTTCTTTTTATCACCAATCATGTGGTTGGAACACCCACAAGTTTTTCCTTTCAGCATGTAGGGTAGATTGAATAATCAAACTTGACTCAGTCTTATCTTTATCCTTTTCTGCCCAAACTTGTTTGGTTTCTTTCCTCTTTTTTGTTGTCCCATTATGTTCTGATTTTGCATTAGGTTCAAATGTTGACATTGCCTTCTTTTGCTTAGTTGTCTAAAGCTTACGATGTTTTTCAATGTGGCCCAAGTTTCGACAATGATAGCATTTTACATTTACATTGAATGATGAAATTAAAAAACTATTGTAGGACTGATATACGATTCTCCTACATTCATAACTCCTATGACCATACTCATTAAAATGATAACAAATAGCATTCATATTTATAAGAGAAGAAAATTGATTTCTACTTTCAAAACTAGTAGAAGACCTATGCATAAGCTTACAATCAACAATTCTATGACCATAAGTATTACATTTATAGTAGTAGCTATGGAATTGAGGTACATACCACTCATTGTTGAAGTTCTTTCTCATTTGTCTCCTTGGAGCAGCATAGTTCGGTCTTCTTGAGTTCTTTCTTCTTGTGTCCTTGACCTTAGTGAAGCCACCATCATCAATCTTATCTTTTCCTTTTGGATCAGCATGCAAGTTCCTTAACTGATTTCTTGTAGTAGTAGCATATAGTTTCTTTTCAGTGAGCTTGCTGACAGTGAAGGTTTGTTCACCTCCATTCTTTCTTCAAGA
This sequence comes from Cryptomeria japonica, assembly GCF_030272615.1. Taxonomy (NCBI): domain Eukaryota; kingdom Viridiplantae; phylum Streptophyta; class Pinopsida; order Cupressales; family Cupressaceae; genus Cryptomeria; species Cryptomeria japonica. The sequence goes on from NC_081408.1 coordinate 443,191,513, forward strand.
GACAAAGTGTATTTCATTATTTGATGAATCTTTACTAGAAGAGCATTGACCAGCATCAAATCCAACGTCTTTTGTATCTTTTGAGTGCTTTTGCTTGTTCAGCATTTTGTCCAGTGCTCCCCTCATACTCGATTCTTACTTTGCGTTCATCTTTGCACTTTCCAAGTTCTTTTGTGAGACTCACAATCTCTTCCTCCAAATTTTGATACTCTTTTTCCTTGGCTTCTAAATCTGATTTTTTCATTTCACACACTCTTTTTTATTCTTCCAACTGGATTCTCAAGTCATCAATTATTGTCTTTCAATCCTCAAGAGATTTTTTGAATACCTCTTGTTCTTCGACAGCAACATACTTGAACTTCTTGAAATCTATTATTACTTTTTTCAATTCTTCCAGAGCACTTATAAGTTCACCTTCTAGATCAATTATTGCTTCCACTTCTTCCTCTTAATCACTACTAGCTTGAACATCATTTAGTACTCCTTCTCCCATAAAGAGATTAATCTCTCTCTACTTCACTACAATCATCATCAGAGACACTCTCTTCATCTGTAGCATCATCTTCAAAGGTGTAAAGACTGTTCTTTTTCCTAAAACTTTTTCTCCTTGGCTTGTAGGATTTCTTCATCTTTTCTTTGCCAAAAGATCTATTGTTTTGTTTCTCATTTGTATCTTTCTCACCATAGGGACACTTGGAAGCAAAATTTCCTATTTTACCAAAGTTAAAGCACTTGAAAGGCAGCTTAATTTTGTACTTGCCTAATCCCCTTTTGAGTTTTCTCACAAAGTTAGCTACAACAGTATCTAAGTCTTCTTCAACTTCTTAATAAGAATCTTCTTCCTTGCCCTTTTTGGTAGTATTAAAGGTAGCCTCTCTCTTTGACATTTCTCCTCTTAATGTTCTCATTTCATAAGTTGATAAGGAGCCAAATAATTCATATATAGAGAATGTATTTAAGTCTTTAGCGTCCTCAATTGTAGAGACCTTTGTGTCATACTTTGAGATTAATGATCCAATAACCTTCTTGACCATAACTTCATCTTTGACATCCTCTTCAAGTCCTCTTATAGCACTCACAATCTCATCCACTCTTTGCAGATTATAAACTATCTTCTCATCTTCTTTCATTTTCAAGTTTTCAAACTAAGCTCTTAGATTTTGTAGTTTGGCTTCTTTCACATTGGTATCTCCTTCATATATCTTCTACAGCTTGTTCCAAGTTTCTTTTCCTAATGTACAGTGCATGACTTTTCCAAAATTTATATCAGACAAATCACTTAAGATTGGATTCTTAGCTTTGGCATTGTTCTCATATTCTCTTTTAGCATCCAGGTCAATAGGAGGAACATGAGGGACTGTATAATTATTTTTTATTGACATCCAGACATCAAATCCTAGGGAAGATAGGTAGGTTTCCATTCTTCTACTCCATAAAGAATAGTTGGTTCCATCAAACATAGGTGCTTTAGAGGATGAGGATTCATTCCTATCCATTGTGTCCACTTAACCAGAATCTACCTAGGCTAGAGAAAGATTTTAGTGCAAGGGAACCTAGGCTCTGATACCAATTGAAGGATCACAATGGACCACTGAGAGGGGGCTGAATTAGTGGTAATTAATTAAAACTTTAAGCTTCTAAATATCTAAGTAACAATAACTTTAATCACAAAACCATGAGAAGAGATATTAAACAAATCAACATACACACACAAGAGGCATACCCATAACACAATAATATACGAGGAAAACACATGGTAGGGAAAAAGCTCAGTGAGAATAGCTACTGAAGTCTACTTCTCCAATCCAGCCTCACAATGAATAAAAAATTACAATATATTTTTATGGGCACCAACCCAAAGGAGCACCAACCCATGAAATTTTGAGGACCAACTCAAGGAGCACCAACCCCCTAAAAACTTAGAGCACCTACTCAACGATCACCTACCTCTACTCTAAGAACCCACTCAGATATTACAATGAATATAGATTCAATTTTTAAATTAGGTACCTTGCTACAAATGAAGTTTTGTAGCACCTAATTGGTTACCTTTTTGACTTTCTTCTCTCTACTCTCTACACCTTGTTTTGCTCTGCTTTTCTTCCACTGCACTTTTTGTCCCTTCTCAACTTCTTGTTGCCTCTAGTTGTCTCAGCCTTCTACACTCTAATTATTGATCTTTTCTGCTCTCTATCGCTGGTCTATGTTGCTTCTTCTCCTCTTCTACTTTGTTTGTCTTTGTGGATGTCTTTTTCCTCTCTTTGTTTCTAAAAATTATACTCTATCCACTTTATTCAACAATCCTACTTTCTTCAGCACTTCACCTCATACTTCAATCGACTTGTGTAGTTGTCTTTATTTCCACCTCTATCTTTGTCTTAACAAACCAGCTACCTCAGTCCAATCGCATTTATCGCTTTGTTCAATCAGCTTTGAATCACCACCTACATTAAATGACTCTTCTTTATTTTCTTGGATGTTCTCTATATTGGGTTGTTATTTTTAGCAAGCAAAACCTGTGTCATAGATTTGGTTCTACCACTATCTATCACCTCAAGCCCTACAAAAATATCCACCTGGTCCACCATTAATCCATTCTTCATCTTCTGTCGTCCTACCCAGAAAACATGGACAACTACCTCCATCAAATGCACTAACTCTACAAATCTGATTTTTTCTTTGACCTCTAGAAGCCACATGTCTTCATTATCGTCTTCCAAGTTGCTCTATCAATCCTAATCAGCATCCTTGTGGAACTTTGAGTCTATTGGCATGCAAACATGGTCGTAAAGTCGATCACAATCTTCAATCCTGTCGGCAAAATACTCTTTCATGATTTCAACAAGTGTCCTCTGATTCGCTCTGTACATGACACGTTGTTAGGTCAAACTTGGTCAATGCTTGGGTGGAATATCGGGTTGCTCAGATTTAGTGAACTTCATATTGTGGCTAACCTTTATGTTATATGCTTTGAATTTGTGTCTTCTTTTTCTACCCATGCAGGATAAGGTTTTGGTTTGTTCTCAAGAAGCCTCCTCTTTTCTTTGTTAGCCCGCATCATATATGTGTTGCTTCTTAACCTATGCAGGATAAGCCTTTGTCTTTTTCCTTATTAATTTCTTATCCTGCAAGACCACCGCATAATCATTTGTCTCATGCAAGATAACATTTTCTTCATGGCATGCTTTCACTTGTTAGCCCATGCAACATTTTGTGTGCCACTTAACTCATGTGGGATAAGGTCTCACACTCTCTTCTCTTTGATTTTCCTTATCTTGCGGGCATCTTCACATCCCAGCTTGGTCACGCGGGATAAGAAGGCTCTTCACTTCCTTTTATTTTCTTATCTCGCAGGCCCATAGACATCATTCTCTTCTCATGCAGGATAAGCATCTTCAAGTAATCACCCTTTGATTTCTTATCCCACGAGACCATTTCTCTCCAAGTTTCACCACGGGGGGTAAGGAGTCGCCTTTACTTTTGTTAGCCCACATGACATTGTGTGAGCTTCTTAACCTATCCGGGATAAGGGAAACTGCAATCTTCCTTTTAGTTTCTTGTCCCACATGACATTTGTTGGTCACTTTTGACACCGCGGGAAAAGAGGGACCACCTTGTTCATCGAACATAAGTTATCTCGTGAGGCACTCAATGCTCAACCAACATGCTGCAAGATAAGAAGAGACAACATGTACACCTCACAAGTGTTATCCCGCAAGGTCAACACTCTCTCTCAGGAATGCCATGGGATAAGAGGATAGCCCGATTGATCTGTCAACAATGTTATCCTACGGGGTCTCTTCCCTGCACATGAACACAATGTGGAACCCATGGATACACGTGAGCCAAATAATTGTTGCAACGTGTAAATCAACTCGATGACTATTGTCGACATGACTGATGTGTGAAGACGATGAATCTGGTCAAAACCCCTACAGCATAACACGACGTGTTATGCGTGACTATTGCTTGCATCACTACAATTGACATCCTTTTGACATCAATGACAATAATACCAACATGTGGCATCAAAAATTAGATAAAAAATACCTAATTTATTACACATATAGTACCAAGCCTTGCTTTCAGTAGTTTTCTATCTCATAGGCAAATAATCACATCTATCATAGGTTCTATCAATCATACTAGAATCTCTACACATAACCCAAGTAGTGGAAATCATTCAATCCTTATATCCAAAGAGTAGATTGTTCAACAACATAATTTGAGGCATAAACATTTATAACTTCAAATAAATGGTTATTAAAGCCAAATAGAATCCACAATGTTTGATTGGTGGAACTACATGTTATGAAATTTAGGGGAGAGAAAGATTAAAAAAAATCCACCATAACACATTTCATTGTTACTATATAAAAATGACCAATAGGATATATAACATAAAAAAAAAGTAGACAAAAGAAAATAAAATCTTAACTTCTTGTAGACAAATAATATTGAAACCTATACATGTTTATCAAGTTTCACACACAAAATACTTCCTTAGGGGTACGGAAAGCCTCAAGATTCCATGATATAAAATTCACAAGTGGGTGTTGTTGACTACTAATTTTGCATTAGACACTAACAACCTTATGGGAAATTCAGTGATGGGGGACCTTTGCGCGAAGTTCACTGAATAACCTTCGAGTTTGAGAAGTCGCATCTTCATACAATGGGGGGAGAAAAGAGAGAAAGAAAAACATAAAAGCTACACTAATTAGGCGATGCACCATAATATTTTTAAGACATTTGCAGCACAGAAAACCCAAATGATTGCATTTTGAAGGCCCATTCAACAATCTACACGCCCAATACAATTTGAAAAGATAATTAAACAAGGCTCATTTAACATAATATGACATACACCATTCATCTGATAGATAACAAGTCATATAACATAGTTTAATCTGTAGAGTCTCACAACACATATCATAGGAGTTACTGAATTTGAATATAGCACAGAAGTTAATCTATTAAGCTTCAAAAAAAATAGCCATAAAGGCCATAGGCACAATTTGATATCTTTATCATACAAAAAACATAATTAACATAAAGGCTTCTTCACAGAGCCAAAGTTTAATATTTTTTCTCGAAAGTATGAACCTCAAAAACAATAGAGGGAAAGCCAATAAATAGCCCTCGATCCTCAACCAACAACAGGAAAGCACAAGAAAAAATCCCAGCAATCGCCCTCTGTCAAGAAAATCCTTGTGTGGCATACATAGAGATGCATGCAATCAAAAAGGCAAAAACGGCCTTTCGGTGTCATTATGCTAATTGCATCATGGCGACTTTTGCACCTGCCAAAATAAGAAAATCGTGAATCCAACAACATTCTGGTTCATGAATCATAGGAGGGACATGCGACAACTCTGAGGAGACCCAAAGTCAAATGCAAAATGGGGACTAGGACATGGAACGAATAGATGCCAAGTGTCACTTCTAGCACACAGAGAATGGTCTAGCCAGGAGAACGTACACCAAGGAAAAACCTGCGCCACGCAACAGCTCTGTGCTTTCTCAATGCAAGGAGAGAAAGGTGAGCTAATTAATGCAACATTGTGACACCATGTGACATGCATGAACAAATGAGAGAGTGGACCGAAAAGAAAAAAGCAAATGCTAAACACTTAACCAAAATGTCGCTTGCGCCCAAATTTGAAAGAATATTAATATTTCTTAGCGACTAAATGGGGAATTCTGTCTACGGAATGCTAGGACCCAAAATTGTTGGTTCAGAGACCAGACTTTGAGATTGAATTGGCAAAAGCAGATCAAAGACCTACTGCAACAGAATCCAATCATCTTCAGAGGGAAATACCTAAGCTTCTAGGATCTAGCAACTCTAGTCCAAACAAATAACTTCATCAAATGGCAAGATCACTAGTTCCTCATGGACCATCCTTAGGAGAGCATAGAGTTGAGCCAGGGGGTGTAAAAGTTGTTCAACCTCCTCTATGAAAATAGGACTACTGAGGCACTGTCAAAAAGTTTGATCTTGTTGTAGTTTCTCGATCTAGCTCATAATTTGTTCAATCCCCAAAATAACATCATCTATAGCAAAAGGTGAAGGCAGGCCAAGGCACACAAATTTCTCCACACGACGCTTGATATCTAGGACCGAAATCCTCAAGGAATTAAGTGTTGCCAATGCTTGCATGGCTACTTTGTGATAATCCTCATTAGAAGTGGCATACAGCCACTGAATCAACCTCTGGGATATGGGGAGCTTAGAACCAATTAAAAGTGTAACTTTGTTAATGAGAATGCCCGCTTCAGCACAAAGAGACTATGCTTCACCTAGGAACCTCAGCATGGGCTACAATGAAGGGCAATACTACTTAATCTTCTCCCAATGAGAAACATATAATTCTTCCACAACTAGGGAGAGATCTTGAGGAGCCTCCAAAGGGGGGAAGCTAAGATAAGTGCGCAATTTCATCGTCCTTCGCTCTTATCTCATTTTGTAGATCTTTATTTTTTCCTGCTAATGAGTGGCTTGATGCTCCAAAGCGAGGATCTTGGTGCCTCTATCATTAAAATCCTCTTGAAGCCACGCTAAGCGATCTTGCTCTTGTTGTAATAATCTCCTTGCATTCTGGAGTTCCTTCTCAATTTGCTCCAAGCTACTATGTGTTTCACACGTGGTTGTTTCAAACTTCTCTCTTTCCCCAGAAAGAGTGACCTGTGCATTGCTCAAATACTGAGCATATTCTTCTTTTAAGTGAACCTCTTCCCGCAACTAAGCTTGAATTTGGGTAGCATCTCTAGAAGCCACTTTCAGTTGTTGCACCTATTTCTCTTTCTCTTGCAATTCCTTTAGTGCTACATTCCTTGTCGCCTCTTGCCACTTCAAATGGGAATTCATGTTATTCAAGGCAGTTTGCAACTTCTCTTTTTTTAGAATTGGCTTGAGTTAAGAGGCCCTACAAACAGTTGATTTCAGCACTTCTAGCTTTGTCCTCCTTTCTTTGGCGCTTTGAGGATTCTCTTAGGTGACTAAGATCTACTTGCATCTTGTCCAGATGACAACTCTTCTTGATGAAATCCAAAGACACGGCCTTAGAAGTTTCTTCCATCATTTCTACCTTATCCATTGCAGTAGCGTTTGTGAGATCAACCCCAAAAGCATGCAGGGAGTAATCATCTGGCTTCATTTGGGCCTCCAGCTCGTTGACCTTTGGGAACACAGTTTTAAAGAAGAGACTATCATTCTCCTCACTAAAATGTGTTTGCACATGTATTCGGACTGGCCTCAGTCCATCCTTCTCCTTCCTCTTGTGAGCCTGGTTAAGACGTGCATTCTTAGAGTAGGTGACTTGTTGATGATAAGTATCCGGGGTTGAAATAGCTTGACCCGCAAATGCTAAACTAGTAGGGAAGGCATAGGGAAAAGAAGAAATGGGACCACCAAAGCTGGTTTGAATGGGTTGCGCTAGCGTGGCTAGGGAGAATAATGGTAAAAAGGGAGGGACTCCTAGAAAAAATGGATCAATGGATGTTGCACCGACATTTGGGGGAGGAGTGGACTCTTTGAAACCAAGCCTACATGAAACAAGGGTTGTAGCAGAAATCTATGGGAAGAATGTTGCAGGGAAAACAACATTGGGGATATGGAGTGAAAAAGGGGCCTTCAATGATGCAACCTGGGATTCGACTGGCATTCTAACGTGTGCTAATGTAAGAGTAGTAGGGACCTGAGCAAACATAGGTGTAACTTGGGGCGCTGAGGAAACCAAAAATTGAGAAGAGATGAAGGGAAAAGTAGGGCGTACCTGAACCGTGGAAGTCATCATTTTCTGAGAGGCTAAAGGAACCACAGGGACTCGAGAACACGAACCCTTCTTTGCAGAACCCACGTATTTTTTCTTCCTAGATGAGGGGTCAAGGATCTATTTTTAGCTGGTCTCTTTGAAGATTTGGAACGCGGCTTCTGATTTGGGCTAGTGAAAGGAACTGAAATGTTAGCCTCGGTACTTTGCTCTTCTACATTTATAACCTCCACTTCTTGTTGTTGAGCCTTCTCGGGGGGTGATTCATCACGTGGGGATTCATCACTTGTCTCTTCCTTGTTATCACCATGCCTTTTTCATTCATCCTCAAAATTCCTATCCAAAGGAACATTCCCCACATTAGCCCTGGTTTGTTGAGTTTCTTGATGGTAGATCCAAAAATGCTCCCTCTTCTTTCTAGGCTAAAAATCATCTTTCATGGCGTGCAGCATGTTCTAGGGAATAGGCTTAGTTGGGTTGTACCTTTGTATGGGAGTGTAGAAACTCAACCATGGGGGATGCTTAGTTAGGGGAAAATCACTAGGACCAACGTAAAGGCTCAGGTCATTCACTGGCAGATTGGTGCAGCCCACCCACTCTTATATCTTGGAAACAACTAAGAGGGGGGGTGAATCAGTTGTCTAATAAATTCAAACCAAAAATAACTTAACCAACTTTAATGCTTAATATTGGTAAATCAGACTTTTATGTCGATAGACAGTTTTATCAGTTAATTGTAGTATCGATAAAGATTAATGCATGAAACAAGAAGACAATAACATCCACAACACATAACACCAATATTTGTACGTGGAAACCCTGTAAGGGGAAAAACCATGGTGGGAATCCTTACCCACAATCAGATGATACTACTACAGATAGTATGTGTATACAAAATGGGGTCTGCACATGCATAAAGGCCAAGCACCTAGAGCTCACTACTCAAACACAAATAGGAGTCACACTGAGTACAATTGGATGGTTAAATCCAATAAGAATGTACTGCTCAAAATAGCATCTTTCTATGCTGGATTCTGTACCAGTGTAGTTCTGATTGTCTTCACAAAAACCTTGTCTTACCTTCAAATTATGTCTGTGTGTATAGCCCTACTTATTCTCGCATATACCTTCTTACAATTCCTTATCCTTATTGCATATCGATCTTACAAATAAGATCTTACATATATACCATAACCTAAGACCAATTTTAGTAGGTCGGCTCTAAAAGATATTACAATAAAACATTTTACAAGTAAATCAATGACCGATGCAATAACCAATTCAACACGTCAGCTTGATGCATTTACAATAACAACAAAATCATCTCCAAAGCGTGTCATGCCAATCTGGAATAGATAAGCCTGTCGGTGCTTATCCTGGACCTATTTGTCAGTAACAGCAAATATGCAATCACGAATATACCAATGAAAAAATATCCAAGACAAAGTGTACAAATGATGTTTTCGACATAACCAGGTGTTTTCCATATCATTCCAAGTGTCGGTGAACAATATATCCTATCGGTGTACCAGATACCGGTGACTGTGCATAAGTCACTTGCTTGCCGATGAACATTGTCGATTCTTCAAAGTGCTAGAGTTGATAAGTGTTAGTAGGTGTTGACATTAATGACAAAACCATACCAAAATACCAACAATCTCCCCCTTTCGCATTGATGGCAACACAAGATGGAAAAACCATCAAAGTGCCAAAATAGAAATGTCAAATACCAAAAACCAAAAATCTCCCAAAAGAGATCATAACAAAAAACTCAGATACATAGAGTAGTCAATCATCTCAAGGTATCAATCTTTCTCCCAAATGAATAATCTCTCCCCAAAAGATAATGTGTTTTTCCATAGATATCTTTCCTCCTTTGACATCAAATGCCAAAGCTAATACAAAACCAGGTTCAAATACAAAAATACCAACCAATTCAGTATACCAACTACTCCCCCTGAGAAGTAGCTTCCTCATCAAAGACGGAGTAAAAGATTTCTCTGTTAGTTTTGTCAGTTGATGACAAACATCAACTGTCTAAGTCTCTGCCAGTGGGGGTATGACCCCAAGCTAGTCTCTAAGATATTCAAAGGTCTCCTTAGGCAGAGGTTTAGTGAAAATATCTGCAATCTGCTCTTTAGTATTCGCATAAACCAGTTTTACTTCTTTTGCTTCAACATTCTCTTTTAGAAAATTTAGTTTGATAGAAACATGTTTGTTTTTAGAGTGTAATACCGGATTCTTAGATATATCAATTTCTGCAGTGTTATCACAATAGATAGTTATAGGATCCTTACATTTTACCTTTATGTCCTTCAACATTTGCTTAAGCCATAATACCTGTGTACAATTAGTTGTTGCTGCAACATATTCTGATTCTGTTGTTGATAAAGATGTACAACTATGTTTCTTACTCAACCAAGAAATTAATCTGCTTCCAAGAAAAAATGCTCCGTCGGTGGTGCTTTTTCTATCACCCACATCTCCTGCCCAATTTGCATCTGTGTATGCACATAATTCAATGTTTTCATCTCTAGGGTACCATAAACCAAGATCTGTAGTGCCTTGTAAGTACCAGAAAATCCTTTTTACTGTTGATTCATGATTTTCTCTAGGATTACTCTGAAATCTTGAAACAATACATACTGCATTCATAATATCAGGTTTGGTTTGTGTTAAATACAGTAAACCTCCAATCATAGATTTATACCTAGTCGGATTAACAAGTGTAGATTCATCCCTTAGTGATAATTTGTCATTTGTAGTCATAGGTGTGCTTACCGGTTTAGAGTTTTCCATCCCAAATTTCTTTAGTAACTCCTTCAAGTACTTGGATTGACTCAAGAGTATACCTTTATTAGTCTGTGAAATTTGCAATCCTAAAAAGAATTTTATTTCTCCAATCATGGACATTTCAAATTCTTGTTGCATTTCAATAGAAAAGTCTTTACATAATCCATCAACAAAAACTTCTATAACCAAGATGTCATCATTATTCACTTTATAGTATAAGTTGTTGTCAGCATTACCTGTAGAAAATCCAATCTTCAAAAGATATTTATCCAATCTAGCATACCAAGCTCTTGGAGCTTGTTTCAACCCATACAAAGCTTTTCTTAACCTGCAAACCATATCTTTGTTACCTGTCAATTAAAATCCATTGGGTTGCTCAATGTAAACTTCTTCTTCAAGATCTCCATTCAGAAATGCACATTTAATATCCATTTGATATACTTTGTAGTTCTTGTGTGCTGTAAAAGCCAAGAATAATCTAACTACCTCAATTCTAGCTATTGGTGCAAAGGTTTCATTATAATCAATTCCTTCTTTCTGAGAATATTCTTTACACACTAGTCTTTCTTTATTTCTGATTACCTTACCATCTTCATTAAGTTTATTTCTAACTACCCATTTAGTTCCAATCACATTTTTGTCTTTAGACCGGGGAACTAATGTCCATGTGTTATTCTTCTCAATTTTCTCTAATTCTTCTTCCATAGCTTTAATCCAGTGTTTATCTTCACAGGCCTCATTTATTGATGATGGTTCAATTTGAGAAATAAGACATACCTCTTCATTTTCCAGTCTTCCTTTGGTCATAACTCCTTTATACTTGTTTCTAATTATCTGATCTTCAGAGTGATTCAGTCTTACATATCGGGGTGTCTTCATTTGCTGTTGTTCCTCAGTTATAGTGGAATTTTTAGATGATACCAGTGTAACTGGATCTTCATTCTGTACCGGTTGATTCAATGTAGGTTCATTTGCTAGTATTTATGTTGCCGGTTCAAAGTGTATATACCTTGAAGTTCCTCTAAATTGTTCATCAATCTACACATTTGTACTCTCAACAATTTTCTGCAATCTCTATTTAAAACATCTATATGCCTTGCTCTTAGATGAATAACCAAGAAATATTCCTTCATCACTTCTAGGATCAAATTTTCCAATATACTCATCTCTTCTAATATAGCATTTACTACCAAATATTCTGAAATATTTAAGAGTAGGAGTAATGTCAAACCATAGTTCATGAGGGGTCTTACCGGTTTCACCTTTGATGTGAACTTTATTGAATGTATAGACCGATGTGCTTACTACCTCTCTCCAATATTCATGTGGTAGATTTGCTTCAGATAACACACTTCTAACTGCATCCAAGATAGTTTTGTTTTTCCTTTCTACAACTCCATTTTGTTGTGGTGTCCGGGGTGTTGATAATTGTCTTCTGATTCCATTCACTTCACAGAATGCATTAAATTCCTTAGATGTAAATTCACCTCCTTGATCTGATCTCAGACATTTGTTTTCTTACTGGTTCCATTCTCTACCATTGCTTTGAATAGTTTGAACTTCCCGAGTACTTCTGATTTTTCTCTGAGAAAAGTAACCCAACACATTCTAGAATAGTCATCAATGATTAGCATGAAATATCTATCACCTTATAAACTTTTAGTTCTAGTTGGACCACATAAATCAGTATGAATTAAGTTAAGAGCATTATTGGATTTTTCTAGAATACTTTTAAAAGATGCTCTAACTTGTTTTCCAAATCTACATTCCTTACATACCGGATTGTGAGGTTTAACAATATTAGGTAAATCTATAATTGCCTTAGTAGTACTAATTTTTACCATGCAATCAAAATTTACATGACAGAGTTTTTTGTGCCATAGCCAACTTTCATCGATGTGTGCAATCAAGCATGTCTTTTTGTTGTTATTCAAATGAAAGATGTTGCCTCTAGTTTGATTACCGGTTGTAATTTCCAAACCAGTTTTGTTCATAATTTTGCATTTACCATTCTTGAATTGTAACTGAAATCCTTTCTCAACTAATTGACCAACACTCAAAAGATTATGCTTTAAACCTTCTGCATAGTAAACATTGTCAGTATTATGCTTACCATCAAGAGATATTGTACCTTTTCCTTTGATTGAACAAGCTTTGTCGTCTCCAAATCTTACTAGGCCTCCACTATATTCCTGAAAGTTCAAGAATTTACCTTTATCACCAGTCATGTGATGTGAACATCCTGAATCAATGATCCATTCATCCTAAACTTCAATTTTATTTACCAGGGCCTGTTCTACCAATTGAACAGTAGGTGTTGTTTGATCTTCTATTATAGAAACACAAACCCATCCATTCTCTATCGGATCTTCATCAAAATCATCAGTGACTCCTTCATCAACAAGATCACAAGATTTATCTTTATTCTTCTTAAATCTATATCTTTGATATTCATGGTTAGGCTTGTATGTTCTTCTAGCTTCTTATCTTAGTCTAGTGTGTCTATCAGGGCATCTCAAAGCCATATGACCAATCTTATTATAGTTAAAGCATTTAAAGGGTGCTTTACCTTCATGCTTACTTCCAACTAGACCTTTAGGCATTTTCCTTGCAAATAGTGTTTCATGTTCTTCAAGTTCTTCATTTTCTCTCCTGCTTTCCTCAAGTTCTCTTGCATAAAAGGTTTTCCAATCAGACTTGTCAAATGATGGTGCAGATGATGTTGATGCCTTAAAAGCTAAATCTATCTTTATAATAGCAACGGGACCAAATTCCTTAATTTCAAAAGTTGAAAGTTTTCCAATCAATTTATCCCTAGTTATTGACGTATTAGGTATTGTTCTCAACTCATTTATAGCAGTAACTTTCATTGTATATGCCGGTGGAAATCCTCTTATAAATTTTGAAACAATTTCATCTTCACTTAAGGTTCCTCCACAACATTTAATACCCAAAACAATTTCATTAACTCTTTCCATAAAAGCAGAAATCCTTTCATCTTCTTCCATTTTCAGATTTTCATACCTGACTCGAAAGCTTTCAAGTTTTGCAATTTTGACAGTGGAATCTCCTTCATTCAATGTTTCAAGATGATCCCAAATAGCTTTAGCAGTTGATCTATCTGATAATCCCATTATTTGTTGATCTGATAATGCGCTTAAAAGTACTTCTCTTGCTTTGCAATCATTTTCCTCATCTTTAGCCAAGTTAGGTGGATTAGGCTGATTCTGAGTAGGAGTAGTATAGCCATTCTTTGTAACATCTCAAATGTCCTTTCCAATGTAATTTAGATGTGTCTCCATTCTGATCTTCCATATTCCATAGTTGGTTCCATCAAGTTTAGGACTGTCCTTCCTGAAATAGTTAGTAGACATTGGATCTCCTCAAGCTGTTAAACTTTTGCAAAAGAGGACTAGGCTCTGATACCAATTGTTAGGTCTCGGAGACAACTGAGAGGGGGGGTGAATTAGTTGTCTAATAAATTTAAACCAAAAATAACTTAACCAACTTTAATGCTTAATACCGGTAAATTAGACTTTTATGCCGGTAGACAATTTTATCAGTTAATTGCAGTACCAGTAAAGATTAATGCATGAAAATGAAAGACAATAACATCCACAACACATAACACCAATATTTGTAAGTGGAAACCTTGTAAGGGGAAAAACCACGGTGGGAATCCTTACCCACAATCAAATGATACTACTGCAGATAGTATGTGTATACAAAATGGGGTCTGTACATGGAGAAAGGCCAAGCGCCTAGAGCTCACTGCTCAAACACAAATAGGAGTCACACTGACTACAATTGGATGGTTAAATCCAATAAGAATGTACTGCTCAAAATAGCATCTTTCTATGTTGGATTCAGTACCGGTGTAGTTCTAATTGTCTTCACAAAAACCTTGCTTTACCTTCAAATGATGTCTGTGTGTATAGCTCTGCTTATTCTCACATATACCTTCTTACAATTCCTTATCCTTATCGCATATTGATCTTACAAATAAGATCTTACATATATACCATAACCTAAGACCAATTTTAGTAGGTCGGCTCTAAAAGATATTACAATAAGACATTTTACAAGTAAATCAATGACCGATGCAATAACCGATTCAACATGTCAGCTTGATGCATTTACAATAACAACAAAATCATCTCCAAAGCGTGTCATGCTAATCTGGAATAGATAAGCATGTCGGTGCTTATCCTGGACCTATCAGCAAATATGCAATCATGAATATACCAATGAACAAATCTCCAAGAAAAAGTTTCCAAACGATGTTTTCGACATAACCAGGTGTTTTCCATATCATTCCAAGTGTCGGTGAACAATATATCCTGTCAGTGTACCAGATACCGGTGACTGTACATAAGTCACTTGCTTTTCGGTGAACATTGTTGGTTCTTCAAAGTGCCAGAGTTGATAAGTGTTAGTAGGTGTTGACATCAATGACAAAACCGTACCAAAACACCAACACCCACGAGCTCCGTGGAACATTCTTAATGGCCTTTTTTCTATATTTGCTGGACAGACACCTATTCGGGTCATAACTCCATACATCATCAATTACTACGAAGCTGATTTGTACCAGCTTGGAGGTCAAGACCTTCTCAATGATACTCCTTCATTCGAGAATGATGGGTTCAATAACCTTTTGGTCTTTAGTTATGGATGTATCATGTTTTTTTGATCCTATAGCCTTCTCACCCTCCACCAACTACCAGAATATTTCAAGGGCTAGGGTTCTTTTTTTGACATATGTAGGTAGGCGGAAGGGTTCCTCAGAAAAGCCATGTACCTAGATAAAAGAAAAATCTCTTCCCAAGAACCAGTCACAGCGGGGGCGTTCATTACACATACAATTCACTTGAATCTGGGAAAATCGGGCAAGTGGCTCATGAGGAATAACACCAAAATCTTGAAAAATGGGAGCTAGAAAATAGTCTGAAAACTGGTGTGCATCATAGGTAGCCAATAAGATGGGCGTCCAGGCAGACATAGGCATTCTGCTCCTTTTCTCATCATGGGTAGCCAATTGCATGAATTGACTTAAGAAAGTGACGTTCTAGTGTACAAATAGATGAACCAAGAATGAGGCAAACCTGAACTGTCATGATTGATCAAACTCAGTCAACTGCCTCACCATTTCTCTAGCTATCAAAACAAAGAAGTCAAAATGAAATGGTTCTTTCTACTTTTAGCATTTGAAAAGAAACCCCGTCATAGGAGCAGTGATCTCCTGGTCATTATCATTACTGCATAGGAACATAATGGTAGAGGTGATGTCCTTAAGGTTATCTTGCCTTAAGTCACTATAGGGCACAGGAAGCTTTGGAGGCTCAACCATAGAGCTCTGATTCAACGTGGCTTAACAAAAGGGAACGATGTCTCGCTTGGAGTACCAATAATCCTCCATAGCATCTTTGTCAAAAATCTTTGTGATGTCAATTTTGGGATAGCACAGCATGTCCCAAATAGCTTCTGGGGTTATAATAACCTACAAAGTAAAACCCTATATTGAAAGGGAGTCTGGCACAAATCTATTTGCGCATGCTGCAACAAACTCTGGACAATGTGGAACCATGAGAACCAAGAATTGAGGAACGTCGCTATTCCAGAATTTGAATGTCATAGACTACGGCTCATTCTTATGATTTGACATTCTTGTGCACGTGGCCTCCCTGAGGCCTTTTGGTTGCTTGTGCAGGTCAGGATCAATGACCTCTTCAAATGAATGGATCACCACTATGTGATCACAAGTGTGCATCTTTGATTTGGGCTTAGTCTTCAAGTACTCTAGCTTCGGGGGCATAGCGTGGGACGCATATTAAATTTCTCCGTACACATCCACCCACATTTCACCCTGGGAAGGATTAGAAGTCCTTGCTTCCATCTCCATTTCTCTGTAGACAATCTTTCTGATACTTCTGGAGGGTTTTGGTGCTTGAGATGCAAAATGAAAATATTGCATGCACTTTTGAGGCTTTCTTCCTTAAATGTATTGCATGCCTAGATTTGTGCGTGAAAACGGTGCATTTATGATAAGTGTCTGTCGGTAAATATGCCACCTCATTCTCCAAGCAACATTAATGCTAAAATGTGAAGAAGCACCACCATCTGCATTTTTTAAAAGATCAACCCACCACTCCTTCATCTTGATATACTTAGAATGATATGCTTGTTAGGACAGATCTCCTCATTAAGGAGAACATTAGCAGCTAGCAAAGCTTACACGAGCCAAAACAGTCTTGTGGTTTACTAGACTTGGGAAAGGTGTACTTGAAGATATGCATGGCATTTGAGTACGTTGCTACTACTTTCGAGGCCCTAGACAGGACATATAGAACTCTCAGGCCCAACTACATTCACCTGCGTGAATCATGAGAAAGGACAGCTACATCAAAGATCAAGGGCGTTGGCTCTTGATTTTTATTTATTACTCAAGGCTACAAATCAGCTATAAGAATGTCTTTTAAGACATTCTTTTGCACAGTAGATGGCTTAATGGTAGAGTTTCTAGAGTTATGGATACTCCTGTTAGGCTTACCAACAGTAAAGCGCAAGTCTCTTTCATAAGCAACATTTTAGACTGGAGGTTGCATAATATGACACAACGAAAAAGACCTTTGATTATTGCTGCTATTAAATGGGTGCTAGGGGAGGACTTTATTGATGATGTAGATAGATACAATGTCAACATGGATATTTGCTCCCACGGCATAGCTTCATTGCTGGACACTGGAATGAATGATTATCTAGCGATGGAGCTGACTCAGACACTCTTCCCATTAGAGTAACTGGGTGGTCTTGAGGACGTTGTGGAATATGTTGTTCCTTTTAGAGATCTTCCCTTGGCCTTGGACCTGCAATGCTTCATAGCCTTTGGAGGGGATGTGGACTGGCACCTGCTTATAAGTGGTTTAAAGACTATGTCATTATCTTCTCATCACTTTTGTGTGGAGCGCACTGCTGAGTTTCTCCTCCAAGTCCATCTCATAGTGCCTGCTTCAGCTAGCACAGCTTGGTGCACTGAGTTTCAGGACTATATCTTCCCGCGGATCCTAACACCACATATTCTTCCGCATCTGGTGCTTGTATCAGTATTCCAGGAGTCAGACAGTGACTAGGGCCACGAATGGATGGAGGAAGAAGATGATGAGGACAAAGACTCTGAGTTCCTTATGGAAGAGGAAGAGGAGGAGCAAGATGATTGAAGAACTGCACATCCTGCCTCAAGAACCTGACACCTTGATTTGACAAACCCACAGGATACGAGCCTTTTCAATGCATTGTAAAAGGATACTACTATATAATATAATGAGTCTCTTTTTCTTGTTCATAGCATATCTTATGGTTACTTTTTGTTTCTTACAATGTGTGAAGAATCATAATTAAATAAATAAAGACACACTAAAATACATTATTTACATGGGAATGAAAATGCTTTAGTAGAAAGGTTTAAGATGAAACCCGTTAACTAGGATTTCAAGAGACTCTCCTTGCATGTTTTCAAGGTCAAATGTGTTAAACCTCTTGCAATTGGTTATGTGGAACAGTCCCTCCCATAAGCCATCAAACTTTGCATGTTGACCTGGCCTAGCTGCTCTCTCATTATACTTTAAGACAAGATCTCCCTGCTTGAATCCTGGGTCTGAACTCTTCTTGTTGTCAAACCACCTCTTGACAATTTTTTGGTAGTTTTGAAGTGATTCAAACATTGCTTCCCTTGCCTCTTCTAGTTCCATAAGCTCCACCAACCTTACTTCCATAGGCTCATTTTCGGCCATAGGCTCATTTTCGGCCACCTCAATGGACTTGAGGAGCTGCAAGGTGAGGATCTCCATTGATATAGGGAATGCATCTTTGTCATAAACTAGCTTGTATGGAGAGTTCTTGAGAACTTTCTTAGGTGTGATCTGGTCTACCCATAATGCGCTTCTTAGGTGATGATGTCACTCCCTTTTATATTCGAACTGGATCCTTTTGATAAGTCTTATCAAGTTCTTGTTAGTGGACTTAGCCAGGCCTTTTCCCTGTGGATAATAGTTTGAGGAAGTTTTTAGGTAAATACCTTGGCTGAGAGAAAATTGAGTAACTCGAGAACCTATGAATTCTCACGCATTATCTGATATTATGGTCTTCGGTGGGCCATACCGGCATACTAGCTCCTCCAGAAACACCAGGATTTATGTTGCATTTTTAGGGGTACAGTTTCAGATCATCTGGTGAAGTAGTCAGTAGTAGTGAGGATCCACTTGTGTCCAACAGAACTTGCTGGATTAACTATCCCTATGAAATCCATACCCCACTGAGCAAAGGGCTCTTTGACCATTATTGGTCTAGCGGCATTGCTGCATGCTTGCATCTACCACTATAATATTGGCATTCCTTTCATTTCCTTATTAGAGCATGTGCATCTTTAAACATAGAGAGCCAGAAATACCCAGCACAGCTAATCTTTATGATAGTGGTTTGTGCTGAATAGTGGCCCCCCAAGAGCCCATGATGTAATTTGTGCAATATCTTATGGGCTTGATCTTTATCTACATAGTGGAGTACAATCCCATCAAAATTTATTTTGAAAAGAACCCCTTCAACCAAGCAGTATCCGCTATTTTGCATCCTATAGAAACTTCTCTTTTCAGAGGAAATGTGCGCTAGGAAGATCCCAGTCATCATAAAATGTTTTCGGTCCACAACCCAGCATGCTTTTGTCAGCTTGGAGGTGGCCATCATGACTTCCTCCGCAGTAGCCTCGACTTATCGAGGGCTTGACTCCTGGGATATGTATTCATAGAGGCCTTTTCCACAGATTACCTTAGTAGGTCTGACATCAATGGCATACTCTAATATTTTGGTAATCCAATTGGCTCTATTCTCCATAATGTCGCCTTCCATTATACACTCTCAGACTGAAGGATGAGCGACATATACAATAGTTTTATTACAAGCAATGAAATGCAGGAACTTTTTAAGGCCTTGAACAATGTCCAGGTCTTTCTTCTCAAAAAAGTTATACTTAGCCTCATATTCTTTTAGTGTCTTGGAATGGAAAGCTATCGGGTGCTCACCCTTTTGATCTGCATCCTTTTGGGTTAAAACCATGGCAATGTTATAATTACTGGAGAAGAAATAAATTATGAAATCCCTAGACATGTCAGTATTTGAAAGTATTGGAGCTAATGAAATGGTGTCTTTCATTTTCTCAAATGCCTCCTTTGCTTCAGGGGTCCATTTAAAATGTGTGTCTTTTTTTAGCATAAGCGTGATAGAACTTACCATTCTAGCGAAGTCAGAGATGAAATGACTAACAAAATTAAGCTTGCCTAGGAATGATTGAACGCCCTTCTTGTTAACAGGAAGAGGAAGCTCCTTTATTGCTTTCACATAATCAGGATCAATTGAGACTCCTTGTAAAAACGTCAATCTAGGATCTAACCCTAAACTATGCTTTATTCATAAATAAACTTAAAATTTCAGTCTCTAAGCATATTTTATACAAAATATAAGCAAACATCAAATATATCATAATAATGCACATGAATAATACAATATCCAATACAAAGAAGTTCTCATTTCCTACTTAGGCTTCCAAATTGCCTTAAGAATATACAAAAAGATGCATCCATCGATCTTTAGTCTGAGTCACTTCCTTCTATCTTTCGAACGCAGATGAGAACAAGAACCAGGCGCTTTTTCCGCCCAACCTTGAAGCTTACGCTTCCCCAGAATTCTTGGTCAATCAAGAATACCCGACCCTGCACGAATTGGTTTAACCAAAGAATTCGAAAGCAAGAGGGAATCTGGTGCATGCCTAGATGATATATGCATTTTCATTTTTCCTACTTCATTCTAAGAAACAAGCATTCACTATCATACTAGGATGTGGTAGAGAGTATAAATAAGGAATTTCCATCTTTTTCTACAGATAATTCAAACAATAACTTGGCCGAGTATATGCCATGCACAACAAAATAATAGTTGGAAAAAGCAACTATTCTCCCTAAAGCATCCACATTCGGCACCTGTCCCGAAAGGTAAATTTTTCCAACTTCAAGCTTAACCCTAGCTTGATTCCCTCAAACACAAATTATTTTAAGAATACAATCTTTCTTTTAAAACAAAAATAGAGATATCATTATTGTTGCTTACTAATCATTATTGGTCTAATATATCTTTCGAAGACAATCTTTCATAAAAACGATAAATCTTTATAAGCAATAATCTTAAAATCAATCTTTTGTCTAAAATAAAGTACATACAATAGAAGGTGTTAAACATGTATGAGATTAATCTCATATATAAACAAAAGTACGTAAACACATTCTAAAAATAGAATTAAAACTAAATATTTTTGTGCAAAGTATGATTTCAGCATCATCTTTTCTCTAAATTCTTTTCTTTTATTCCACAATGGTTTATAAAGCATTTCAAATACAATATTAATAATTGATACCCATTTGGACGTACGTATCTATTATCTAAACTTCCTTTTCTACACATTTTATACCAAATTTAATGAATAAAGTAAAACATAAACAAAAGATTCTAACCTCTTGGAAACTTAGAGTGGATTGTAAGCTTTTGACCTTGACATTCTTTGTCAAATGATTCAACTCCTTGATCGCAAGTCTCTCTTTCTCTCCAACTATTCTTATCTCTATCCAACTATCTCTCTATCACTCAATCTCCATGATAATATCCAACTATTCTTCCTCTACATCCAACTATCCTTCCTCTCTATCGAACTATTCTTCCTCTCTATCACACTATTCTTCTTCTCTATCAAACTAATCTTCCTCTATCTCAAACTATTCTAATTCTCCCTTCAAGAAATTCACTCTTCTAATCTCGTGTGAGAAAAGAATCACCAAATGAGTGTGTGCATACGTCTATTTATTCAAATCTGTGGCTATGTTTGCAGCTATCCTCTGGGTCTTATTTACTATTCCACTATGTGGTTGTATCTATAATCTCCGGGCAGTAGTTGGTTCTAACTGCAATCTCCATGCATGTTTTATAAATTAAATACAACCCCCCGGTTCGTGGCAAGATCAAGTCTTATTGTTTAAAGCTTCCAACTGTTTCAGTTTGAGCTTTACTTGCTGCATGAGTCGATGCTTTTTACACGTGCTGCGTGGGATGAAGGAAATGTAACTGAGTTTTATTTAACATGAGCTAAGGCTATTTCAAGGCTTCCTATTGTTTCTACCAGTTCTTCTCAGCTAAATCACCGAGGATCGGGGTTGCATGCCTAGTCACCCATCATGGGTCATGGGAGAGTTTAAGTCTCCATCGTGCTGTGTAATTGCTTTGACCACCGTGGATGGAGGGAGTGTTTTGCACGTTGCTTAAGTTTTGATAGTGGTAGAGGTGGTATCTTAAGCTACACTCACCTTAACAACCTTGCCTCCACGTTTGATCTGCGTTTAAAGCTTTAACAACAGCTACCGAGGGTGGAGGAATCTATTTACTCACTGACCAAGGTGGCTACTTTGGCTTCGACGGTCGACCACCTTTTTTAATATGCCACCTTTATTAATATGTTTAAATAAAGTGATATATAATATTAAATGATTCTTCTTTTAATATTAACATTAAACTTTGTTTTTAATTGACCCTTTCTTTGATATATATATATATATATATATATATATATATATATATATATATATATATATATATATATATATATATATATATATATATATCGAATTACTTAGTTTAATTTCATAAATACATATACAATATTTATAAATTCATTATTTTGAATGGTCATGATCATAAATCAAGAAGATAATCACTTAAGCATATTTAAATATTCAATATATAAATGTGTATATATATTATGGATTTTTATAAAATAGATTATTCCTCAAACCTATTTACATATTTGATAATTACACTCTTATCTATAAATCTGTGATCAAATTATCATTACAATTCATATACACATAATGCATATATATTTTTGATCTCAAATGATTACGTATATGTATAAACAGAAGTCTCGACGAAATCAAATCTCACTATTATTGGATATTGATATATGTATATGATTGAATAAATTTCTCATATATATATATATTAGACTATTATTCAATTTACAAAATTTAAATTCGTAAGTACTCTTTTTATACATTTACATACCTAAACAAGAAGGACATAAAAACCTAGGGTCGATATTCGTTTTCAAATCATCTATGCATTTTATCTCTTTTAACCATAAAACATACTATTTCACAATTACTCAGACAACTTATATTTATTTCAAACACTACTCACATCATGTAATTAATGCACATATATAAACATTTAAATCAATCTACCTCTTATTCCAAATTCATCATTTCAGTTTGAACAAATACTCAAATAAGGTCATTTAAATCATCCATATTTTCAAGATGCAAATATAAATCCTAATGTGGTGTGTGAAAGATTCCCTTTTCTATCGAAGTCATTTAGTTAAAAGCAATTCTACCTGATTCATGTTCTCGCCTTCAACCTCCTTCACCTCATCCTGCATTACGTGCACTCAAAATTTTATCAACATTGACAAACCCAAATGAATATTGAATTTCATATCATTTGCAGGAGTAAAAAGCATATTATATTTCCTCATACTAGATTATGAATGATCTAATCTATTTTAAATTTCAAAATCACATTACATCTTTAAATTGCACAAGATTAAATAAAACGATTCGTGACACTCCTTCTTTACACACTACATGCCCCAACAATTCCCCTTGCGAGACTCCAAAGATCATTTCTTTGGGTTCGAGAAAATACCAAATTCTAGGCACTTTTGGAAGACTAACTCAAGATGATCAAAATGATCTTCTTTGTGTTTTGAGAACACAGTCAAGTCATCCGAGTAGATCAGGATAATTTTGTTGATCATTTCTTTAAAATCGAAATCCATGGCCCTCTGAAAGGTTGCATTCGCGTTTGACAATCCAAAGGGCATTTTATGGTAAGCAAATGTTCCCCATTTGGTGGTGAACATGGTTTTATGATGGTCTTATGGCTTCACTACCACTTGGTTATAGCCCGAGAATCCATCCAACATTGAAAACATTTCAAACCTAGCCACGGTGCTTAACAATTGCTCCATTGGTGGCAAACGGTAGTGATCTTTTAGAGAAGCTTGATTTAAGTCACAAAAAATCCACACAGAGTCGAATATCCCCATTCTTCTTTCTGATTGGTACCAAATTTGATACCCATGTATTGTGTTTGATGGGATAAACAATCTTGGACTCTATTAACTTCTTCAATTCTTGTGCCATGAGAGTCTCAATCTTTGGATTAATGGGCCTTTGCTTCTGTCGAACTGGCTTGGCACCATCAGCCAGCTCAATGGTATGTTGGATGATGTTGGAGTTGTAACCTTTCAAATCTTCATATGACCATGCACTCACACCAAGGTATTCATCACAATAGGGAGCCAACCTTTCTTTGTCTTTTGGAGAAACCCCCTTTCCAACCTTAAGCATTCTTCCATTTCCCACTGACATTTTAGTGTGGTCACCCTTGTCAGCTATGAACTTTAGTTTATCATTTTTATCATCATCATGATCAAATACATTTTCCAGGGTGATTAGTCCATTTCAGAGTGTATTGGATTTCAATTGAATGATTTGATCCGCGTAAGACTCCTTTACTTTAGGCTGCATTTGATCAGCAAACTCACCAGAGTTTTGGATGAACAGAGTAATTTGTTCATCACTTTCAAATACTTTCCAATGCGTGTCATTGTCTGGAATAGCTGGTCAAATGACCACGCGGACCACCTGAGGGTTGGTAAGCAAATCTGCAGCAGGGTCGAATTGCGACCCAATAATGGCCATCTGATCACCAGTTGTATTTTTTTTACAAGGAATCCTCTGGATGTTGAAAGCGTCAAAGCTTTCAATCAAATCTCATGTCCTATGGTGATATGACCTCATGCAAACATGTTTGGCACTTGAGATCCCTTGGACTTGGTGCACTATTAGCTCATAATCCCCTAAGACTTTCAACTGTTTAATCCCCATCTGCTCTGCTAAGCTCAGACCTTGAATTAGTCCCTCATATTCCGCTTCATTATTTGAGCAAGCAAACTGCAGGCAAAAAGACCTCGGGACTTGTTCACCGGAAGGAGATGTAAGGCAAACTCCAGAACCTGAACCTACTTTGCATCTGGCACCATCAAAGTGCAAGGTCCAGAGCATGGAAGACGGCTCCTCCTTGGTAAGTGGCTTTTTAGTCAATTTTGGAATAATCTAATCCTCATCAAAAATACAATAGGTATTGAGACCCGTAGCATGGTAATTGGAATATGGATCAAAATTTATGAACTAGTTAAGGAAAACTTCTTGTTCTAGCTCAATATCGTCAGTCACCTCTTCATCCTCTAGAAGCTCTACATTTCTCCTCTCCTCATTAGAGATGGAGGTATGGATGAGCTCAAAGTTGATCATAGCTTGATCAGCTACATGCTTGGTATGTAGGGGCTCTGAAAGAATTTTGAGTTTAGCAACATGTTGGGTCCGAAAGATGAGATGAGACCAATCTAGGGATAGATAACCTCCTATCTTAGCAATGAAATCGCAAGAGAGGTAGAGGCTAAAAACATGGGGGATATCAATAAGTACTAATTCCTGGGATACTGTGACACTAAGACATGCGAACAGTGTCAGTGGGAGACTTTTAATAAGACCCATGGTTTGAACTTTGTTTCCATCTAGATTCATAACGCCCCTACTTAGAGGCTCGTATTTGATGTTCAAGACCTTGGCAATCTACTTTGGCATGACGGTGGTGCTAACGTTGGAGTTTATCATAGAATTGTGCAACAACTTGTCTCCTACAATGAGGGTCAAATAGAATGGATTTGGTTTAGGCTTACCCTGCACTTGGGACCTGGGTGGTTCAGCCTCATTAGCACATCTGGCAAGCGCAGTTGCATTGCAGGGGTCGCAGATCTTTCCTCATTAGCCCGTGAAGAACTGGCAGCATTCCTCTTGGCAGGTCTCTCCACCTCTACCAGAGCTTCTTTTAACCAATTCTTCTGCTCTGGGATGCTAAGGATATCCCATAAAGAGATTAGTCAGGGCTTTCTTTAGCTTCTCCACCACATCTAATACTGATGGCACAGATGCTTTTGCTTCTCTCGGCTTATACAGAATACACTCCTTCCTCTGATATATGGTAGCAACCACGGGTTGTTCAGGAGCCTTTTCTTAGTTGAACTTCTCTTGTGCACCTACATGCTCTCTCATGAACTATCTTTTCGCCTGATGGTTGTAGTCTGACTACACTTAGGGACCTCCCAAACTTGATACAATTGCATCATTTGTGAGTACGTCATCCTCATCTTCCATCCAAGAGAACAAAGCATGATCTGGGGCTATCTCAGTTTCTTGCTCCATTGACATGCCTTGCATCTGAGTAATGAGGGCTGCATTGTCCATGCCAGGGGAAGCATAAACCGAATCATCTGAGATAGCACCTTGACTTTGCTGATCTGCAATTTTTTGTTGCAAATTACCTCTTGGACAATTTCTTGGGGCGTGAGCATTATTACATGGGAAACAACAAGAATTAGTATTGTCTGTCAAATTATTTTGTCCTACAATTAACTCTTTGTTGGTAGTAGGATAGATGGTTTACAGCGGATTAGGCATTGGAACTATCTGGCCATTTGTCTTACTCGATGAAGCTTAGTTATTCGCATATTGGTTTTTCTGATATGGGGGTCTATTCCCTTGGAAATTTTGCTGGAAAGGAGGTCTAGCAAAGGGGATTTGGGATCTTTTCAAGTTAATGATCTCATTGGAAAAAGATCTCAGCAAAATTTTCAAATTATTGACTTTCGCAGCTAGAGCTGAAGAGGAGGATGTACTGGCTTGTTGGGATCTGGGGTACACGTACATGGATTGGGTAACAGATGTGCTAGGCGTGACAGGCTCAGGAACTTGATTTGATATTTCAGGGAAGACCGGCATGAGCGGTTGTGGTGCAAGATTTTCGTCAGAAATTAGATTGTTCTCTGCTCTAACTACCAAGTCATATGCATCTGGGAGAGTGTTGCCTCCAAGATATTGGATCATCACCGATATATCTGAATTGAAATATTTCAAGTAAAAGACAAATGCCATATCTGTGGGAGGATGAGCGGACAATGGTATCCTTCATCGGGTTCTTTGAAACCTCATATTGAAGGTTGTCACCGCTTCATGATGAGCCCTTTTGATAGTAATCAGTTGTTGCATCAGAGATAATCTATCTACCTTGTCTGAAAACCTCTCGAAGAAGTGATCGCCAAGTTGATCCCAATCATCTATTGAATCAGGAGTGAGAGATCTATACCAATCTAAATCTCTTCCTTTAAATGAAGTTGGAAGCAATCTTAGAGCTACATTTTGCTTCGTAATATCATGGACTGTGCAAACATCAGCCACATCTTGTAGGTGTTCCCCCGACGTCTTGGAATTTTCTCCGTTGAATTTAGGGACAGTTTTTAGCATAAAGGTAGGAATTGGGCCCCATACTGCAGGTGGAATGGGAGGAATGAGGGGACTACCATTATTCCAAGTTATGAATTTTTTGGGAGGAACTTGAGCCATTATTACAAGAACAGGTACCGCGGGGATAACAAATGAATTCTGAGAAGAAGCGATTGCGGACGATTGGACATTTACCAGGAATGCTAGAAGAAACTGGGATTTAAAGTTGTTTGACTCTTGTAATAGGTCTATGACTCATAAACCTGCTTAGGCTTGCTCAAATTAGGTCCCACCGAGCATGCCAAAAAAAGAACTGTTGACTACTAATTTTGCATTAAACGCTAATAGCCTTATGGGAAATTCAGTTATGAGGGACCTTTTCATCAAGTTCACTGAATAACCACTGGGTTTGAGAAGCCAACTCTTCATACAATGGGGGGAGAAAAGGGAGAAAGAAAAATGTAAAAGCTACACTAATTAGGCAATGTGCCAGGATATTTTTAAGACATTTGCAGCACAGAAAACCTA
Source organism: Cryptomeria japonica (assembly GCF_030272615.1). Lineage (NCBI taxonomy): Eukaryota > Viridiplantae > Streptophyta > Pinopsida > Cupressales > Cupressaceae > Cryptomeria > Cryptomeria japonica. The sequence goes on from NC_081408.1 coordinate 443,219,105, forward strand.
AATGATTGCAGTTTTAAGGCCCATTCAACAATCTACATGCCCAATATAATTTGAAAAGATAATTAAACAAGGTTCATTTAACATAATATGACATACACCATTCTTCTGATAGATAACAAGTCATATAACATAGTTTAATCTGTAGAATCTCACAGCACATATCAGAGAAGTTATTGAATTTGAATATAGCACAGAAGTTAATCTATTAAGCTTCAAACAAACTAACCATAAAGGCCATAGGCACATTTTGATATCTTTATCATCCACAAAACATAATTAACATAAAGGCTTCTTCACAGAGCCAAAGTCTAATAATTTTTCTCAAAAGTCTGAACCTCTAAAACAACAAAGGGAAAGCCAATAAATAGCCCTCGACCCTCAACCAACAACAGGAAAGCACAAGAAATAATCCCAGCAACCACCCTCTATCAAGAAAATCCTTGTGTGGCATACATAGAGATGCATGCAATCAAAAAGGCAAAAATGGCCTTTCGATGTCATTATGCTAACTGCATCATGCCGACTTCTGCACTTGCCAAAACAAGAAAATCGTGATGCCAATGGCATTCTAGTTCATGAATCATCGAAGGGACGTGCGGCAACTCAAAGGAGACCCAAAGTCGAAAGCAAAATGGGGACCAGAACATGGAACACGAAGACACCAAGTGTCACTGCCAGCACACAGAGAATGGTGGGATTGGTAGAACGTACACTGAGGAAAAACATGTCCCACGTGGAAGCTCTGTTCTTTCTCAACTCAAGGTGAGAAAGGTGAGATGCTTAACACAATGTCATGACACCGTGTGGCACGCGTGAACAAACAAGAGAGCGGGCCGAAAATAAAAATGGGAATGCTAAACACTTAACCAAAATGTAGCTTGTGCACAAATTCGAAAGAATATTAACTGGTGTCAAGGGTCATATTCTCAAGTTATCTATTTTATTGAGAGTTGATAGTTATAATGCAAAAGGTCTTCCTCTAAATTGAAGCTACCTATTTGAGTAAAAGGGGTGGTGAAGGAGACCGGATATTGATATCCATTTAAGAAGATAAAATTGATACCATGAATGGCATTTTGGCAACTTTCAAATTTTTCACCTCCCTAGATATCTCTCCATGGGAATGAACAACAAATTCTCCTAGGTCCTGAGGTTTTGAAACTATACCTCTTCGAGTTTTGATTGTTGGACAGTCGTGCCAACTCTGAAATATTTGATGGTTGGACACACCATTATTATTAGTATTGACTTTATGACTAATCACAGTTGACCATCCTTCCTTTTTGTAGGACTATTAGCAAGTTTTCAAGAGGCAAGTTTGTTACAAGAAATAAATAGAGGGAACTCCCAGATATTGAGCTCAAAAAAATAATATTAAGAAAATATTAGTCAAGTTTAGCATAGAATATGATGGTTATGTCTCATTTTTTCAATTTATATAAAATCTATCTTCTTTCGATCCATAGAGAGATCAAAATCAACATGCAAACCCTCTTCTAGATTCAAGATAAAAAAAAATTGTCTAGTTCAGCATAAATGATGATGGCAAGGGAAATGGTTATCCTAGTTAATAAATTTTAGCATGGCAAAGCCAACCTAAGAAAATATACCTAGATAGAGACAAAGAAATGCTTCCCATAAGAAACAATGAATTCTTTAGCGTAGGTTGTGAAAACAAGAAAAGAGGCACATACTATAGACCATGTTAGAAAATAACCTCTACATGACTAGCTTTAGTAAAGTAAAAAATAAATAAATCATTGTCGAGGTTTTGCACAACATCAAGGCAAATACCGTGTGGGACCCAAACCTTGGTCAGTCATTTTCTAAGCATGCTTTTAGAGGGCCTCCCCAAAAAATATCATATCAAAGTATAATTCTTAAGTTGGAAACATGTACTACTAAACTCTAAAATATGAAAAACCATCAGTAGGGGTGTTTTAGTGGGCATAACTTGTATAACACCTTGAGAACAAAAATCTTTTAAGTCACTTGAGTGGGATAATTATTTTCATGGGTCATAAAAACTTTAAATCAAACAATAGCTATAAATTTATTTAAGGTTGAATCCATTTATATTGTGGGAAAATGCTCACAAGCATAGAAAACTAGAAACCATAGCAACAAATGTAAATAAACAACAAATCCAGCTTTAGAGTGAAGTAGTGTGACATCAAGGAGATACAAATTAACACCAACAAAGACAATCTTTTTCCATCTTTCACATATGATCCTTGCTTCCACATCAACATAGTTAAAACATTAATCCATGACACATACAACATTATAGATTCTCCATTATTTTGATCAATTAGCATCTATACATTTTTTAGTTGTACCAAGTCCTTAGCATAGTACATGGTTTCCCTATCATCCATTTATAATATTTCATGATATCTGAATTTCAATGTTTTATCAATTATTATAATTTTGCATTGCTACTTTTAGTTATAATTAAAATAAGTTGCTTACAAAAAATAGTTAGCTTAGTTAAATAAATAAAAAACTAATTATTATTTCGCATACATGAGTTAATATTGATATTTTAGCAAATTATAATAAATGCATTAAATCAAATGAAATGTACCTAGATCAATACTTGATGTAGGTATTATTGTACATTCATAAAAAGTATATTTTTTATGATGTCATAAATAATATATATACAATAATAAAGTGAATTATATAAAATTCATGTTTGAGTTTCATTTCAATTTCATACCTTATTATAGCTTTGTGCCTTTTTATTATGTCTTCATGTCTTTTTATTGCAACTTTATGCATTTGTTCCTTATGCACTATCATAAGCATTTTAACCATTCAAGGTAGCATCATTTATTCCTATCTTTTCCATGTTGGGGAAACATCATTTATTCCTATCTTTTTCATGTTGGGGAAACATTACCATGCATTGATTCTCTCTCTAGATAATATGTGCTTATCATGCTTTATCATTCTATATGTTACACATGCTTATCACATGATGTATACATGTTGTTGGGACTAATTAAATTTGAGCCAAAGTTTATAGGCCCATTTCAAAAAAATTCTCTATATGTCAGAAAGGCACCTAAATGAGTCAGTTTGAATGCCTAGTTAGCAAGGGGGTAAAATGGAGCCCGTTGATTTTTAGAGGGTAAGGCTCGGGATTCATGTCCCACACCTTTCATTTGGCCTATTCAGTGATGTGAAACTTTTAGAATTCAATTTGGATAAGTTTATGAGGTACCCAGTTTGAGGGGTGAGCTGAAAGTGCGTTCTAGGCACAAATGCAGATTTTATTGAGTAGCCTACTTTGAGCGATTACATATTTTGCCCTATTGATCATCATGGAGAAATTCAAAATGGATTCAATTGTATGCATTAATTTGAGTCAGCCTGCAAAATTTCAGGTCTTGATGAATCCATTTGATCAGTTTTCATAGCCAAATCCGTTTGCAGTTTGTGTGGTTTGACTAGTCCCTGTTTCGACAGCTAGTCGGAGCTCTGTTTCGCATAAGTGTAAAAGTTGCCTCAGTAAGCATCATGTCATAATGTTTGTTCCAGGCTAATGCTGCTATAAATGATGAGCTACGTTTCAAATTTCAAGCCTCTACCAATCCGTTTGATCAGTTTTCAAAAGAGCTCATTTTGCCATCATATGCAGTTATCCATACTTTCAGTGATATATCAGTTAATGTAGCCATTTTTGTGAGAGCGTTGTTTGCATCCTGTCAGTCTTGCAATCGAACTAAGGATTCGATGATTTAATTTGTACTTCAAGGTACCTATGTTTCAAATTTGAGGGCCTACGGAGGTCGTTTGATATTTTTGAGAAAGGCGTCATGTGTTGCCAGAACATTGACTTCATCAAGTCCGCAGTGTCGACAAAGCCAGTTGGGCATTTTCAGAAATTAATAACTCTTCGCTCGAGACTCATCTTGAGAAACTGTTTGGTAGAATTCATCCTTGTATATCAGAGTACACGCCTATCAAATGGCGAGCTCCAGAAAGGTGTTTTGACAAGTTTGAAAATTACGTCTTCGCGATTAAATGCGAAAATTGTGGCGTAATTGCCTGAAGGTTGTAAAATGCGGATTAATGATCCAAAAATGATGTCGATCATTCCCAGAGGTATTTTTGAGGTCCGTGAAGCATTCCAGAGGCCAGTTGCTTGAAAACGAAAAAAATTTTAGTCGGACCCACTTTGGGGCCCGACCTGGATCATGCCTGTGCCTTATTATTTTATTGGCAACTTTGTTCACTGAGAGATTTTTAGAGTATCTAAATTTGGATTTTGATTTTGAAACATGTTATAAGAGTGATGATGATAAAATCCATCTCCTGTGCAGTCGAAATACAAAGGCACATTTATTAAACCAAATTGCAAATTGGTAGTTAACAAATGAGGCATTATAAGTTTTCAATGCAAATGCTGGTAGGTGTAAATCCAAATTTACAAGGCAGCCAATAATCCTTTCTCTGTGTGGCAAGTGAAAGAGTACAACTTCCAATCCAATGCAAATTAGTAAATGTACCAATGTCCTCCTGTGTGTGGTGTTGAAAGGAGGTTTTAAGCAAATTTCAAAGAAAATGTGGCAGCAAGTTCAATCGCCAGCCAAACCTTCCACGTATGAGCAGCCAATTAAAATGTAAGGAAATGCCAATGGTGTTTAACCAAAGTCCAATGTGGCATATTCACAAAACTCTCTTCTTTCAATATGTGGTAGCAGACACAGAATTTTAAACCAAATGAAAACTCCAGCATCCTCCTTCTACACAGGTTGTGGCTTTGAAAGGGGTTTTTAAAGAATACACTTTAAAATAGCAAAATCCAAACATCAGCACCCTCCCCTCCCATTCTCTCCTTGCTGTGCGTGGCATGGTGAAAATCCATAGGGAAACATTCAAACAAATTTAAATGCTGGCAATGTTTTGTGCCATTCTCCTCCCCCACGTGAAGTCTCTGGTGGATGGCGAAACAGTTACAGCAGCAAACTAAAACAATTAGTAGAAAATAGAAATTGGCTGGAGGAGAGGCAAATGAAAAGCATAGAAATATTTCCAATACAAATGAAATTTGGCAGCCAATCCAAACTTCTTCCCTGCTATGGTGCGTGGTGGTTGAGCATACATTTCAAATTTTGAAACAAATGCAAACCAATCTTGTTTCCTCCTTGTTGTGCGTGGATGTTTGGGAGGCATTGAAGTTGCAGCAAATACAATTTAACAGAGTAACTCCTCCCTGCATGGAATAGAATGTGTAGTATGGGGAAGGCACAAAATAATTTCACAGTGAATGCAAACAGTCAAAAAAAACCCCACGTGATGCTCAGTCAACATATTCTGCATTAAAATGTTTTAAATTCAGCGAATGCAATGTTTGGAGTGTGTTTGGAGTTTGGTGTTTGGAGTGTGGAATGTGGTGTAGCCTTGCAATCCTCCTCTCTTCTCGCGTGCTGGCAGTGAGCAGCATGTATAAACCTCCAAGCCAAGTGTGAGCAGCAATTTGGCAACCCCCTTTCATGTGGTATGTGTAAAGCCACATAAAACAGAAAGGATTTAAATACAGACAAAATGGCATTGGCAGGTGTAAAGCTTGTTTCCATGACCTTGCCAACATCATTCCTAGCCATGGTATTCTTAAAAGGCCATTTGGAATATTCAATGAATGCAAAGTTGCAGAGACAATTTTCAAAATGCACAGTCCCAGGCTTAATGCATTATCCCACATTGGCTGGGAAGTGGCTCTTTTTCGTATTTAAATAAAAAACTTTACTCATTTAACATGTCTAAACCATAAAGGTTTTTGACGAACGGTGCCTATGGGCACCCAAGGTGGGTCCACGCATGAGCACGGATCCTGCGGTGATGGAGGAGGTGATTGGACGACGACCAGGTCAACCCCACGCATGCACGCTTCTTGAGGTAAACGGGCAAATTTTGCAGAGAAAGGCCAGCTTAACTAGTGAGCAGGTTCGAGATGGATCAACGGTGCGCACGGCTTCATGAAGGCAAGATGCTCGAACATTAAACCCTGCGAAGTTGCGAAAAGGGTAAAGGTCGAGCATGTTAGATGGAGATCGACGTCCCGCGTGGTTTCGCAGATTGAAGATGCACGAACGTTAGACCCTGTGAAGTTGCGAAAGCCAGGTGGCGCACAGGTGGTGGGTATAGTCAGATGTCCAGCAGGTGGGTCCCGATGAGGTGGTGCCTAGTGGTGCTAAGGTGGCGATGATGTGGCGTACAAGCAAGCAGCCCAGTGGCGGTGACGTGGTCGACAAGTGGCAAAAGATGAGGTGTCATCTCAGGTGGCATCCGATCAACCCCATCGACCAATCGGAGGCTGCCACATGGCAACGCGTCAGAGCATAATCAGAACCAAAAATCAAAATTAAAATCATGTTTATTATATAGTTTAAACTATATTAATAAATGAAAAATTTAAATGATGGTGCACATTGGGGAATTAATTCGCCCAGGGCTCAATTTTTGGCCAAGATATAAAGTGTTATATATTTTCGGAAAGCTCTCGGAATGAGGAATTTGATTATGAAGTTAATTTTGGTGAAGATCAGATATTTTGGAAGCAGTTTGGTCGAGATTGAAATTCAGTTAGAGAGAAGACACTTGGCAATTCAGTTACAGATTTGATTTGGTTCCCTCTCCTTCTTATTCCCAATTCTTCTCAGTTGTAATGGTTCCAGAAATTTGGAAAATGCTCCAGATTTGATGGCTTCCACATTCTGAATGTCATGACCCAAATTTGTAAATGCTTTTGGTTTGTTTCAAGGTACAGAGGATTGCAGTGCATTGTTGTAAATGTGATTTTAGTTGTAGGTCTTGCTTGTGTCAGGCATGAGTAAATTCCTCACAGTATTGTCTCTAGGTATGTATTTCATTATCATGAATTGAATCCTCAAGGAGGATAAGATTTGTCAATTGTTTATAGGTATCCTTCAAGGAAGGTTTTAAACTTTGTAGTCAGTCATAAATGATGAAATATATTTCCAGATCTGATAAAATTGTGAATGAATCAAATAGTGCATTAATATAAGGTATTGATGCATGAACATCTTGTTTAAGGAAAATAAGCTTGCATCTATGATTCATATTTGTAGTTCTGTCTGTGACTCTGTAGCCCAATGAACAAGGCACTGGTCTTGTAAGTTTGGGGATGTTTTCAGATATAGATTTTAAAAGACAAATCTAATTTCCCTTCATGTTTAGGGGTGTTTGTCTTCCATTCTTTCCAAGCTCTATTTCATCCTATTGTTTGTACAGATCTAGCCAATTTGTAATGTTTCCTAACCTATTGAGCTTGTGAAATGATCTATCTGCTTAGTGTTGATGCAGTTATGTGTCTGTAATTGTTGTATTTAGTGCATCAAAAGGGTGTCCCCCCCTAGGTCTAGCAGAACCTAAAGTGCAGGAAGATCAATTAGGGTCCTATGTTATGTTGTCCAAGCCCTTATGTGTTTTGTAGACTGAAATTGGCCATTTCATAGAAAGATTTGCAGGTGTTCTTGGGTTATCACTTTTGGTGAACAACAGTATACATTGTTTCCACTACTTTGCATGAATTTTAATAGTTATCTTTAGATTTTATTTACTTTGATGTACAAATTGTTGTCTCCTTCAATTCCCGACATCCTACATATACAACTAATTTAGAGGTGAATATACTATCACTATCATTCTTATGATCAAATTTTTAAGTAGTGATTGGTTATATTAAAAAAATTACCAAAACAATTGAGTGGAACTTTATCACATAAATACAATTGAACAATTCATTTTTTCCACAATTTAATGGAGGTACATGGTTGCCATTGAGAAAAAAGTGCATCATTTTCTGAACATGCAAAGTCTTTCTAATATTACTCATGTCTTCTTTTAATTTCTTAGTTCATTGGAAATTTCATATTTTATATTGAATTTTATTTGTGAGACATAAACTACTTATATTGTCAAAAACTGTATTCCTTGAAACTACAATTTGTACTTATTTTAATGTTTATTCTTATAAGATGTTTTAGGATTCAGTTTATCTTGTCTTATATCATTTTTTCTAATATGAATATAGTCAAAGTTTATGTTTGTTTATATATTTGTGATTTATGTTTTGTTTTTCTAATATTTTTATGTTTATATTTTAATTTGTCATCTTTTATATCTTTGATTTCTAATCTTTTAGGATGAAAATGTGGTCATGTAGATGTCATTCTGATCAAAATTTCATTGTGTTTGTACAATCATATAGACTCTTATTAATAATCATATTAATAATCAAAACTATTTTTTTTTAAATTCCCTTTAGGTGTAACCTTGATTTTCTTAGGTCTATTAGTTTGCCAAAAGTCCTCTAAATAGCACTCTACATTATCGATATTTTTAAATCAAAATATTTTTTTTTTCTTATATTTGATTAGGGACATTCTCATGCTTTCCTACAGTTTTCTAGAATTCTATAGCAACACTCTGGTTCTTTGTGTTTTTTCTCTGTGTTGTAAAGCTTTCAACGTGTCATTGGGCTCCACTTTCTTGGAATGGCTTGTTTCTTTGTTTTATATTGTATTGTCTCTTTGTCATATCTAAATATTCTACATATCCTAACTATCATTATTTTTACACAAGAGTAGTAGGGAAAGAGCACCAATTATTGTCCATGTTTCAATAACCGTTCACTCCTTGCACACCCAGACCCCCAATTACTAACTTTAAAGAAACCGGAAAAATAAAAAACTAAAAGCCAATTCATAAATTTGACGAGTACCAATAGCCACCCATTCTTTAGCATTTTTGGATCGTAATTGACCCATTTGTGCACCTTTATTGGTACCCATTGTGCAAGACTACTGGGGCATTTAAGTATTGGCAATTTTAAGTGCACAATTATTGGGTCATCTTTAAGCAGGTATCGGGTGACACTTTGAAATGTGTACTTTGTGACCTTTGCATGCATAACGGATCTCACAACGTGCATCGCTACTACCCAGAAACCAAAACAATAGCTATAAGTACTTAAGTCGCATGTAAAGACATCCAAAAACAATCATCAAAATCCAATGTATTGTTTAGAATTCGTGAGTGTGTGAAGTTAGCTATAACGACTACTAATACGCTTCCCTAATAGACACATTAGTTTCAAACATTCAATTAATTATATAATATATTTAAACATTCAAAAATATATAATATTTAAAATAAATTAGTATCACTCTGAACGTATTCCATCTATGAGAGGGAGGAACGTGACTTCCTAGATCAATGGCTAATATTACCTGAAAATGATGCAAGTTGATTGAAATATTTTCTCTATCATTTTATGCAAATGGCCGACCAATTTAAAACATACGTACATCACCCATCGCATTGCTTTGTTACACTATTTCTGGTATGACCTGTCAACAAGCTCAAAATTATCTCTTTTATTTAAGCGACTTGTAAGGATAAACAAATATCCAAGCTTCACATTTATATATGGCCAAAGGAAACTTCTGAGCGACAGCTATTTATTCTTTTTGGTAGCCCAAGTACCTGTACACCAATTTTAAGATTCAAGTGCACATTAAAAAAAAGTTTTTCTTACAAAGTTTTTTTTAGATTTGATTATGAAATTATTTTTTATTTGAAATTGTAGATAATTTCAAGTTTATATTAGGGATTGTACAAATTTTATATCTTTGATTTATCATTTTTTAACAAATCTAAATAAATTTATATATATGATTGGGGAAGGGGTTCAATTATCATTCATGTTTTAAGAATCGTTTATTGGATTTTGTTAATTAAAAGCTCACTAAAAAATTATCTAGTGGATCAATAGTTGCTTATTGGTAGATCCAAGTGACTGAAAAAAAGAGCTAGTAATTAGAGGAATTGTGGAACTTTATTGATACCAGTTGTGCACAATTGTTGGGTATTTCTGTATATATATTGGATTAGTTGCAAGTGCAAGTTTTGTGATGGTCACAACAAACAGGCTAATGGGGCAATAGAGAATATGTATCGGACGTCAACTTGAAATGACCACTTTTACCTTTGCATGTATAACAAATCCCATCATGCTTGTTGTTATCACCCATAAGCCAAAACAATAGCTATAAGGACTTAAGTCACATATGAAGAAACCAAAAAAATAATCAGTCTAATGTAATATTTAAGATATTAGGGTTTGTAAAGTTAGCTATAATGGCTAGTGGTACCCTTTCCCTATACATTTTAAGTTGTAATTTAAAATTGAGGATTATACTTCATAACTTAAGGAGACCTAGTTAGAATTTAACATTTTAAGTATAGCATAGTTAGAATTCAACACGTTAAGTATAGTAAAGGTGAATTTTTTTTCTCAAACCACATCTATAAAATATATGGGTATTTTATTGCTCTTCAAAGGATTGGGGAGAATGATCTCAAAATCACAAGTTGACTACAATCTTCATCATTAAGATCTCTAATTATACATGCGATTTTTGAATTCTAGCTGTAGACACCTAAAAATGGTCAACGCTTGCGGAGTCATACTTTAACATTTGCACATTGCCTCATTTTAGGTTTTTGCGTCGCATTAACATTTTCTCCTATGTCATACACTTGGTCTTTATCATTTGTGAGCATCGAGTCATTCTTCTACATTCTTCATTCGTCTCGCTCTCAAATTTGGTCTTGTCAACAACACAATCTTCAATCATAATTTTGGTCGATCTTTGTCCTTGTCAATCTTGTCATATTGCGATCGATTCGTCATCGATCCTTGTCCTTTTCAATCATGTCAATTTGGTCAATTTGTCATTGATTTTTGTCAACCAATCTCAATCAAATCATTTATCAATCCAAAATCATGATCGAATCGACATCAAATCAATTTTATGTCAAGACCTAATTGTCATCTTTGCATTTCTAATTCATCTTCCAAGGTTTTATGATTTATTCATTTAATCTTGTTTGGCATTTTCCCTCTAGGTTAAATAATTTATTTATTTATCCTAAGTCTTCTTGTCACAATTAAATGTTTATTTAATTGGCTAATTAATTCCTCCTATTTTTGTAAATTAATTAATTAATGAGAAATTATTAATTAATTTACCTAATTTGCATCAATTTTCTAATTTCCAAGTCATCATTTCCAACTTAATTTTCTAATTTCTCCTAAATTCCTAAATGTCTATTTCTATTTTCAAAATCTTGTCATAAGTCCTTGCATAGCAATTTGTCATAAATTGTCATAAATTGTCATAAGTCCTTGCATAGCAATTTGTCATACACTTGTCATTTTTGCTATTCTTGATTTGAATTTCTATTCGAATCACTATCATGCTAATTTGATCATTTCTCCAATTTTTCTATAAATTGGATGAATTTCTTCAATCCTGATCCCTAATAATCACTTGCTTGTAATTACTTTGTCGAAATAATCGCTTTGTCAAAACAATCACATTTCGAGTACTCTTGCGCCATAATCTTGTCTATTTGCTTTCATCTCATGTGTATGCACTTGAAGGTGAGATCCACAAACAAAGGCTATTTGGAGAGGAAAGAAGAATAATGGAGCCGCATGAAGGAAGCATTCATATCTAAGTTTGGTTTGCATAGTATTTAGTTTTGAATGTTTTGTCTTTATGTCTTTATTGAGTGTGTTTAGGATAGATCATTACATTTAAGCTTTCGTGATTGAGCTAGATTAGTTTTTATATTGTTTATGATGATTTCCGATTTCCTACCTCACATTAATTGGTGAACCTGACGTGAACACTAACCATCTAACCCCTTAATTGTGTTTTTGAGTGCTTTTGAGGTGATTTGCAGGCCAAAAACCCAAAAACAAGGTAGTGCAGGGCTTTCTGGCGACTTATGCGCCTGTGTGAGACAACTTGCGCCTATGTTAAGCATTCTGCGCTTGTGTTAAAGACATTCTATGCCTGTGTCATGACTTTTGCGCCTGTGTCATGACTTCCGCACCTGTGTAAAGTTGAGAAACAGAGGTAAAAATGCAATGTTTTACTTGAAATTTGTTTTGTTTTTGCATTCTGTTTTCTATTTTTTGGTTTTTGGTACTAATTATCTGTGCAGCATCTTGGCATACGCATGGCAAAGACAAAAAATGAAATTACTAACATGTTTTATGCAGAATCGATAGTCAAAGAATAAACACCTCAAACTTCTAAATTGGGTTTTGCAGGTTGCCTTGGAGAAACAACTAAACTTGGTGTTTGCAATTAATTTTTAGGCACCTAGTGATTTCTAAATAGGATGGAATGAATCTATGCTTGATTTGATTGTTGAGTTTGACATTGGAGTAGGAGAGTATGCTCTCATCCTTCTTAGGGTGATCAGAAATCCAGATCTTCGATACCATGCTCATGTCTTTGATTGTGTGTCACCTTTAGAGGGCATGCCTTCCCGACCATTTGCTTTTGCAAGCAAGTGATAATCATGAGAAGGGAATGACCCAAAGTGAGTACGGCTAGAATACCTTGGCATTCTAGCTCACTATAAACAAATACCTGATGGGTGAAAGCTTTGAAGGAAGGGTTACGTGGGAATTGCAGTTACTTGGGAAGTGATGACCCTTGAACTCTTTCTCATATCAACATCTAAGTAGGACCTCATGGTCTAAATCGTTCTTGTGCAACTACATTTGTTTGGTATCTTGATGGGCTTAATGTCTCAATCACGTTTGCATGACATCGAGGAGTAATGCTTAACAGAAATCCTTACTAAACACCTTGTTTTTAGAGGCCAAAAACCCTTCTAGTTGCTTGAGAAGGACAAGTTTGGATACTTGGAAGAGATACTAAGTTCACCATGGGGAGATTTCCATGGGGACTGATGCTTGGCTGCCCTGAGAAGTGAGTGCCATGGAGGGGAGCCCGTGGGGTCAAGCATCTATGTATTCTCCTTGAATCCCATAATGAGTCTACCTCTCAAGTACCTAATGTCCTTGCCTACCATAAGAAATGTGGGAATGAGCATGATTGTCTTGAGTCTAAGTTGAAATATCTTGTATTCTTTGCTTGTCAAAATTTGAATTGCATCTCATTTCAAGAACAAGACAAATTGATTCAAAACAAGGTTAAACACAAGAGCATTTCATCCAACAAACTTCAAAACATCTTCAAACATGGTTGTCAAATTTTTTTTTTAAAATCTTATCTCAACATTCATGTCACTCAGATTTAGGTTCATCCTAGGTTTGCATTTTGCAAAGTCATTGGCAACTACCAAGGTTAGGTTTCATCTAGGTCATACTCCTTTGCATATCAATAAGGGTCACCCTTTTGCATGTGTCCTCTTGCATTAGAGTAATACCATTTCATAATTCAAACTTAGGTTGACATTGTCATACATTTGCATTTGCATGCCCTAGGTCCTTCATTATGTTTAGGTCATTATCATATCATATTAGGGTCACTTGCATAGTAATTGTCCCTTACCATATAGTGTCAAAACTAGGTTTTGTCATACTTGAGTAATCCAAATCTTTGATAAACCCTAAGTCGTTGTTAAGAAGTCTAGACCTTATCAAACCTTTTCTCTTTATGTCATTATTGTCATCTGGTCAAACCTAGCTTAGTATCCAAGCATATAGGTGAGACATTGTCATTTTGTCCTTTTGTCACTTGGTCCTTTTGTCCTTTGAGGTCTAGACATCATTTCAATTTCCTAAGGGTCTCTTTTTTAGATTTGCATTACAAAAAGTTTGTCAAAATCTTGAAAAACAACCAAAAACATAGGTTGCATTCTTGCCATAGATTGCATCTTCATTTATTTAGTTTGCATTTAGTTTCATATCATACATTATCCTTGAAAAATTCCAAAAATATTGCATTTGCATAGTGACATGTCTATTGAAACAAGGTTCCAAGCACCAATGATGCAACAAAGTTTGACATATCAACCGACAAGGCAATCACAATTATATCCAACCCAACAACAAGGCAATATCGATCAAACTTTTTATGATGAAACAAGTCTCCAAATACAAAAACTAGAGGAGAAACTAGCTCAAGAAAAGGAGATATTGGAACAAAAAGTGAAAAACATTGAGAAGAATAGATCACAAATGTCCAAAATGTTTCAAAAATTTCCAGGTCGAAATCCAAAGATTGAGCCAATTGATGTAAGATCTCTTATCGAACGATCAGACATACCAGCTCTCCTCTCCCAAATAGAGATGATGAAACAATTTCAAGAAAAGAGACAACATCAATTTCAACAATATGTGCCTCCACAACAAGAACAAGAAGGTGTTCACTATCAATCAGATTTTCAACCATCACAACCAATTGTTCAACAATTTCAACATATACAACCAACACAACCAATGGTTCAATTTCAACAATATGTCCAACCAACTATACAATGTCAACAAATAGTTCAACCAATGGTGGAATATCAACAAGTTCAATCAACATATCAATGTCAACAACCACAACCAAACATTCAAAAACAAAGGTTGTAGCACACACCAACCTAAGTTTCAAACATGTCGGAACAATTGAACCAAGTCCAATATCAAAACATGACATCAGATCAGAACCAAATCCTTACCAAACAAGTTCAAATCCCAGATACAACCATGTCAAAACCTCGAAAGAAAGGTGGCTCTATTTCAATGCTCTTAAGGAAATTACCAAGTGATTTTTTTGAGGAAGATCAAGATAATACAACTATGTCTAGCAATGCCTCATCCCCCCACAAAAAAATTGACTCTCCAGTGGCATCTATCCCTACACCTTTAGAAGTTTCACAAGAACCTTCCACATTCTCCTCATCAAACAATACACCCAAGGATGAAATTACCCAAGGGCTATCCATAATTGATTGCCAAGATAATTCAATTCATGATGCACATCCTTGTCATGTTTCAGAAATACAAGACCCAATGCCACCATGCACTTTATTGCCATTACCTATTTTAGAGGACCCCATTCAAATTCCCTCTTCCTCATGTTCAAGCATCGATTCCTTTCCAGAATCCATCACAAATGTTCAAAGTGCATTTCCTTCATCCCAAAACACTGAGCCCTTGTCAGAATCCTCCATAAATATCCAAAGTCTAACCCCATGTCAAGAGGATAATTTAGAGCATAAAGAAACGCATATTAAAATAGATCAAGATCAAGATCCCAAAACCTTATCATCCCATCCAATTGTTGACCAGGATCTCATCTTCCCAGACACTCATGATGATTCCCCTATTCTTGTCCATCCTATCGAAAGTCCTATTGACACTCCATTCCCCAAGCAAGATCAAGATATCCTAGTCCATCCAATCCCAAACAATCCCCTTCCAATTTATGAAAAAAATGTCCTTTCAAATCCCATTGACATTCCACTTCCTAAGAAAGATCAAGATATCCCTTCCATCCTTTCCGATGATCCCATTGAAAGTCAAGAGAAAAACACCTTTAAAGAGGATTCCAATGATCTTCCTCCTTGTCAAGATCAAATTATTCCTTTAAATCCTCCACAAGATCCACTTGTTCCTCCATCTCCTTGTCCTAATTCTCCATATACACTCCAAGATCACATTTCTTTTGATGATCCCATTATTTCTCCCATTCCATCTCTTGAAGAGCCTACCATTGAGCCATGTCCACCTCACAATCCTAGTCCCTCTCATGATCCTAATCCCCCTCATGATTCTAACGTGTCAATGCAAGATGTTCATGAACCCTCGACATGCATAATGGATTCTTCCAATTTGGTGCAACCCGATCCACTTCAAGATTTCATTATTTCTCTCATATCATATCCACCTCATAATGGACTCGCATCTTCTTCCCAAAGAAAAGAGTATCCTACAAGTCAAGATATTCATAAAGGCAAAGGAGTAGATCTTCATAAGAAAAAATCCCTTCATGTTAAAGAAAATATTAAGGGTCATGGCCTCAATGAAATTCCTCAAGACGTTGGTATCCCTCCATCAAAATCAAAACATACACCTTCCCCATCACACCTTCCATCCATCTTAGGTCCTTATATCCCTTCGTC
This sequence comes from Cryptomeria japonica, assembly GCF_030272615.1. Lineage (NCBI taxonomy): Eukaryota > Viridiplantae > Streptophyta > Pinopsida > Cupressales > Cupressaceae > Cryptomeria > Cryptomeria japonica. The sequence goes on from NC_081408.1 coordinate 443,235,083, forward strand.
CTCTATGCAAGGTCAACAAAGGCACACATCGTTGAGTAAATTTCATCAATCCAAAAGAATTCCATTTCATTCATATCCATCCATGCATTCCTTTCCCCCTCCAAGCAATTTGGATGCCAAGTACAAAAGTCATAAGTCTAAAAATCCACATGTATTCAAGGATCAACATGTCCAATATAATCGACATGTCAAAACAAAGAACAATATGATCTATAAAGAAAAAGAAATATACAAAAGGCCACAAAGGCCCACTGAGAAAAATAAAGCAAAGTCAAAATATATATGGGTTCCTAAATCCCTTGTGTAAGCAATGCACTCCAAGGAACCACAAAAGCATGAAAAATCAAAAACCATGTGGATCCCTAAGCGGCTCCTTGAAGCACAAAAGCCTAAAGAAACATCCAACTTGGCATCCAAAATTGCTATTCTTCCATCCAAACATTCCAAGTCTATTCCTCCATCACCTTCTTTATCCATTTTGGGCCCCTATGTCCCAAAATCCGTAGCTATTCCTTCATCAAAATCTCCATATCCAAAACCCACTCTTCCTCCATCATTCCATCACCCCTCAAGGTGTGTGCCAATGTCGATCTTGCCTACATTTCCATCCAGTGAAGCACAGTTCTTCCAATACCCTATCCATTATCCAATGCATATTTTCCCTCCTTCCATCCCTCTGATCCAATCCTTTGCATAAATCCTTGCCTTAGTTTCATCTTATTTTCCATGTCCTTATCCTACCAACATCTTTGAGCATACTTTTAAAGGTCATGGTCCATTTTTTTTTTCAAGGCTACTATCCAAACAAAAAGACGCTTGAGTCCTTCTTCCATCCCCTATCATGTGTCCATCTTCTATTGAAAAAGTCAAAAAAAAATTTTAAAAAGAAAAAAAAAATGAAAAAAAAAAAAAAGAAAAATAATTTGTCCACTGGTGGAAACCTGGCAAACAGGCGCTTTGGGCAAGTACCATGATGAAAACCTGGCAAATAGGCGTCATGCGTAATTTATGCACTTCTTGCACACCACACTTGGGGGCAGGTTTCCTCCTTCATGTCCTATTGCCCTTCATTATCCTATCGAACCCCTGTCATTACCCTCCATTATCCTATAGTCCATCATATCCATTTCCTCTTTCCACCTTTGATCTTGACAAGGTTGATGATCGTCATGAGCATCATGCATCTTGTTTGCAGCTTTTAGTCTATCATAGCTTTTTGGTCATTTATCCATTTGCTTATTATAACCTTTCATCCATATTCCCTATCTTATTGCTACTTTCTGCCACTATCCCTTAGCCTACCTCGACCTTCAGTCCATGTCCCTTATCCATTCTTGGTCTTGCTTATCTTATCCATATCTTATCACTATCCATACTCTCTTTCTATTCCTTGATCTTGATCTGATATAAGGACGCAAAATTTAAACATGGTTTTAAACACCTCTTGACATGTCCCACATGCCATATCACTGCTTTACATTGTCATATCCAATCGCTTGTCCCATTGTCTCTATGATAAAAGGCCTTTGTCTTCCCTCTATCCACCAACATTTCAGCAAGCCTATTTATTCACCTATCATATTCCTTGCCTTGCTAGACACTGGGGGCAAAATCATAAAAATCATATAATGTCCTGAAGAAATCCAAACAAAAAAAAAATCACATAATGTCCTGAAAAAATTTTTAAAAAATTGGAAAAGTCCTGAAAAAATCTCTAAAAGAAAAATTGAAAAATGTCCTAAAAAAAATCTCAAAAAAAAATTGAAAAAGTCCTGAAAAAATCTCTAAAAAAAAAATTGAAAAATGTCCTAAAAAAAATCATAAAAAAAAAATTGAAAAATGTCTTGAAAAAAATCCCCAAAAAATTGAAAAATGTCCTGAAAAAAAAAATCCCTAAAAATCATATAAAGTCCTGAAAAAAATGAACACAAAAAAAAAATTGAAAAATCTCGAAAAGCATAAACAAAAAAATAAATAAATGATCCCTTTATGCATAGACAGATCCCTGAGCATCCCTCCAACGACATGCAATCATACACTGTGCTTTAATGAAATCATGCTTAAATAGATGAAACTTTTCAATTAAACCAGACATTCAAACTGATCACAATTGTTATAACAATCAAACATCAGCATCACTATCAGTCGTCCTTGGCTAATATCATGGGTCTTATACAGGGTGTGGTATACTCGAAACCAGACTGTGTCCTGTCTTAGACGGGGTACTGCATTCCCTGAAACCAGACAGCATGATCGTTCTATCAACACTTTCAACTTTTGACAATGAAGATCAAGGCGTTTGTTTGATTTATTGGCATCTTATCTTTTTTATTGATTTCTCTTCGGTCATGTTCCTATGTTGCTCGATGATGTCACTGAGTGATTTAGAGTGACCGGGAAGGTTCATGGTCCCTTTCTTTTTATTGTGATTGTTGTTTGTCTGTGATGTGTCTGTCTTTTGCAAAAAGGTTTGCATTTCAGCTCTGGCCTTCAATGCCATGATGCTATGCATCCATTTTGCTACATTAAAATAAAGGTTCTCACCTACAAAGTGCATTACTGAAAGCAAGTTTTTCTTCATCTCTAATTGTCCTCCGTCTCATTTTCTTCTTACTAACATTTCTTCCATCAGTTCGGATAGTCAGTTCGGTCCAGTGCTCTGATTTCTCCACACACATATGCTGCATCCTGCATTCATTGGTTAGTACATAAGCATCACATCAAGCATTTTATTCATTCCATATTATAAATGCATCAACAAAAAAATATATATCCATACATATTCCACAATGGTACATAAACAGTGCATAAGTCATCCATACCTGGAAAATAACATAAGTCATAACACATTGCATCCCATCATATCGATGCATATCATATCATATGTCAACATAATATCGGAGTACAAAATTGGACTGTCTGTCCTCAGTATGGCCCGCAGGCTGACTACAAAATGTCAAACTACATAATGTCCATCTGTCTCTGTCATAAGGAGCACGTGCCTCTATCACTGGGTGCTCCCTCTGTCCTCCTCATCCCTGGCATGTCTCGCGGATGATGTCCCTCCTGGTCCTGGCTGTGGTGGTCTCATAGGTCCACTCACCCCCATGTTTCTCAATGACCTCCGAGAGCGTGCCCTACTCTCTGTCCTTGATCGTGCCCGATATGAAGGTGCTCTCTGCTCTGGTGGAACTGCACTCTCATATAGTGTCCTCCAATGGCGTATCTCCTCTCTGGTCTCTACCAGCATCTGTGCCATCTCGCGTGCACTGGCGTCCCGAATCGACCCAATATACTCAGTGATTCTCTGTTCCTCTCGTTGTGCTTGAGCAATTGCTACATCTTGAGCCCCTGTGAGTCTGGCTATCTCTGCTCTGAACTGATCCTGTTGTCTCTCTAATGTCGCAATGTGATCCTGCTGACTCGCTATGATAGCCCTGCACATCTCCATCTCCTCTGTCCTAGCTGTCTCCGGCTCTATGGGTATATCCTGCAATGCCTCTGCTCGCCTGAATCTGGCTCATCCTCCTCATCCTCGTCATCCCCACCATCCTCATCTCCGTCCTCATCATCCCCATCATCCTCATCCTCATCATCTCCCTCCTCCTCTCTTGTGAGTGGGAAGTCCTCCTGTCGCCTCGGTACTGGAATATCCGGATCTGTCAATGGCACTGGCCGTAGTCGTGCAAACCATCTCTCATACTCCTCTGTCATCCCGACGTCCACCACATCTGATCTCCAATCCCACTGTCTCTGCTGTAGCTGTGAGAAGTTAGCATATGCTATGTGTGGTTGTATCATACTCCCCCACTGACTCGTCTCTCTGTGAGATTGGGCAAAGTGTGCAGTCCTCCTAGGTACATCCTGCCTCTCTCCAAACTATCGTCTGACTCTCTCTGGTAGGTACAACTCAATCACTCTCTGGTGATTCACTGGTCACCCAATTAGGTACCTCTCCTGTCTACAATATGGTAGCTCATCACTATCATCTAACCATCCCGGACAATCACGATATGGCCTCCATATGAACTCTCTCAGTCTGTCTAGCTCATGTCGCCAATACAATATGTATCCAAAAGGACCCTGTCTCAGTGCTCCCCCATAGCAATACACATATGGTCGATGTGGTACTACCTGTCTCTCTGTAATCGGTCGACATATGGCTATGTGCTCAAATGCCCATACCTGTAGCAATGTGCCTCCATAGCTCAAAGTCTGCACTCCCTGATATGCTATCTGATGCAACTGAAAATATAGCATAGCCAGTACACATGGTCCCCATGTGTACACCATCCCCTCTATCGCCATCCGCTCTAGCACTCTTCTCCATCCAATAGGGAATCCATGTCCTTGTCTGTCTCCTGCTAGTAGACATGCTATCACCACTGCTATCACCACGTATCATCGATCATACTCTAATGCCATGGTCTCCCAACCGATCTCCCTCTCTACGATATCCAGATCATCTGCGTCGCACTCAAATAATCTGCACAACGCATCTCTCCCTGTCACTAGGTCATACTCTACCATCTCTCCATGAATCGAAATGCGAAGGATACGCCATACGTCCTCTAGTGTCACCGTCGCCTCTCCAGTCGCCAGATGGAACGAGGAGGTCTCTGAATGCCATCGCTCTACTAATGTGGTAAGCAGTCCTGTGTTTGCCCTAATCTCGGGCATGAATTTAACATAGTATATCCCTAGTCCTGCTAAGGTATCTCTGTCTATGCTCCTAAGTCTATGTCGTAGCATGAAGCAATCTAGTCAGTTCTCTCATGTGATCAATGGATACTGTCAACTCTGCATCACAATAGGGGCATATTTTGTCAATTTTAGAGTTTGCTCCTACGGGTTGCATTTCCTCATTTTCATGTCCAAATTAGGGTGTTTTTCATCTAATCTGACCTATCCTACTCTTATCCCCCCTTTCCGGATCATTTGCATGCTGTTTTGACCAAAATTAGGGTTTCCAATGCACAACTGCACCTGTGTCAAAGAACCTGCACCTGTGTCATGTAACCTACGCCTGTGTACCCTACACAAGCGCAGAAGACCCCACACAAACACAGGATTCGCCCTACACAAGCGCAGAAGTTAGTTTCTGCATTCCCTGTGGGCCTCGCAATGTCCCGCAAGCAAGCAAAATTCATGAAATTGAAAACATGGGTTTTTGAGATCCATACCGCGTCAGCCGGTCATCTGAATGTGTGTACATGTTCTCCGAGGTCATCTACCATTGGAATGTTCGCCATCTCTCTGCAAGTGTCCTTTTCCAGAGCAACAAATTCTCCTCTTGGGCTAGTGCAAATGAGCAATTTTCCCTCTCTTGGTCTCATTTATAGATCTTGGTCAGTGCATAGATGGACATGTACCCTCTCCATCTTATGTTGGTCACAATCTTTTGTGTCTTTGATTGCTTGTCCTTTGTGCATCCGATCTCCGATTGTCAGTTCGTTCGATCCTATCATTTTTATCGATCAATTGGCCTCTTTTCTGCATTTTTTCGGCCAATTCCTCGAGGGGGCATGCATATATCATTATTATTGTCTGGGGCATTTTCATTATTGTTCTTTGAAACAACGCTTAAAATCGCATTGTCTCAAAGAGGGGCAAAATGTAGACACCTAAAAATGGTCAACGCTTGCGGAGTCATACTTTAACATTTGTTCATTGCCTCATTTTAGGTTTTTGCGTCGCATTAACATTTCTCCAATGATTCGTACTTGGTTTTTATCATTTGCGAGCATCGAGTCATTCTTCTACATTCTTCAGTTGTCTTACTCTCAAATTTGGTCTTGTCGACAACAATCTTCAGTCATGATTTTGATCAATCCTATCCTGTCGCATCAATGTGCATGCTCATTTTGGACATCGTTAATCCTAATTAGGGTTTTGTCCTCTTATCAATCTTCTCATTTTGCGATCGATTTGTCATCGATCGTTGTCATGTTCAATCTTGTCATTTTGCAATCGATTCGTCATCGATCGTGGTCATTTTAATCTTGTCATCTTGCAATCTAGTTTGCCGTCAATCCTCGTCCTCTTGTCAATTTTGTCATTTTGGATCAATTTGTCATTGTTCCTCGTCAATTGGCACATTTTTATCAATCAAATCATTTATCAATTCAAAATCATGATCGAATCGACATCAAGCCAATTTTACATCAAGACCTAATTGTCATCCTTGCATTTCTAATTTATCTTCTAGGGTTTCGTGATTTAATCATTTAACCTTGTTTGTCATTTCTTCTTTTAGGATTAATAAATTATTTATTTATCCTAAGTCTTCGTGTCACAATTAAATGTTTCATTTAATTGGCTAACTAATTATTCCTATTTTTGTGAATTAATTAATAAATGAAAAATTATTAATTAATTCACTCAATTTCCTAAAATTCCCTCTTTGTGAATTATTAATAAATGAGAAATTATTAATTAATTCACTAATTCCTAATTTCATCATTTCTAATTCTTAATTTGCATCAATTTCTAAATTTCTGAATTTCTTAATTCCTAATTTCCACCTAATTAACTTGTCTCTAGTTCTCCCTAGTTTTGTGCTTCATGCGTCATACTCTTGACATAGCAAGATGTCATAAGGTTCTAGTTCTCTAAGCTTTGCATTGGCAATATGTCATAATTCATGACATAGAAGGTGTCATAACCTTCTTCTTTCCACTCAATTGTGCCATTTTTGAAATTAATTGCTTCTAATATCCATTTCATGCTAAATTTGATCCTATCTCCAATTTATTTATAAATTGGATGATCTTTATCAATCAAAGCTAATTGGTAATTACATTGTCGAAATAATCACTTTGTCAAAGCAATCACATTTCGAGTACTCTTGATCAACCATCTTGTCTACTTGCTTTCAATCATGTGTGTGCACTTGTAGGTGAGATCCACAACAAAAACTATTTGGAGAGGAAAGAAGAACAATAGAGCCGCATGAAGGAAGCATTCATATCTGCATATGGTTTGCATAGTATTTACTTTTGAGTGTTTTATCTTTATGTCTCTATTGAATGTGTTTAGGATTGATCATTAAATTTAAGCTTTCGTGATTGAGCTAGATTAGTTTTTGATTTGCTTGTGATGATTTCCAGATTCCTATGCTACATTAATTGGTTTTTTTTTCTCTTATCAATCTTATGTTGGTCACGGTCTTTTGTGTCTTTGATTGCTTGTCCTTCATGCATCCGATCTCCGATTGTCAGTCCATTCGATATTGAATTAACTTCCTAATTTCCCCCTATTTTCTAATTTCCTAATTTTAATTTTCACCTAATTAACTTGTCTCTAGTTCTCCCTAGTTTTGTGCTTCATGCGTCATACTCTTGACATAGCAAGATGTCATAAGGTTCTAGTTCTCTAAGCTTTGCATTGGCAATATGTCATAATTCATGACATAGAAGGTGTCATAACCTTCTTCTTTCCACTCAATTGTGCCATTTTTGAAATTAATTGCTTCTAATATCCATTTCATGCTAAATTTGATCCTATCTCCAATTTATCTATAAATTGGATGATCTTCATCAATCAAAGCTAATTGGTAATTACATTGTCGAAATAATCACTTTGTCAAAGCAATCACATTTCGAGTACTCTTCATCAACCATCTTGTCTACTTGCTTTCAATCATGTGTGTGCACTTGTAGGTCAGATCCACAACAAAAACTATTTGGAGAGGAAAGAAGAACAATAGAGTCGCATGAAGGAAGCATTCATATCTGCATATGGTTTGCATAGTCTTTAGTTTTGAATGTTTCATTTTCATGTCTCTATTGAGTGTAATTAGGATTGATCATGGCAATTTGCTTTTGTGATTGAGCTAATGATTAATGTTTATATTGGTTTGATGATTTCCAATTTCCTAGCTACACCAGTATTAAGCATTAAGTTTGTTAAAGTTGTTTTTGGTTTGAATTTATTTGACAACTGATTGACCCCCCCCCCTCTTAGTTGTCTCTGGGACCTAACAAGATCCCTATTGTCGGTCTATGCAATAAGGGTTGCTGCTATTCAGGAGCTGAGATCATTAGACAAGTCTAAGGTATCCCTATACTCCATCATTGCAAAGTTGATAGCCTATGAGCTAACTAGTTTTGATGGCAATGTTCAAAAGACTGAATCAGCTTTTAAAGCTTCTGATGTACCATCCAGAAAAGGAAAAGAAGCTAGCACTAGTGGTGAACCAAGATAGAGTAGAGAAATGGATGACGAGGAGATTCTGATGGCATTTGAAGCTCTTCTTGCCAGGAAACTTCCTAAAGGAACAGGAAAATACAGAGGTAAGCTACCTTTGAAATGCTTTTCTTGTAACCGGATAGGACATATTGTTGTAAACTGTCCTAATGGTGACAACAAGGACAAACCGGAAAGGTTCAAGAAATTCAAAGGAGGAAACCGGAGAAACTATTTTGTGGCAGTTGATGAAGGTGTCACAGATGAGGAATCAGAGGATGAAGAAAATGAAGATATTGTGTTTGTTGCTATCAAGGAAGATGTGTCAGACAAGAAGGCTCTTGTCTCCCGGTTTGATAATTCCAATGAGTGGATCATTGACAGTAGCTGTTCTCACCATATGACTGGTGACCGGAGCAAGTTTCTGTCCTTGAAAGAGTATGATGGTGGTGTGGTTCACTTTGGCAGTGATGCACCATGTATGGTCAAAGGTAGAGGGTCCATCTCTCTGAATGGAAAGAGTAGTGCTGACAATTTGTACTGGGTTGATTGTCTCAGACACAATCTCCTAAACGTTGCCCAGCTGAATGACAGTGGCCTCACTCTGGAATTCAAGAATGGAGTTTGCAGAATCAAAGGAAAGAATGGTGAATTGGTAGCCACCGGCATGCAGACTAAAGGTAACCTATTTCAGCTAACTGCAAATATAAGTACATGTTGTAGCATCCTAAAATTGCGACACTTACAATTTCAATTGCATTTGGGTCTTCACGATGGCGATGCAACACGGAACCTGAATGGAGACCCCGAAACTTGTTCATGACATCAAAAACTGCATTTCTCAGCACCCTGGCCTGATCCTCCTTGCACCCCGCTATCCCTGGAGGTGGGACCATGGTGCCCAGCGCCCTGGTCCTTCAAGACTAGGGTTCCCAGCGCCCTGGTCCCCCAGGACCATGGTGCCCAGCGCCCTGGTCCCTGGCCCTATTTTGGGCCCGGTCTCTTATGGGGCTTCGGGTCTTTAAGTTTGCAAATTGAAAAATAATGTTTCCTGGTCGGCCTAAGGTCGGGAAAATCAGTCTATCAGCCCTAATTGACAAGTATATAAACTACTTTTCCTCTCCTAGAAAGGGAGAGAAAGGGAAGGACATATGTGCGTAAGAGGCGAAAGCGATATTCAAACATTCAAACATTCAAGCATTCAAGCATTCAAGCATTCCTTCAAGCAATTGAGCATTCTAAGTCTCCATTCAAGGCTAAGTGTTGCATTCAAGACAAGGATTCAACCATTGAAGAGGAGATCACATACAACATACAACATACTACATACATTACACCTTCGCATGTAAGAATACAAACATTCTTACAACAAGGTATCAATACTTGTTTACATTACAAACATTTACATTTACAGCATTCTCATTTCTTGGTTAATTCCAAAATCGGGGTTTGACCTAAAGGCAAACCCCTCACCCCTAACCCCCCAATCGTCCTCTCTTTTCTGTGTGTAGGTTGCAGGTATGCAGCTGTAATTGAAGATCTAGAATCCTTGTGCAGAGACGAACAGATCCCCCTTCGTTTCCCAGATTTTTCAGAGGACCGTGTGCACGCTGGGCGCCATCGTCCTGTCAACTTTCGCTCAAATTTGCAGAACAACACCGTCTCGACATTTTACTGCTAATTCCAGGTCCGCAGCTTCATCCCATATCCCTATCTCTGTTTATAAGCGAATCTTTCCTACTTTACATGCATTCCTAGTTCAATCATTCTTTCCACATTTCTTTACAAAAGAGGGTATCCTTGCTATCACAACCCTTGAAACTCATTTAGAATCCAATCTTGCGTTGTGTGGGATTGGATCTTGTGGGTTTCAACCCCTCTTTTGAATGTAAAGTCTCCCCTAAGTGAAAACCATCAACCCTAGTGACTCTCCCTTCTCTCTCCTTGGAGTTGGGGAGGGGAGAACAACTAGGGTTTGATTTTTCCGCTTTACACATGTCTTATGGCTAAATTTGATGATAGCTGGATATGGCATAGGAGACTCTGCCATGTAAACTTTGATAACATTGTGAAGGCTAGTAAGATCAAGGCAATTAGAGGGTTGTCGGTGCTAAGCAAACCGGACAACACCTTGTGCAGAGAGTGTCAATTGGGGAAAATGTCTTCCTCAACCTTTAAAGGTAAATCTTTCACTGCTGACAATTTGCTTGATCTTGTGCATACTGATTTGTGTGGTCCTATAAAAACTAGGAGTGTGCAGGGTGATAGGTACTTCATGATTCTCACTTATGACTGCTCAAGAATGATGTGGGTCACATTCTTGAAAGATAAGTCTGAAGCTTTTGTAAAGTTTAAAGCCTTCAGAGCATTAGTGGAGAAGGAAAGTGGTAAAAGGATCAAGTGCCTGAGAACTGATCAAGGAGGGGAATTCACTTCTAGTGAATTCAACAAGTACTGTGAAGAACATGGCATCAAGAGACAACTGTCTGCCCCCTGGACTCCACAGTAGAATGGCCTAGCAGAGAAGAATAACCGGATTGTGGTTGAAGCAGCTAGAACCATGTTGATTCAAGGAAAGGTAGCTCACACCTTTTGGAGAGAAGCAGTGAGCACTGCAGTCTATACAATGAACCGGGTACTCATCAAGAAAGGTAAGGATAAAACTCCTTATGAGTATTGGACTGGTAAGACACCTGTGGTTAGCTACTTTAGAGTGTTTGGTAGCAAATGTTACATCAAGAGGAGTGAACACCAGAGCAAATTTGATGCAAAATGTGATGAGGGAATATTCCTAGGGTATTCCACCAAGAGCAAAGCTCTCAAGTGTTTCAACAATAGGACTCAGACAATTATGGAAAGCATCAATGTAAGAGTTGATGAAACCTCTAAGAAAACTGAGGAAACCGGCAGTGAGCAAGCGGTAAACGAACCGGTTGCAACCCTCTGGGAACCGGTTGTTAGCCAATCGAGTACCAATAATAGTGTTCCTACACTTGCAAATGTAGATGTTGATACTGATGGAGATGAGGATGAAGAAGAAAAGCAAGAGGAATCTATCAAGACCATTCCTCGGTATGTCAAGTTGAATCATGATCCTAAGTAGATCATAGGAGATAAGGATGCATGAATCCTTACAAGACGAAAGGTCAAAGAAAACTCATGTATGATCTCTGAATTTGAGCCTAAATCATTCAAAGAGGCACATAAAGATGAAGACTGGATCAAGGTAATGGAAGAGGAACTTGACCATATAGAGAAAAATGGTACATGGTCTTTGGTACCCAAACCGGAGCATAAAAATGTCATTGGTACCAAATGGGTTTTCAGAAATAAGCTGAATGAGGATGGCACAATGATTAGGAACAAAGCCAGACTGGTGTGCAAAGGATATGCTCAAGAAGAAGGAGAAGACTATGGAGAAACCTTTGCTCCTGTGGCCAGATTGGAAGGAGTTCGCATGCTTCTTGCATATGCAGCTTTTAAAGGTTTCAAAGTGTATCAAATGGATGTAAAATCTACATTCCTAAATGGTGTACTTGAAGAGGAGGTGTATATAGAGCAATCAGATGGGTTTTCCCTATTTGAAGACAGTGACATGGTATGTAGGCTACATAAAGCCTTATATGGTTTAAAGGAGGTACCTAGAGCATGGTATGAATGTCTGCATTCCCATCTTGTGAAGATTGGATTTGAGAGAACAAGTGAAGATAGCAATATCTACTTGAAGTCTAAAGGAGATCAGATTTTGATCTATGAGGTATTTGTTGATGATATTATCTTTGGTGGAGATGACAAGATGAGTCATGAGTTTGCAGATGAGATGAAGAAAGAGTTTGAAATGTCACTCATAGGGGAGATTAAATTCTTCATTGGATTGTAGATCCAACAGATGAAAGATGGAATCTTTATCACTCAATCCAAGTATGTCAAAGAGGTGTTGAAGACCTTTGGCATGGAAGATAGCAAACCGGTTGGTACTCTGATAGTGACCGATTGTAAACTATCCAAAGAAGATGACTCAACATTGGTTGATGAGAAGGAATACTAATCAATGATTGGTAAGATGCATTATGTAGTGCATAGCAGACCGGATATTGCACATGCAGTTGGCATTACTGCAAGATTCCAGAAAATCCCAAGAGAATCCCACTTGGTTGCAGTCAAGCGGATTCTTAAGTATCTCAAGGGAACTGTTGACTCTGGATTGTGGTATCCATATAGCAAGGATTTCAACTTGAAAGTATACACAGATGCTGATTGGGCAGGCAATATAGATGACCGGAAAAGAACAACCGGTGGTGCATTCTTTCTCGGTGGTAGACTGGTCTCATGGATGAGTAAGAAGCATAGTTGTATCTCTCAGTCTATAGCGGAAGCAGAGTATGTTGCAGCTTTCATGAACTGCACTTAGACAATTTTGATGAAGCATGTATTAAATGGCTTCAAAGTTCCTGTATCAGAACCGGTAAGTATATTTTGTGACAATACTAGTGCAATCAATATCTCCAAGAATCCGGTTTTACATTCTAGAACCAAGCACTTTGAGCTTAAGTATCATTTCTTGAGGGAAAAGGTTCAGAACAAAGAGATTGCACTAGAACATGTTTCCAGTTAGGAGCAGTTAGCAGACATATTCACCAAGCCTCTCCCAAAGGCTACATTTATGTACTTAAGAGGTAAATTAAGGGTGTTTCCCTTTTAGCAGGTAAACTAAAGGTATATGCTCCACATCAGTCAGGTATTGCATAGTCAAATTTTTCTTCAGGATTGATGTGTTGAAGGATGCTACTCCTCAGGGGGAGAAGCATAATGGAACAGGGAAGCTTGTGCCTCCACTTTGGCATTGTTGTCAAAGGGGGAGAAGATGTGAAGCGGAGAAGATATCTATAGAAATTGGGGGAGAAGATGTGAAGCAGAGAGATATCTTTGTATATTGCCAACAATGCCAAATGGGGAGATTGTTGGCATTATGTGAACTGGTATGAGGACATAATGCCATTGTATGTTGTCATTGATGTCAATATGCTGAAGAGGTGAGAACCGACATATATGAGAACCAGTATAACACTGTGAACTGACATTTGTGCCAAAGTGAAGCAGTGTGTTTGTTCAAGGTGAACCGGCATATGGTTATGGGAACCGGCACATGGAAGAATTGTATGACTACTGGTCGGTAGTCTCAACTTCAAGGTTTCTGGTTGAAGTACTTCAAGCTTGTGTGGCTCAACCGGTGAATTTGTGTGATGAGTTAGCATGGTAACGAAGAATAGATCATGTTTCCACATAAGCCTTGTGCACGTGAAGGATCTTGCATGAAGGAGATTGTTCCTATCTACCTCAAGAATGTGCAAAGTTTGTAAATGATGATAACATGTGATGGGTTATCAGCCGCTATGAAATCGGTGGAAATGGATGATGGAGAATGTCTTGAGATTGGATCAAGACTGTTGCATTTAATGCAGTGTGCTCAACGGTTAGGATTGAACCGTTTGAATTCCTTAACCTAACAGGTTTTAGGGTTTAGGGTTTATGCTACCGACCTATCTATTTTCCTATAAGGTCGATGTTGTGATTCTTTATGAGGTTGTTGGCAAAAGTTGTGTGTGTATCCAAGAGAAGAGATACGTGATTCTTGCCAGACCAAAGGAGAGAAGTGATTCCTACAGAGTGTAAGTGCAGAAGGTGAGGAGGACCTTAAGCGGATCTACATTGGCATTGAGTGTTGTTACCAGATCATTGTAATACCTGTTGATCTCTAACCACTTCAACAGTTGAGAAATCCCTTAACAGAGTAGCTTTAACCGGCTTGTTGTAAATCCTTTAACAGGGTGACTCAAAACCATTGAGTTCTTGAAATTGTCTAACAAGGTAACCTTTAACAGGGTTTAACCCTTAACCGGGTGATCCCTAACAGGATCGGTTTCTAACAGAACCTATTGTATCAGTCTTTAACCGGACAAGGCTCCTAACAGAGAAGACTTATAAAGAGTTCAAAAACAAGCTTGTGGGTATTCATCCCCACCGTGGTTTTTCCCAGTTGGGTTTTCACATGAAAAATATGTGTGTCATGTGTGATGTCTTCTCATGTGATGCTTTGTTATTTTCTGTCAAGTGGTGAATCATGTTGATCTTGTTGCTTATATGTATATATTTGATGGTAGATTAATTGTTCATGCATAAGGGTGAAATGGAAATGAAGTGTTAGAGTATATGAGAAGATAGGTGTCAATCGGTTTATGCTTGTCTTAGTTATTCTGGATTTTGCCGGTTGTACTCTGTTTAAGGATTGGTGTTATTGTTTGTCTGTCAATGCATAGTGTCTGCTGACAAACTGGTTTAAGAGTGTGTTTTTGTCTGTACTAATTCACACACGCCCCTCTCAGTACCGGTTTGGTACTATTATGTTTATCATTGAGTTATCACTATTCTCGTTGGATGATCTTATGTCTTGTATGCAATTGATGAATAAATCATGAACAGATAGTACCAAACCAGTACAAAAAGGGGGGTGAATAAGTACAGGCAAAAACACTTTTCTTGAACCGGTTTGACTGCAAATAGTGCACTTGACTGGCAAGCACTAACACCGGTCTAAACCAGATTACTATCGGTAAAACACAGTAAGAATGTCAAAGACATAAACCGGTAACCCTTAGCTTTCCATACAATCTAATACCTCATTTCCTCTTCACCCTTATGCATAAACAGGTAATCTATCATCAAAAATATAATGACTGCTAGTTCAACATAGTTTACCAGTCTGACATAAAACACTAAACCATCACATGAAAGGCATCACACATGACACATTTATTTTTCACGTGGAAACCCAACTGAGAAAAACCACGGTGGGGATGAATACCCACAAGTTGTTCTTGAACTCTTTTGAAGTCTACTCTGTTAGGGGCCTAGTCCGGTTTAAGACTATTACAATAGGTTCTACTAGGAACCGATCCTGCTAGGGATCACCTAGTTAAGGGATGGCTAAATACTTGGTTAAAGGTTAGAACCCTGTTAAAGGTTACCTCGCAAGAGGATTTAAAGAACTCATTGAATTGAGTCACCCTGTTAAAGGATTTACACAAAATCCTGTTAAAGCTACCCGGTTAAGGGATTTTCCAACTATTGAAGTGGTTAGAAGTCAATAGGTAATATACTGATCTAATAACAACACTCAATGCCAATGCAGATCCACTTTAGTTCTTTTCTTTTGCAGTCACACTGTGCAGGTATCAACACACTTCTCCGGTCTGGCAAGAATCAAGTATCACTCACTGGGATACACAAATAACATTTGCCAACAACTTCAAAATAAAAAACATCATCGACCTTATAGGAAATAGATAGGTCGATAGCATAAACCCTAAACCCTAAACATTTAGGTTTTACAATCCAGTCAGTTCAATCCTGACCGTTAAACACACTACATCGAATACAATTGTCTTGAACAGATCTCAAGACGTTCTCCAATGCTCATTCTTTGCTGCTTTAGGAAGTCGATAACTCATCACGCACTCTCCACCATTTACAAAGACTTTGCACATTCCCGAGGTAGATAGGATCACTCTCCATGCAATATCCTCAAGCAAATCCTTCACGCGCACAAGACTGACGTGGCAACACTTATCTAGATTCATACAATGCTAACTCATCACAAGATGTCATCGGATGAATCGCACAATCTTGGAATGCATCAATCGGAAACCCTGAAGATGAGACTACCAACTGATAGTCGTGCCAAATAAAACCCCAATACAAAACTTCCATTTACCGGTTCTCATTCCAACATACCAGTTCACCTTGAACAAACATACCACTTCTCTTTTTCACAAATACCGGTTTACATCATCATACTAGTTCTCTTGCCAGTTTGCTTACTACAACATACCGGTTCATACTTCAGCATATTGACATCAATATCAGCATACAATATCATCATGTCATCATGCTCAGCACATATGCCAACAATCTCCCCCTTTGGATGTGCAATGTTTGGTCTGCTATGTACTACATAGTGCAATTTACCAATCATTGATCACTATTCTTTCTCATTTACCAACACTGAGTCATCCTCTTTTGATAATTTACAACCGGTCACCATCGGTGTACCAACCGATTTGTTGTCTTCCATGCCAAAGGTCTTCAATACCCCTTTGACATACTTGGACTGAGTGATAAAGATTCCATCTTTCATTTGTTGAATCTGTAGTCCAATGAATAACGTAATCTCCCCTATAAGTGACATCTCAAATTCCTTTTTCATTTCATCTGCAAAATCATGACTCATCTTGTCATCTCCTCCAAAAATAATGTCATCAAAAAATACCTCACAAATTAGAATCTAATCCCCTTCTGACTTCAGATAGATATTGCTATCTTCACTTGTTCTCTTAAATCCAATCTTCACAAGATGGGAGTGCAAGCGTTCATACCATGCTCTAGGTGCCTTCTTTAGTCCATAAAAGGATTTATGTAGCCTACACACCATGTCATTGTCTTCTAATAGGGCAAACCCATCTAGTTGCTCTATATACACCTCCTCTTCTAGTATTCCATTCAGGAATGCAAATTTTACATCCATTTGGTATACTTTGAATCCCTTGAAGGCTGCATATGCAAAAAGCATACGAACTCCTTCCAATCTGGCTAGTGGAGCAAAGGTTTCTCCATAGTCTTCTCCTTCTTCTTGAGCATATCCTTTGCAAACCAATCTGGCTTTATTTCTTACCACTGTGCCATCTTCATTCAACTTATTTCTGAAAACCCATTTGGTGCCTATGACATATTTATGCTCAGGTCTGGGTACCAAAGACCATGTACCATTCTTTTCTATCTGGTCAAGTTCCTCTTCCATTGCCTTGATCCAGTCTTCATCTTTATGTGCCTCTTTGAATGTTTTAGGCTCAAATTCAGAGATCATGCAAGAGTTTTCTCTGAAATTTCTTCTTGTAAGAATTCTTGTATCCTTGTCTCCTATGATCTTCTTTGGATCATGATTCATTTTTACATACCTAGGAATGATCTTAGTTGTTTCCTCTTTCTTTTCTTCTTCATCCTCATCTTCATCAACATTATCATCTACTGGTGTATGAGCACTATTACTGGTGCTAGGTTGTTTTGCAACCGGTTCCCAGAAGGTTACTACTGGTTCATCTCCTACTTGCTCACTGTCGGTTTCCTCAGATTTCTTAGAGGTTTCATCAACTCTAACATTGATGCTTTCAACAATTCTTTGAGTCCTATTGTTGAAACATTTGAGAGCTTTTCTCTTTGTGGAATACCCTAGGAATATTCCCTCATCACATTTTGCATCAAACTTGCTCTGATGTTCACTCCTCTTGATATAACATTTGCCACCAAACACTCTAAAGTAGCTTACCATTGGTGTCTTACCAATTCAATACTCATAAGGAGTTTTATCCTTACCTTTCTTGATGAGTACCTGGTTCATTGTGTAGACTACAGTGCTCACCGCCTCTCTCCAAAAAGTGTGAGCAACTTTTCCTTGGATCAGCATAGTTCTGGCTGCTTCAACTACAGTCGAGTTGTTTCTCTCTACTAGGCCATTCTGTTATGGAGTCTGGGGGCCAAACAGTTGCCTCTTGATGTCATTATCTTCACAGTACTTGTTGAATTCACCAGAAGTGAATTCTCCTCCTTCATCAGTTCTTAGGCACTTGATCCTCTTACCACTTTCTTTTTCAACTGGTGCTCTTAAGGGTTTGAACTTTCCAAAGTCTTCAGACTTGTCCTTCAAGAATGTGACCCACATCATTCTTGAGAAATCATCAGTAAGAATCATAAAATACCTATCTCCCTGCACACTCGTAGTTTTCATAGGACCACACAAATCAGTATGCACAAGATCAAGTAAATTTTCTGCAGTGAAAGATTTACCTTTGAAGGTTGAGGAAGACATTTTCCCCAGTTGACACTCTCTACACAAAGGATTCTCTGGTTTGCTCCGCATAGGCAATCCTCTAACTGCCTTGATCTTACTGGCCTTCACAATATTATCAGAGTTTACATGGCAGAGTCTCCTATGCCATATCTAGCTATCATCAAACTTAGCCATTAGACATGTACTGATATTTGCATTCAGCTGAAATAGGTTACCTTTGGTCTGCATACTGGTGGCCATTAGTTCACCATGTTATCACTGTTTAAGAAATGGGTTTTCTTTTCCCATAATTGGCTAAGTTTTTTTGAAATTTTGAGTCAAGCACACTATTAACTGTTTCAAATCTGTGTTAAGTCTTTTAGGCTTTAGGGTTTTTGGTTTTAAATCGCTCAAATGTCTGATAAAAACCCTCTGGTTTCTATTCCTGTGTTACTTTAATTCACTTAAGTAATGGGTCTTGGGGACGTATGAAGTGTTCCCCCTTGTCATTTACCTAGGCGGTCGTTAAATAATTATAAAAATTTATGCCTTATGTCTTTTCCTTCTAATGTTGTCGGGCCCAATAAGTGTCATGTAGCTCTCAGATGGATCTACGGCTTTCACCATTTCGTTAGGCAAAGTTGCGAGTGCTTTAAGACTTGTGAAATAGCGAAAGGAAAAGCATGTTCAATGGTGCGCATTTGGTTTGGTTTAACAAGATTCCATCTCGCTCAAGATCTAACGGCTGGCGTTGATTCGCAGCTGAAACCAACAAGCAAATTACCTTTTGCAAAATGGCAAAAAGGTTTGGCAGGACCCGGCGGTGAAGACTTTTCAAACGGCTAAAAGGTGATCAAGTTTAAGAGAAATTGACGGTTCGCGTTGTTTGGTGGCTGATAGATGCTCATGTGTTATGCCCTGCGAAACAACGAAAGGTTTTGGGCCCAGGCAAAAGAGGTTTATAAAGAGCGTAATAGATGCGCAGGTTCCCAAAGATCTAACGGCCAACGCAGCTTTGTAGGGGAGAGATGCTCGAAAGATAGCTTTCGCGAAACAAAAAAATGACATTGCATTCCAGGCAAGCAGTCCAGTTGGTTGAGATGGCGAGTAAGATAATGGCACATGGCAGAAAGTCAAAGTAGTCAACAAATCGGATCTAAGGATTAAAAGGTGGGTCCAAGAGGATGAGTCATGTCGCGGGGTGTGAAGTGACTTGGTAGATCCATGTGGCAAGGATGAAGTGGAATTCGGTGTTTTCTCTCAACGAATAAAAGGTTGACATGTCAATTCGGGAATTATTAGACACCAGGTGGATAGAGCTGAGTCAGAGGGCCCACATCTATCAAACCTTAGTAGGATGTTAAGCATCGAGCAAGTCATCTCTAATCCAACGGTCCGCATGAATTAGCGAAGGTAAAATGCTCGTACTTTAAAACCTGTGAAATAGCGAAAGGTTTTTGGGGCCTGAAGAACAAATAAAGCATGAAGGTAAAAGGGGATCAACTTCGAAAAGATCCAAGGGCTCGCGTTGTTTCGTGGTTGTGAATTAACCAGGGGATAAAGCTTGCAAAATGGTGAAAGAGAAAAGAAGGTTCATCCTGACATAAAGCTTGATGGTGACATGTCGATTGACACATGGTTTCAAAAGGGATTGAGGGCGCCAAGGTGTAATCGGTAGTTATAAGGGAAATACGACATGTGGCTGACTCTGAACTAAACTCGAAGAGTCTTCCAAGGCTAATGGCTAAGTGCCACGTGGTATTTGGTAACTAGTGGAAGAGCGGGGTAAGCGATGCAAGCATAAAGGTCTTGCTTAAAGGATGGTCATCTCAGGATTGATCCAACGCTTTGCATTGTTTCATGGCCCAAAGTTGAAAGCGGGTTAAGCTATGTGAAATAGAAAAAAACCGTTAGCCGTCAAAATGAGGCACGGTTAGTGAAAAGGCTGACTGTCCGGGTAAGAGTTAAAGGTCGGACGGTTAGAGTCCCATCTAATGCCTGGTGTAGCTTCGCGAAAGAAAAGTGCTCAGGGGATAAAGCCTGTGAATTGGCAAAAAGGAAGTAGGCCCGATGCCAAGGCAAAGGCGTTAAGTCAGTGTAAAAACTGATCAAGTTTCATTTGATCGGACAGCTAGCATGATTTCGTTAAGTGAAATTGCTAAGACGTTATGCTCTGCGAAATGGAAAAAGAGCGAAAAGGAAAATACACAGGCATGTTATGACCCATTGGAGCGAAATTTTTGAATTTTTCTATGAATTCAATTCTGAAGGGACGGCCGAAGCATGCAGTATCAATGTCGTAGTTAAGAGCCCGAGTACTGTATATGATCTCATATCAATTGAATGAAGGCATCATTTTGAAGAGTAGTTGCAGAGAAGCGCTTACAAAGCAAATTGCTTCAGTTGTAGAGCGGATTTCTTCAAGCAAAAAACAAGTTCTCTTATACTCTTGTTTGGCATTTACTTAACAGTGTGTTTTAATTGAGGTCTTGATTTGTCACTGAACAATTGGGGTTAGTAATTAAATTGTTTGCATAGTTTTTAAGATGGCACCTAAGAGAGAATTCTCAGGAAAGGTTAATTACCAGGAGAGGGCTATCTGTGATGACTTCCTTGAACAGTTGACATTGTCAACTAATGTGGCCGCAAAGGTAAAAGAACTTGTGCCAAGAGCTCCTCACCTAGAAATAGGGGAGGGATTATATGATAAGGGTAGCTGG
The DNA here is from genome assembly GCF_030272615.1 of Cryptomeria japonica. Classification (NCBI taxonomy): domain Eukaryota; kingdom Viridiplantae; phylum Streptophyta; class Pinopsida; order Cupressales; family Cupressaceae; genus Cryptomeria; species Cryptomeria japonica. The sequence goes on from NC_081408.1 coordinate 443,255,870, forward strand.
CTAAGAGACCCTCAAATTGGGTTGTCTGGGTTGGGATTGTTTAAAGTTGGATTTGGCATGAGAAACTCCTCAGCCCTGCAGAACAGTATTTGGGAGTTGGATGTCGGCAAATTAGTGGTCCCTGGAGTATTCATGGATGTGGATCTCCTAACTCAGATTGCACACAACTATGACCCAATTACAAGGAGTGTTAAAGATATAAGTGGGAAAACCCTCATTGAAATAAATAATGAGGAGTTCATAAATGCTTTCGGGCTTAGTGAATTTACTAATTTTCTAGAGCCTATTAATTTTAAATCACTAGCTCAGATATACAGTGTGCAGAGGAACCACCTTAGAAATGGGCCTCTTAAAGAATTCTTTGTGAAGATAGGTGGGTTGACAGTTGTAGGACCTAATACTGAAGAGCCCTTCTCATTAAATCTGTTCACCCTTAGGGCCAAGGGATTATACTTGTCACTTTGCCAAATTTTAGGAGAGGATGCTGAGGCAAATATGCCAACTCATTACATGTTGATGGTTGCTCAGATTTTGAATCCTTCTCTTGCAATGACCTTTGATTATGCTTCCTTTATCACTGATGCTATCCATGAAGGATTGATAGGAATAAATAATGGGAAGGTAGATAGGCCTTTTGGATGGTATTCCCTCCTCATGCATTTATTTTTATTAAAGGGTGGTGATTATTTTGCAAGTGGAATGGATCTTGTAAAAGGGAAAGATGGAGAGAAGATGTCAGTGCAGTTATGGAGTACAATGTTGTCATGGGATAGAGAAGATGCAAGCTTCTTAAAGTTTGATAAGTGTTTTGCATCTAAGATTAGGACTCTCCTCTATTCAGAGAATCCAAGAGTCCCCAAGGTTCTTTTGGAATTTATTAGGCCAAAAGAGTTTGCAAAGAATATAAAAATTGTCCACAATTGGGGTGATATTTACTTATACCCTGTCTCCATAGTTTTCAGAGTATATGGTTTTAAAGGCACTACATTTTTGTTGCCCTATCAGGTTCCTCTTAAAGTGGGAATTGAAGAGATCCTCAGGTAGATTGGTGGTGTATAGGAGGCAGAGTTAACAGGCAGAGGTAAAGGGACCATCTTCCCTACAGTTACCATAGCACACCAATTTGTGATAATTAAAGGAGGTTGGAAGTGCTTTGAAGTTTTTATTCAACCTTATCATTTGTCAACTACAGTATCCAGGTGTGTCGACCCTAAAGATTTCTTCAATGGCATGTTTAGAAAAAGGGCAATATGCAGAGGTAGACCCCATCAATTCCAGTTTCCTAAAGACCTCATTAGGAATGAGTTTGATTTAGATGAGCAAGAGCTAAGGAAGGAAAAGTGGGTGTCTTATAAAAAAGCCTTAGACTTTGTACACGAATTTGATACCAGCTATGATCCATTGTCTAGCTTCCACCCTTTTGAGGAGAAGATAAAGTTCCTAATTCTTTGCTTTGAGGATGTGATGCAAACATTAAAAGAAAAGACGGAAGTTGTAATTAAAAACAACCCTGAGAAAGCAAGACTGGTTCTAAGTAGGTCTGCATCCACTAGAGCAATCCCTCCTGGTGATTACATGTTGCATAAGAAGTCCAATTACAGTGTGTTGATGCCTACAATAGGGGAGCCCTCTACTTCAAAGGGGAAGAGGAAGATACAGGATGTCATTGACATTCAAGATAGCCCAAAGAAACAAAGAGTGGAAAAAGAAATAGAATCTGATGAACCTTCATACTCTCCATCTCAATCCCCTATTCATATAGGAGATGAACAGGCAACAGCTGAGCAACTGTTACAGCTAGGCAGTCTGGGAGAAATAGCATACACATATAATGAAGTAGAAGAGGGAATGCCACAAGAGCCCCTTACTGCTGAAATGAACATCACTGCCAATGAGTTCAAAGGCCAGGAGTGGGATCCTGAGATTAAGCAGGCCAGTGAAGATTTCTTGGCTGACAATAACTTTGTCACATTAGGAGCATTCATGTAACTTGTGTGGAAGCAGAACATTGACAAATATAATGCAAGGTGTGAAAAGAGAAAAGGTGAGCAGCCCCACAAAGATCCAGCTATGGTTGAGGAGGAAATAAAGCAAGAAATGATTGATGAGTTTAAGACCATCACTCCTAAGAAAGGAAGAGACATGGTATCACAGGCTGGGGTACTCATTCTCCTCGAGTGGGACATAGTAGATGCCTTGGTATTAGAGGCAGTAAGAAAAGAGACCAAACCTATGGAGGGAGTCACTTTCAGCAAAGACAATGCTACACTGGTCATGTGGTCTCTTAAAAGAGATGAAAATAAGAGAAATAAGAACACCCCGGGGTCAAGTTACCTTGGTGGACTGATAGTAAAAAGAGTTCAGAGCACTGGGGTAGTGGAAGCTGCTAGCACTATGCTAGAGACTGCAAAGTTTAGTGTTGCAGTAGTAGAAAGGGAGGCTAAGGAAAAGGAAAATCTCCAGGTTAAGCTGGAGACAGTTTTAAAAGCCTATAATAGTGCCAAGGAAGAGGTAAGGAGTAAAGATAGCATCATTGCCAAGCTACAAAGCTAGTTGGCAGGACAGTATCATCAAGGTGAGTCTTCAACATTGATGATCTCCTCTTCTCCTGCAAGACCTCCACCTACGAGCCCCATTATTGATTTCCCACCATCTCCAGCACCTTCTGGCTCTCAATTGGTTGAGATCACTCCTCATGAGTTGGAGGATTTAAAACAAGCTCAAGCCTTGTATGCAAAGAAATATGAAGAAAGAGTAAAGGCTATAATTTCAAGTTTTGTCGACACCATGGGGGCCTCATTATTGTATAACAATATGAGCAAGATTCTAGATATGTGGAATGAACTTAATGGAGATAAGGCCATTTTAATGCCTATTTTTGACAAGTGGAAGCCTAGAGAGCACGATTTGGAGCTTATTTGTGTATCCTATGATGAAGCAGGGGCTTATCCTATTATCAAATCCACTTGTGATACCACAAAGGACCTAGTAAAATTAGCAGAAGGAATAGATAATGCAGATAGGAAGATCAATTTGTACAAGAAAGAGTACACTGATCAAGTATTTGAATTACTTCCAGGGGGTTTTGCTAGCCCAGTTCAATTGAAGGACAAACAAGTATGGCTTAAGGAATTAGAAGCCAAATTGTCAGTTAGAATAAAAGGAATTATTAACTCAGAAGATGCTTCCTTTTTTGTCATAAAAATTGAGGAGATAGAGAGAATCAAGTCTCATTATGGTTGTCTTAATTCAGAGGTTAACAAAATGAGGAATTCTTGGAAAAGGTTAGCCAAGGCAAAAGCAAAAGTGATTAACTTCACGTGGCTAGCTGATGATGTATACAATGAGTGGATAAGAAAATATGCCATACAGGATGTAGAGCAGTTAGAAGAGGCTGCAACTGGACAACAAGTAGAAGAAGCTGTGGAGGTTGAAAAGGACTTGTAACCGCATTTTGTAAAAGATTTTGCAACTTCTTCTTGAAAAGTAATGATTGTAACAAACTCTCCTAGGAAAGTCCGAAGCTTTGTATGCATCTATATTGTTATAAATGGATACCAGGACTAGTAGAAAGGGATTGCAAAATTGTAAGAAAATGCTGCAGAAATTTATCTAAGCTTTTCCAAGTTTTAATGGAGAATATTCGAAGGTTTCTTGTAATACTTTTTTGAAGAAAATATCAATATACAGACCATTGGTTTTTGAGTTAGAACTTTGTGTTGTCTTCAAATGTGTTTGCAAGTGTTTATTGTTTCATTCTAAATAATCCAGGGTTATTTCGTTTGAATAGGGGTTGTAAGGAATGTAATGCCCCGCCAGGAAACCCCTAAGGGTTTAAATTAAAAACACTCAAATAGAGTGTAAAATTTTTTTTTTAATAATAATTAAAAGTGTTAATGAAAAGGTTACAATATTAAGATAAATTGAAGTTATCTCAAAGTTATCTGTCAACTTAGATATCACAGCGGAAGGTTCAAACAATCCTAAGGAGTTTCCTAACGCCATTACATAACCTTACACCCAACTCATCTTGCGTCATTAGATCCATTTAACTGGATAACATAATTGTGAGATAATGCATAGGTCTTAATTACATATGTGTTCAAAGATATGACATCTTAAACTTTTAGGAGGCGTTCATTTACTTTAGTGGTTAGGAGGCCATCGAGGAGTTATTTATTCAATGCACTTAATTTCATAATTACATTAAGAGGTCTCCAACTAGGTTCCAAGCGTCTAATAAAATGAAGTTCATTCATTGGGTTTAAGGAACCCATCCACACTTGACATCTTATGAATTTATGTTAAAAATATGCCTAATGAGACTCATTCATTTAGGGTTAAACCGCGACTAATAAAACGAGGATTCCTTCATTAGATTTTACAATATACACCCACATTTGATATCTTTCTTAAGTATTAAAAGTATGGTTAATAAGAAAAATTCGTTCCTTAAGGAGTAAACTTCCATTGGTAGAGTGTGGTTCTCTCATTAGGGTTTGAGCATAACCAAACTAAAGATTACGGATGCTTTATGGAGGATAAATTGTGAGAAGCCATCGAATTCTTTGAAGTTTTAATAATACTACTAGAAGGCTAAAATCATTACGTTGAAAATGTATTAGGGCCACATGAGTTCATCCTTTAACTTTAAGATATAGTTAGCAAGATGATATTCATCATTTCGAGATTCGAATATTAAGATCATAGTGACGTCCTTCTATTAAGATTAAAATACAATTGTCTTATTGCACATCTCTTTCTTTTTTATAAACAAGGTTAATAGGAGGGAGATACTTTTACTAAGTTTTAATGTATCAACAACTAATTGAATCCTTCCCTATTCAGTTCTTTTTTTATCAACCATAATTAAATTCATTTATTGGGGTTATAAATATGGAAGACTAGTTGAGATAACCCAATTTTAAAATTAATCTGGTGAGGATCATTGATTATAATTACAACATAAATTACTAAGTATATTCATCCAATATACAACATGAATGCCTAGTTGAGTCCGCACGATTATTAAGTTAATCTGGTGAGGGTTATTGGTTATGATTTAAGCGTGAAATAACTTAACAAATTCATTCAATGTAATGAAACATAATTGACATGGCGTGATTTATTTACTAAGGTAAATAAGGTAGGTATTTATATGATGTGCATCCTTTAGAATTCAATCTAGAAATTGTGACATAAGTTTTAACTTGGTTTCCCTTTTACATTCATTCCATTGACATGCTTATTAACAAATTAGTCCAATGAAGTAATTCTAGCGAGATTTCTCCCACTATCACAATTTAAATTATCATTATCAAATTACTTTTTTTTCCACAACTTTAATTACAATATTTTAAATACTTGCCATAATCAAAATTCACCATGCTTTATGAACTTAAATAACTACGTTTATCCAGATGAATAATGTTATGCACTTAAAATTGAATCCATTAATTTTCCACCATGCACTTATGCAAGAATACAACCATTCATGATAATTTAAAGCATAAAACAAAGTACGCTAAAAACATCGCATAACACAGGTATGATCTCGGAGTTCACCCCGGATGGGCTACATCTCCGGGTCTGCTCAACTGCAAGACCCCTTTGGTATTATATCGTTAGGAATACAAAATTTGTAAGTCTTTTTTACACCTTGCCTCTTAGGCGAATAAAATCAATGCACAACAGACCTCTCGGTCGGAGTTTACATAATGGTCCCTTTTAAAGCGGTTCAAATTGTAACAAAACAAAAGAAAACGAACCAACCTAGATTCTCTTGTTTGACGGTACCCTAACTAGGGGTTTGACCGACTTATGACCAAACACGAGCATACCAGACTCACTATTACTTAACCAAATTTTATTACAGCAACTTAATCTGCAAGGACAACATCCGGAAGAGGTATTCATTTTTTTTGTTTTTGTTTTTTTTTAATTCTTTTTTTTTATATCATTACTATCCATTAATGTCGATTCAAGTTTATGGTTTTGTTAGACTAACTTTTATTTAAAACTTCACATTAATCCATCATTAATAATTAACTCATGTTAATAATGTGTAAAACCCGAGCAGGTCAAATTCAAGAGAAATCAATAACTGTAAACGAATTATAAATCTACCAAGAGACGGTTATCTAAATCCAAATATTATTTGCTAACTTGAAATTAAATAATATAATAGAAAGTTGAATTTAAAATTAGATGACATAAAAGAGAATTGAATTTAAAAACTTCTTAACTATATTTATCCCCTTTCATTAATTTCACTACACTTATTAATTCTTACATAATAATAAAAAAAATGTAAATTAATATATATTAAAAATAAACCAAAATAAATTAAAATAAATTAAAACTTTTTTTTTCAAAATAAAAAGGGAGGGAAGACCACGTGGGCCCTCCCCCTTTGGCAGCCCAGCGCTACCATTGGTAGCGCTGCTACCAAATGGTAGTAGGCCGCTACCTTTGGTAGCGCTGCTACCAAATGGTAGCAGGCCGCTACCTTTGGTAGCGCTACTACCATTTGGTAGCAGTCCGCTACCTCTGGTAGCGCTGCTACCAACTGGTAGCAGTGCTGCCATGGGGGTTGCTTAACATATTTTTTTTTAAATTTTTTTTTTTAAATTTATTTTGTAATAGTAAATACAGAAAACAGTCTTTAAAAAAAATATAATAAATTCCCAAATGCTTAACACACAGTCTCACAGACAGGGGTTTTAAAAAAAACGTTTTCCAGCAACCCCTCTATTTGTATATCCATATATATTTTGTTTTTTTTTCCAGATCTAATTAGAATAAGGAAGCAATACAAAAGAATATGTGAATATCTCTCCAGAACAACAGCCTGAAACCACAAAACACAAAGTATTTCCCAGCAACCCCATTTTTTGAAAAACAAATACAGTCACAACCCTCTCTTCTCCATTTATTTTTGTTTCTTTTTCAGAATAACCAAAATATCAAAATGGGGGAAGATTTCCAAATAACAGTTCATGATTTTTCCCCAAACACAACAAAAATGTACAAGAAAACTCTTAAATAGATAAGATTTTTAGCTCATAAGACAGTAACAAAAATCTTGATCCAATGACCCCCATAATTTCAAACAAGAACTCAGATTTCTTTAGGGAGAATCCAACATATTTCTTTTTGGTTTTCAAATGAAATAGAAGATAACAAGAGGCCTACCTCCATTAGCATTCTTGGCATGAATTTGATGGAGAGCTCCACCTGCAACTCCAAGCAAGAGATCTCCATTCTTTTCTTCCCAAAAACCATGTTTTTCCCCAAAAAAATGACCAAAAAGCCAAGAACCCCCAAAATGCTTGCAAAACTAGGTTAAAAAGAAAAACCCTAATTTTGCCCTAATTTCAATTTCGAAATTAGGCATTTATCTTTAAAATAAAATGGATAAAAAAATGGAAACCTCTTATTCAATCCCTCTTATTCATTTTTCCTTTAAAATTAAAAAGCTTCCATTTCTTATTGCGTTTTTTTTAAATTTTAATTTCTCACTACAAATTTTAGGCCTACTTCTTATTTCGAAACTATTGACCGGGTAAGGCATTTGATTAATTTAATTTTTTTTTAAATCAAACTTTTATACTATATCGACTTTACAAGTAAAGAGAAAATAATTTCGTTTAAATAATAATAATTTACCCCTTTTTCTTCCAAAATGCGAAAATGAATAATTTATTTCTATCTCCCAAATGACTTTAAAATTTTCCTTTCTAAAACGCATAACTCAATAATTTCGTTATTTTAAAATTAGCTATTAAATTAACTCGCTATAACATAATAAAGTGACATTTTTTAAATAAATGACTAATCTAATGCAAGAGTCTTGTTTATTCAAATTTCTCAACTACAAATGCATAAAAGTTACAAATGCGTAAATGAGCACACTAACCCCAGTTAAATACCTTAAGCTTGCTACAATAATAATTTAAAGCAAATCTCTTAAATTACTGATTAATCGTATAAAAGAAACTACCTATTTAAATTTCTATATCTCTAATGTGTACGTTTAATCATAATTTTGAATTTAATACTTAGGATAACAAACCTCACTTACCTCGCGCAAGGCACGCAAATCGAGGAAGTCCTCCAAATCTCTTGACATGCATCCCAATGAAAGGCAAGCCCCACGAATCCACACACGATGCTCACCTAACCATGGCTAAGGCAAGACGAGAGTTATATGACCACTAAATCCGAATTCAAAAGATGAAGGAGCATACTCAACCTTGCAAATTCCAAAGGAGATAAACCTTGCCCTAAGCGGTGTTGTACCTGCAATCTCCTGCACCCATGAATTCATACAAGCATGCATATACATATACATATTCAATGAAGGCGTTAGCTCAAGATTCAACACAAGGGTTAGGAACAATTACATTTACACGAAAATCGATGCAAAAACACAAAAATAAGTATGCACAGTTATTTATATTATCTAAACTACACATTTCACCATGGTTAACCTACCATTCAAGAATGCCACATAGGAAGTCAATCATGGTCAAACGGGTTTTTACAAGTCTAACTAGGGTATGGGCATTACAAGGAAACTTTCAGTAGATATGCTTCTTAGCTTTTCTCTTCAGGAGGGGAATTAAATATGCAGGAATCACTTCTACCGGTAAATTCCCTGTGAGATCTTTTGAATCTTGATGAGCGTAGTTTAATTTGGTATGAATAAATTCTTATGTGTGTCAGGCATATATAGGGATCTACAGAAGCCAAACTAATGGGATATGTAGAGATATTTGATTGTGGGAGTATTGTTTGAACTTAGATGACTCTGTGACCTTGGATAAGGCACTGGTATAGATCAAGGTTGTCTATTACATATTTTGAAGGTCAATACTGAACATGAGTATAATTTTCATTCCTTTGTTTCAGTTAGTTTTAAGGTGATTAGATCCACTGGTTTTTGGACTGGTTTGCTGTGGATTTGTCTTTTGAAAGTGTGAATTTAATTCACAAAGGTATACCCACCTGGACTTTGACTAAGTGCGAAGTGTAGAAGGTTAATCAAACCTTGTCATATGTTGTCCTGGAAGTCTCTTTCTCTTTAATATCTCTTCTGCACACAGAGTTATCATGTCACTATAAAGGATGTTAAAGTGGATCAGATTTTGAAGACAACACACCACTTTTACCTTTTATTTTACACACTCCGTCTCTGAATTCCAGAGTGAGTCCATTATCATTCAGTTGGGAAACACTCAAAATGTTGTGTCTGAGACCTTCAACCCAATACACATTGTCAGCACTGATTTTTCCATTCAGAGAGATGGACCCTCTGCCTTTTACCATACATGGCGCGTCATTACCAAAATTAACCACGCCACCATTATACTCTTCCAGAGATAGAAACTTACTCCGGTCACCAATCATATGGTGAGAGCAGCCACTATCAATAATCCACTCATTGGAATTATCAAAGCGGGAGACAAGAGCCTTATTGTCTGACACATCTTCCTTCACTACTACAAACACAATGTCTTCAATATCTTCATCTTCTGATTCCTCATCAATGACACCTTCATCAACTGCTACAAAACAGTTTCTCCTATTTCCTCCTTTGAATTTCTTGAACTTCTTCGATTTTTCCTTGTTATCACAATTAGGACAATTTACAGCAATGTGTCCTATCCTATTGCAAGAAAAGCATTTCAAAGGGAGCTTACCTCTGTATTTACCAGTTCCCTTAGGAAGTCTCTTGGCAAGAAGAGCTTCAAATTCCATCAGGATCTCCTCATCATCCATTTCTCTACTTTGTCTTGGTTCACCACTGGTATTAGCTTCTTTGCCCTTTCTGGATGGTGCAGCAGATGCTCTAAAGGTTGATTCAGTTTTCTGAATACTGTCATCATAATTATTTAGCTCATAAGTTGTCAACTTAGCAATGATGGAGTCTAGGGATACCTTTGTCTTGTCTATAGACCTCAATTCCTGAATAGCAGCAACCCTTATTGCATAGACCGTAATAAGGATCTCAAGACTTTGCTAACAACAGTGGAATCATCTATTATACCACCTGCACTCTTGATGTCTCCAACAACAGTTTTGATTCTTATTCCATATTGTTGAATGGTCTCTCCTTCAACCATCTGCATGTCTTCAAACTTTCCCCTAAGGCTCTCTTCCTTAGCTTGTTTCACATGCTCATCACCTCCATAGATATTCTCAAGAGCATCCCATACTTCTTTGGGATTGTCTTTATTCTAAACATCAATAAACTCAATGTCAGATAGACTGATGATTAGGGCTTCCATGATTTGCCCATTCTCGTGAATCTCTCTCTTTTGATCATCGGTGAGAGTACTGGTAGGGATAACATAAGCATTCTCAACATAGCTCCAGTGTTGCGCACCCATGCTTTTGATGTATATCTTCATTCTATCCTTCCATATTTTAAAGTTGTCTCTGTTGAACTTTGGACCTTCCCTCTTCATCATTAGAGTAGGATCTTTTCCTCAAGCGGTTAAGCTTACAACACAAAGGACCTGGAAGACGCTCTGATACCAATTGATGAATAAATGATAAACAGTTAGTACCAAACCGTTACTGAGAGGGGGGATGATTTAGTACAAGAAAAAACACTTTTCCTGAACTGGTTTGATTGCAAACAGTGCACTTGACTGGCAAACACTAACATCGGTCTAAACCAGATTTCTACTGGTAAAACACAGTAAAAATGTCAAAGACATAAACCGGTAACCCTTATCTTTCCATACAATCTAATACCTCATTTCCTCTTCACCCTTATGCATAAACAAGCAATCTATCATCAGAAATATAATGACTGCTAGTTCAACATATTTTACCAGTTTGACATAATACACTAAACCATCACATGAAAGGCATCACACATGACACATTGATTTTTAACGTGGAAACCCAACTGGGAAAAACCACAGTGGGGATGAATACCGACAAGTTGTTCTTGAACTCTTTTGAAGTCTGCTCTGTTAGGAGCCTAGTCCGGTTAAAGACTCTTACAATAGGTTCTGCTAGGAACTGATCCTACTAGGGATCACCCGATTAAGGGATGGCTAAATACCTAGTTAAAGGTTAGAACTCTATTAAAGGTTACCTCGCAAGAGGATTTGAAGAACTCATTGAGTTGAGTCACCCTGTTAAAGGATTTACACAAAAGCCTGTTAAAGCTACCCGGTTAAGGGATTTTCCAACTATTGAAGTGGTTAGAAGTCAACAGGTAATACACTGGTATGATAATAGCACTCAATGCCAAGGTAGATCCACTTTAGCTCCTTTTCTTCTGTAATCACACTGTGCAGGTATCAACACACTTCTCTGGTCTGGCAAGAATCAAGTATCACTCACTAGGATACACACATAACATTTGCCATCAACTTCAAAATGAAAAATATCATCGACCTTATAGGAAACAGATAGGTCGGTAGCATAAACCCTAAACATTTAGGTTTTACAATCCAGTCGGTTCAATCCTGACTGTTAAACACATTGCATCGAATATAACAGTCTTGAACAGATCTCAAGACGTTCTCCAACGTTCATTCTTTGTCGCTTCAGGAAGCTAATAACTCATCACGCGCTCTCCACCATGTATAGAGACTTCGCACATTCCCAAGGTAGATAGGATCACTCTCCATGAAAGATCCTCAAGTAAATCCTTCACGCGTACAAGACTGACGTGGCAACACTTATCTGGTCTTCATACAATGCTAACTCATCACAAGATGTCATCGGTTGAATCACACAATCTTGGAATGCATCAACCAGAAACCCTGAAGCTAAGACTACCAGCTGGTAGTCATGCCAAATGAAAACCCAATACAAAACTTCCATTTACTGGTTCTCATTCCAACATACTGGTTCACCTTGAACAAACATACCGCTTATCTTTTTCACAAATACCGGTTTACATCATCATACCGGTTCTCTTGCCAGTTTGTTTACTACAACATACCGGTTCATACTTCCGCATATTGGCATCAATGACAACATACAATATCATCATGTCATCATGCTCAGTGCATATGCCAACAACAATGTACCTCTTTAAGAAGGAAACCAACAAATCATCTTGTCTCCAATTTTTTTCATTGGTCAATAGGAGAAGAAGTAAAAACAATTTGATCGATTTATTCATGTCTCAAATTCTCTTTAACATTTTCAAAATAACCATGGAACTTAGAACAAAACCTCATTACTACCAACCTATATAAGAATCAATAATATGTTTCTAATATTTATAAATATAGAGAATTAAATTTTAGGGTTTTGACTTAATAATAATTGTATATTATATTATATTTAAATCTAATAATTTATATTATAAAATATAATCATTAATTATTAATATAACTATAGTATTTTACAAAATGAATTTACATAATATAAAATATAAGATATAATTATCATTTAAATTATATTAGGGTAAAGGAATCAATGGCCATTGTGGCTAACTTCATGCACCTTATAGCTCCTAAATAATACATTGGGTCTTGATGATTAATTTTTTTTGGTCTTCTTCGTATGTGACTTGAGTGCTTATACATATTGTTTGGCTTGTGGGTAGTTATGATGAACGTGATGGGATTTGTTATGTGTGCAAGGGTGAAAAAGTGGTCATTTTGATTTAACATTCAATACATACTCTATTCTCCTGTTAACTATTCACTTTGACCACCCTAATATTTGCAAAACTAAGTTAGTCTAGTTACTAACTTTTTTCCCAACTTTTGGGTCTACTAATGGACTACTATTGGCCTAGCAAATTTTTTTAGTGGGATTTTAATTAGCAAAATTCGATGAATGACTATAGGCAGTAATTAGGCCCCTTCCTCTATATGAAATTTTATCATAGAATTCTTAATAATAACCTTAATATCCTAACATCAACATAATTATTTTTGTTTGGATCAATCAAAAAAAGAAAAATCAAGTACAAAAATGAAAACATATTTTGCATATGTTGTATTTTATAGAAATTAAATTCATTTGCGAAATAATAATATAATTATATATTATATTTTATAATTGAAATATCAACACAAATATTGGTATATTATAATATAATTAATATGAAATATTTTAAAAATAATACACATCAAATTATATAATATAATTATATTTTATATTATAAATATAAACAAATAGAAAATAAATTATAAACTATAATTAATGAAATAATCTTATTTGATATATAATTATATATTATATTATGAAGTTTAAAGTTATCAATAAAATCACTTGATTGAAACCAATTTAAAAAAATCAAATTCATAATATATTTATTTATTTGAACTTGTATAAATGAATAATAATTAATATTATTATTTCAAAAAATAATTATATTTATTAAAAAATTACAATTATCTATCTAGGTATATGTTTGAAAAATTCTAGTAATAATATTATTAATATTCTTGTATAATAAACATCTTAAAGTCATTTATATACGTTGTAATATAATAAATATTAAAAAAATAATTCACTCTTATTACCTCTGCCACTTTTATGGAAAAAATATATATATATATATATTAAAAAAATAAGAACAAAAATTTGAAAATATATAATTTATTATTAAAAATTTCAAATATATAATTAATTATTAATATTATATCTATTATTTTTAAAAATAATAATAAATAAGAATTTTTTTTAAAATAATTCAATTCTAAAAACTAAAAAATTAATTTCTTACTTAATAAGTGAAAATCGAAATGAATACAAATTAAATAATAAACTCTAGTTCGTGTGAAGGTCATTTCCAAAATAAAAGATGCAGAAAAGTTGGTACGTATGTAGCTGGCTTCCATAAAGAAAGTATTTTTTAATTGTTTATCTATCATGTATACATTTAGTGTGCTACGTGTGAACATTTAAGTTGAAAAAGGTTAAAATCACTTTATTATACCATACATGTTAATACCCTAAGAGTAAACGTTGGTGGACAAAAATTCAACATTCAAACACGTATGGAAATAATACATACGTAAAAGAAGTGATAGGTATTAAGATAGGTATTAACATGTATTGAAAAGATATAATGGAGTTAATACGAAAAAAGAAGTGACACGACATTCAAACGAGGATTTGTGGAAATTGAGAACGATAAATTAGAAAAACTATACTTCTGGTGCGACTGTTGACATTTTGTAGTAAATATCAATGAAATGGTACGATTGGAAAATCGAGGGTTAGAAATTGATGCCCTCCTAAATGGCACAAGGTTAGTAAATGATCAACAACACAAAAAGACACAAAACCGTTAAATTGTTAGTATTAGTCAATCAAAAACTAATCTAAAAAGGCATACCAAGAGAGATACTAAAAACATGCTAATATATCTAACTAAAGAAGCAAAGATAATGAGACATCTCCAAATGCCTCTTAGCATGGTTTTGGTTCCTTTCTCCCTTGTTCCTCTCCTCTCCAAGTTCCAAAATAGTGTAGCTCTCAGCAGCTTTTTGCACTATGGATGCTTATGGAGGATTGAGATTGTAATATTGTGCTTCGAGTATGAAATGAGAAACTAATGCTATGCTATTGATGCTAAAATGATATATTTTAACCAAAATAACAAGGTATTAGATGATTATGCTAAAAATGCTCTCTAAAATGTCTATAGCTTAGATGCATACAAGTTTTCAAGATGTGGAGTATGAAGAAATGGGCTCTATTTATAGGAAAAATGGAGCAATGGATGGTTGAGATTGAAGGATTCAATCAAGGGTTGAGTTTGAAAGTTGGGGATCCATGTGCACAATTGGCACCAATGAAATGGTGACAAGTGTCAACATAGGGTTGGGTTGAGAAAAGGGGTTGGAGGCATTAAAGGCCTGAGAAGACCTCATGGTTATCTAAAGGCTAAGGGTCAAGTCTAAATTAAGCTTACTCACTAGATTAAGAGTTAATCCAAGGATAAACCTTTGTGCAAATGTTTAAGAGATAATCATGGTCAAAGCATTAATGGCCTGATGAGACCTTTGGTTGGGTAGAGGTTGAGTCAAAACAAATGTTTTAACCATGTGGGAGGGTTTGAGTTAACCATTAATGGTTATTGGAGACTTTGGGGATTAAGTGGTTGAAGGTTGAAAGCCTTCAAAGGTTATCAAAGACTTTGAGCCATTTAGTGGTTGAAGACTTGAAGCCTTTAATGGTTATCAAAGACTTTGAAGTTTTGAGAAGTGACTTCCCTTTGCTTAGGGATGTGACAAAGTTTAGAGGATGGATTAGGCTAATTAGGAAGGGTTTAGAAGAATCTAGAAGGGGATTAGATTTTGGCAAGTGGATTTGGTGTGTGAGGAAAAATAGGATTTTATTTAAAATAAAAATTCATTTATTCCAATAAAATGTGTGCAAGCTGCATTTGTAGGAAAATGCAAGTGGGTGGAGGATAATGATTTAAATAAATGTTTTATTTAATTTATTTAAAAGAGGAAAAGGGGATTTAATTAAATAAATAGATTTTATTTATTTAATTGATTGTGAATTTGATTTAATGAATTAATTAAAATAAATTGAATAATTTATTTAATTAATAGAAGAATGTTTGGGGATAAATTAATTAAATATTAATTTAATTAATTGATGGCTAGTGGATTTTTAATCAAATAAATAGCGAATATTTATTTAATTAAGCTGGACAGATTTGTGTGACTACATTTGCCCCTCTTTGAGACGGTGCGGTTTATCGCGTCGTTTCAAAGAAAGAAAAATAGGTGTGAAGAAATGCCCCATAAAATGTGAATTTAATGGGTGGTATGCCCCCTCGAGAGATGGGCCGAAATTTTTTGAAAAATCGGGCGATCTCTCGAAAAAGAACGAAAATTGGCAGGGTGGTAGAAGAGAAGAAGTTAGCCATACGGGTGAAAAATAGAAGAAAACGGGGGAAACATGGAGAAATGGGGGGCGCGGGAAGTTCACGGGGACCATGGCGATGAGCAGAGGGGAAGTTACGATGACCACAAAGGGTATAAATGAGGTGAAATGGGTGAAAACAGGATCATTTGTGACCGCGACCAGTTGAAAACGAGAGCTCTGATAGTGACATTTGGAGGAGCGAGCAGGAGCTACGATGTCGATTCTGATCACCGAGCACAGATTCGAGCGAGTCTGACGATTCTAGCGGCCAGATGACTATGGACCAGCGGTACGCAAATTCGAAAACTTAAATTTTTTGCAGTTTTGATAGGTTTTTAGCTGAGTCCAAGTCAAGTCAGAGCAAGAGCACTGGAACTGTTGTTTTGGCGCTTTTGCTCCATTAATTAGTGCTTTTGTGTCGCAATGGCGCTATTGTCCCCTGGTTTGAGCACTTTTGCCATGTATTAGCGCTATTGTATTCAAGTTTTAGCGCTATTGGTTAAGTAGCGCTATTGATGGGTTAATTGAGCGCTATTGAGTTAAAAGAGCGCTATTGTAGTGGGTTTTAGAGCTGTTGTAGTTGTAGCGCTTTTGTATAGCTTATTGAGCGCTTTTGATATAGTTGTAGCGCTATTGTTGAAAACTAGCGCTTTTGTTGGTGAAATAGCGCTTTTGCCTTAAGATAAAAAGATGCCCCAGTTTGGATGAAGAAAATCTCTTGATGCCAATGACTGATGGATGGCGAGGTGAAGAGGGAGTTGTTTCGAACCATAGCATCCTGATGAAACTTAGGTCATTTGTTTAGGATAAATGTCTGTTGAAGTCTAGGTGGCCATGATTGCTTACCTGTTGAGACCCGAAGATACTTGATCAAAGTATCTGTTGATAGTCTAGGTTTAAACTTAAGAAAGTTTGAAAAACAAAACAACTGATGGTGATTGATGAATGTCCATGTGCAGGAGGATCTGCGTGTGTTGCAGTTACGCGAGCGCCATCCTGCGACACAGAGGTTGCGGGACCGATTGTCATAGGCGGAGATTGATTGTATTGCAATGACTGGTCTTTATGAGGTGATGCATATGCCCATGATTCGTATGAATCACAGATTGATTACAGCACTGGCAGAGCGGTGGCACAGCGAGACGTGCACCTTTCATTTGGCACAGGGGGAGATGACCGTGATGTTGGAGGATGTGTGGTGCATCCTACGGATTCCGATTCGAGGAGAGCTGGTCACATATGATAGATCCTGGGGGACTGTGGCAGTACAGAGGATTTTTGATGAGGATGTGTTCATTGATGATGGCTCGATCGCATGGGAGGATATAGCGGCACTGTATGAGCCACTTCCAACAGTTTTGTCAGGGATTGTGAGAGGACTTCTATGTCCAGACAGGTGGTCACATGGGTTGGCGGTGGGATGGGGATAGGTTATCGAGATGATGATGACCGAGGGGACCCGATTTGCATGGGGGTCGTGCATGCTGGTGCATATGTATCAGGAGCTTCATGAGGTAGTGTACCGAGGGAGGGGTTCATTAACAATGGGCATGACGTTGCTACACATTTGGGCTTGGGAGCACCTACCAGTGACTCGACCAATGAGTCTCAAATTCCAGGCAGTGGACCAGCCGTACATATTTATGTACAGTGGTATGATGAGTCAGCCCCACTTGGGGAAGTTAGATTAGTGGCGACGGGCATTGGATGACCTAGATGCAGTGATATGGCGGCCATACTTGGAGTGTGAGCCATAGGATGATGACGCAAAGGCACTACCTTATGTCTTCATGACCCGATTCCTCATTGGGAGGACCTCCTATCCTGTGGAGAGATAGGTGCCTGGGCAAGTGATGAGATAGTTTGGACGGCAGCAGGGACTGCCTAGTGGATCAGGAGAGTATGCACGGGTGATTCGGGAGAGGTATGCATGGGGTCCAGTGCTACCTTATGATCAAGCACTAGCAGAGTTTCGGACACTGCAGGCGAGGCCATGGGACCTACGACCGAGGGTCGTTGATGCAGTGGTTACAGATGAGTACACGCAGTATCGGGCGGTGCACCCGATCCTACGGATATCGGACCCAGCAGAGCCGATCCCAGCATTTGAGGATGAGAGGGGACGGAGACAGGGGAGGGCAGGAGGTCGAGGAGATGGAGGAGGAGGAGGTGGAGGTGGAGGAGGTGATGGAGGAGATGGAGGAAGAGGAGGTGGAGGAGGATTGGGGATGCGGAGCCAGCGGAGAAGGAGAGGTGGACTTCCTCTACAGATCTCACAGGGACCACTAATACCGAGAGGAGTTCAGTTGAGTGGGAGAGGGATGGAGAGGGAGATCCCGATGGATAGAGGGGAGGGGACTACTGGAGAGGGAGGTGTAGGGGAGGCAGATATGGACACCGGGGAGGGAGCCACTGGAGATCTGCGGGAGCATATTATAGTGCTCTTACAAACGCGGATAGAGGATTTGGAGGCAGAGGTGGCAGCTAGGGATGTGCAGCTATTTGCACAGGAGTCAGAGCTGACGGTGGTGCTACGGGAGAGAGAAACTACAGTGGAGAGATTGGCAGAGCTACAGGAGAGAGTCCGGGCTGGAGTAGGAGCACAGGGGCCTATAGGGGAGGTTATGAGGCAGTTTGGGCGAGCACAGGCTGAGATAGAGTACTGGCGAGGTTTATATGAGCAGGTGGTGCCACTCAGTCAACGAGCTCTCAGTTATACCTAGATGCGGCAGACGAGATCAGAGCGATCACAGAGGATGCAGAGCAGTGGGGGAGTGATGGATCCTTTGAGGTGGGAGAGATCAGGAGATGCAGGAGGGAGTGGGGGTTTGATGAGGCCTCCACGGAGAGATGGATCAGGTGGTGCAGGCACCAATGGTGGAGCAGGGGGAGGTGTTGGGACAGCATCAGGCCAGAGCGGCATTTGAGAGAGCATTCATGCATATATGTATTTGTACCTTTGTTTATTTTTTGGACTGTATCTTGGATGGCTCTTGGTAGCCGATTTTGTAGACTTCATTGTACTCTGATTTATGAGATGATATATATGAGGAGATCCCATTTTGTGATGATATGCATTTGATTATGTATGGATGCTTATGCAGGATGATGAGTGATTGCTTAGATGGATGTGTGTACATGTATGCATTGTGATGAGATGTTCCTTATATGCATGTGTTTATGCTTTTTTATGATGTTGGATACTGACATATGAATGCAGGTTTATGTATGTATGATTTGTTTGATTTTTGATGTAATGCTTATGTATGTAATGTCATGATGATGATGTATGCTTATGATGATTTATGAACAGGATTTTGGTGTTTCCTATTGCAATATAATGATGAGATGATTTATGTGATGGTGTTAATGCAATGGTTGAATGAATGATGTTATACATGAATATGCATCTAGATGTGTTTAGATGAATGTAATATGGATAAACAAAATGTACAGTACAAATGTTTATATGATAATGTGTTTTAAATGAATGCTATATGCAGAATGGCTATAAAATGTTAAGAACCAATGTTTTGTAAACAAATGGATTTCGATGTTTCTAAATGCTTTAAATATGATTTAAGTACAAATGATAATGGGATGATACTATAACTGATGTTTTAATAACTGCACCTTAACGCAATTAAAAAGATGATAATGATGATAATGCGAATGAATCTTAAAATGAGCATAATAAGATACTTAGGGAATGGATGAACGAATGCACTTTTTCACTAAATGGATAAATGAACGTATACCATAATAAATGATAAAAGATGATAAGATGATAATGGATAATTGACACTAAATGAATGCCTAATAAATGATTTAATATAATCGAAGGCAATTTGATCCTATGAATGAATCTAATTATTTACGATTGATGCAATGATGCAAATGATTTGATGAAAATTAATGTCAAAAATGAACTATATGCAATGTTTAAAAAATGACATAAATTTTTAATGCAAGATGCAACTAAATGTTTAATGCAAGATGCAACTAAATGTAAGGATGATGTGAGCATGAGGAATGCAGGGTGTTGTAAGACTTTGCATGATGTATTGATGATGTATCAGAGTACTCGATCGTGATTGTATCCAAGACCAGCTTAATTTTCCCATTTTGCATGTAAAGCCTATATATGAATGAGTGAACGGATGGGTGATATGCAATGGAATGCAATATATAAACAGATGAGATGAAATGATGATCCATAGTGCTCTATTTTCATCATTGAGCTTTTTTTTTTTTTTAAATGTTGGAAGAGAATACAAGCATCTTGACATAATGATTCAAGATGACCTGAGTATTCCTTTCATGGATTTTATATAGCAAGTTAATACAAACGACTTGATATAAGGGTCAAGCCGACCAGAGTATTGCTTGCAGAACAGACAAGGATTATCTCTACTCATGCATGACTTGGATCATCCTCCTTGATCTTAGGCTGATCATATCCTGAGACAAGTGCATACCGTACTTAAGAGATAAAAACCTTTATCCAGTTTGGATGAGGTAGGAGGAACCAAAGGAAGAGCATTGTACCTGCAAACAAACAGTATATACATAAAGAATAAAGAATATGGATCCTTGGTAATGGTTCATGCCCATATGGTTGAGGTATACGCTGTAGTCAGCAAGCCGTAGTGATCTATGACTGCATTTGGCATAAGATCACGTAGCTTGGTGAACTTCCCATGTAGACACCATTAGTACATGCCCCAAAACTTCATCGGAAATAATGCGTAAACAAAACAAAACGATGCTGAAAGATCCCGATACAGATAAACGAATGATTGTACTCACAAATCAACCAAGTATTTGATAGCTTAACATAATTTTCTTGTCAAAGAAAACGTCACTTTGTCTTTATTTTGGTAAGGAAGGATGCATCCTTGTTAAAAGACAGTTTTTGAGTTTTTGATGTTGATGGTGTGGTCAATTGATAAGTGGTCTCTTTTGTGAGTATTTTGTCAATGTTTGTTTTGGTATCTGCATGGATGAGTATGTACAAGGTGTTGTCATGTTTTCGTGTGATTTTCGATGTGTTTTCGATGTTTGATTTTTTTATTTTTATTTTTATTTTTATTTTTTTTGGATTTTGAATTGTTTTTTTGAATGTTTTTGGAGTTTTGCGAGATATTTTCCAATGTTTGTGGTATTTTGTTGAGACATTTTTCTAATGTTTTTGGTATTTTTGATGATTGCTTGAATGAAGAACTTAATGAATCATAAGAAAATGTAGAATCCACTTCCATCAATAGGTTAAGGGCATTGCCCCCAGTTTTGAGACATGACTATGAAAAAGCGGGATGCAAGATGCATGAAGTATTATCATAATTGCAGATAAATAACAAGCCATGGTTTTGGATGGATGGATGTGTGTATGAAGTAGATGTGATCGAAACAAGTCTGAAAGACAATGGAGCCATAGCCTTTACGAGTGGCCCTGTGTGCCAGGTTTTCACCATCGTATTTACCCAAGGTGCCACAGGAGTGGTTTGTTCACCATTTGGATGCATGATTTTTCTTTACTTTTTTTAATGTTTTTGTATTTTCGTCAAGACATTTTTCTGAATGTTTTTGGTATTTTCTGGTATGCAGGGGAGCCTGATGCTCTATTCAGCTTAGGTATAAAACTGTTTGAGGTGCATGTTGTTGATTGGATCTACAAGCGGTTCTCCTTCTGATGTAGCCAACTGATATGCCCCGGACCCGAATACAGCAGTGACAACATATGGGCCCAGCCAGTTTGATTCAAACTTGCCTTGATGTTCTCTGTTTGGTTGGTTGCGAGGATTCTCTCATAGAACAAGATCACCTACCTCAAATGTACGAGATCTAACTCGGTGATTGTAGCTTCTACTCATGCACTGGTGATAGGCTTTGAGATGATTGTATGCAGCTTGTCGTTTCTCATCAAGTAATTCTAAGTCTTGGAGGCGTGAGACTCTATATGCTTCATCATTAATGAGATTGTGCAAGGAAACCCGTAATGATGGTATCTCAACCTCAATAGGTAAGATAGCTTATGCACCATAAACCAATGAATAAGGAGTTGCACCTGTAGGGGTTCGAATGCTAGTTCGATATGCCCATAGTGTTGGATTCAGTTGAACATGCCAATCACGGCCGGCATCATTGACTATTTTCTTTAGGATCCTCAATATGTTTTTATTTGATGCTTCGGCCTGACCATTGCCTTGTGGGTAATAGGGAGTGGAAAAGCGGTGTTGGATATGAAATTTCTCACAAAGTTCACGGACATCCTGATTTTTGAAAGGAAGACCATTATCTGTGATGATGGACATGGGTACACCATACCTGTAGATGATGTAGTTGAGGATGAATGAGGCGATCTGCTTGCCGGTGACTTGGGTAAGTGGAACAGCTTCGATCCACTTTGTGAGATATTCGGTGGCGGTAATAATGAATTTATGGCCGTTGGATGAAGATGGATGGATTTTACCCACGAGGTCAAGGCCCCATTGACAAAAAGGCCATGGTGTCATGATTGGTTGCAGTTCCTGGGCTGGTGCATGTATCAGGTTGCCATGAACTTGACATTTCTTGCATTTTCTGACAAAGTAGTAAGAATCCTTTTCCATAGATGGCCAATAATATCCAGCTTGTGGGAGTTTCTTGGCGAGTGATGGACCACTTGAATGAGTCCCGCAAATTCCTTCATGTACTTCTTCCAAAGCCTTTGTTATCTCATCTTGTTCCAGACATCGAAGGATAGTACCATCAAGACCGCGTCGGTATAGGGTTTCGGCAATAATGGTATATCGAGCAGTTTGGCGAATGAAGGTTTTTTGTTGGTTATTCGATTGGTTGGGAGGAAGGGTGTGTCGCGGAGATAGGTGTAGAATTCACCATACCATGGGGATTCAGAACCAACAAGGTGACATATCATTTCGGATTCAGGGATATCATAAGCGGGAATCCAAAGTTGTTCTACCAAGAACTCGTAGCATGTTGAATTTTGTGGAAGATCTAGGAGAGATGCGATGGTAGCCATAGCGTCAGCAGCTCGATTCTGATCTCTTGGTATCTGCTCAAAAGTGATAGTAGTAAATGATGTCTTTAGTTTGTCCACCATTTGCTTATATGGCATGAGTTTATCATCCTTAGTCTGATATTCATCAGTTACTTGTTGAATGACTAGTTGAGAATCGCCATATACTTGTAGTTCTTGTAATTTCCATTGTATGGCTAACCTGAGTCCTGTGATCAAGGCTTCATACTCGCCTATATTGTTTGTGCATGGAAATGTGAGCCTGTAAGACTTCGGGATGCTATCACCTTGAGGTGTGATAAACAGAATGCTTGCCCCCGAGCCGTGTCTAGTGTATGAACCATCGAAATATAGTTTCCATGGTTGTGTTGTTGTGATCATGAATATCTCCTCATCTGGAAAATTGGAAATAAGAGGATGATCACCTGTGAGTGGTGCATCAGCCAACTGATCTGCAATAACCTGCCCTTTGATAGATTTTTGATCTACATACTCGATGTCAAATTCACTTAGAATCATCACCCACTTGGCCAAGCGACCTGTCAATGCTGCTTTGCTGAGTAAATACTTGAGTGGATCAATCTTTGCAATGAGTTGTACCTTATGTGTCAACAAATAGTGCCTTAGTTTAGTGGCTGCTAAGATTACTGCTAAGCAAGCTTGCTCAATAGGTGTGTAATTGAGTTCATAGCCCACCAGTGTGCGAGAGATGTAGTATACAGCACACTCTTTGCCTTCTGCATTATGTTGTGCTAGTAGTACACCCAATGCTGTACTTGTTGCCGAGATATAGAGTAACAATGGTCTACTTGGATCTGGTGGCATCAGCAATGGTGGATTCATGAGATAGTCTTTAAGTGTCTGAAATGCTTGTTGGCATCGGGCATCCCACTGAAAGCGGATATTCTTGTGTAGCAGGTGTGTGAATGGGTGACACTTATCAGCCAATTGTGCAATGAATCTTCGAATAGATTGAAGCCGTCCTTGTAATGTCCTTAGCTGACTGATATTCTTTGGAGGTGGCATGTCCATGATTTCTTTTACCTTTGCTGGGTCGACCTCAATACCTTTGCTTGAGACGATGTATCCTAGAAGTTTCCCAGAGGTTACTCCAAAGACACATTTCTTTGGGTTGAGTCGAACATGGTATTGTTCCAGTCTATCAAAGATTTTATCTAGGACGTGGAGATGTCCTTCTCTGGTGAGTGATTTTGCTAGTAAGTCATCCACATAATCTTCCATCATGGTATGCATCATGTCATGGAAGATGGTGGTCATTGCTCTTTGATAGGTTGCGCCTGCATTCTTGAGACTGAAAGGCATTACATTCCAGCAATATGTGCCCCATGGACAGGTGAAGGTTGTCTTATGTTGATCTTCTAGTGCGATCTTTATCTGATTGTATCCTGAAAAGCCATACATGAGTGAAAACATGGCGTGTCCTGCTGTCAGATCCACTATGATGTCGATATTTGGAAGGGGGAAGTCATCCTTAGGATACGCCTTATTCAGATCTCTGACGTCAATACAAATGCGGATACCCCCTTTTGGTTTGCCGATAGGCACAATATTGGAGATCCACTCTGCATAATCAATTGGTCTAATGAAACCAACATCTAGGAGTTTCTTGAGTTCTGTTTTGACTAGCACTGCAATCTGAGGATGCATCTTACGAAGCTTTTGCTTGACAGGTTTGGCTCCTTTTGCTACAATGAGGTGATGCATGACTAAATCAGGATCAAGCCCAGGCATGTCTGCATATGACCATGCGAAGTTGATCTGACGCTTCTGGAAGAACTCTATAAATTTAGGATGTTCCTCTGGAGTGAGAAGAGATGCCAGATTAATTATATGAGGATTTTCAGGAGTCCCCACATTGTACTCTTTGGTTTCCTCGATGAGAATTGTTGATCGTTCCTGTTGTGTACTATCAGGGAGAATGTCAAACCCTTCATCCTCAGGCACCTTAGAGAGGTTTTCACCATTGGATACGCTCTTTCTTTTTACTTTTGTCGGATCAAATAGTGCCACAGTGTGGTTTTCACTAGAAGATCCATGTTTTATTGTTCTATTTTTGCAGCTGAAAGGTTTGGCATCCGCCCCAAAGTATGTTACGCTATTAAGTTCAATGGCAAATACAGCTTTGTGATCCCCGCTTGGTAGGTTATCCCTTAATTCCAAAAAGTCAATGATAGCCTCATCGTTTTGGAAGAAGTCAAGACATGGGGGATTTGGTTGGTTCCATTCGATGAGGTCAGGGTGGACAATGGGCATTACTTCATCTACTAGGTTAAGTTCGTTAGAGGTATCAGTGAGGGTTAAGATGTTATGGTGAAGGTCGTTGGTGGTACTTTCCCTGTCAGAATCAGGCATAGGATGAGACGTAGGGTCTGTGGAAGACGTTTCCAGTTCAGGAACCCAAGTGGCCTTTATCTGTGCTTCTCCATAAACAGGGATGTCTTTGCGTGGTGGAGGTGGTGATGTGTCTTCCTCATCTGAAGTGTTAAGTTGTACTGAATCAAATTCCCACTCATGTGAGTTGGTCTCTGAATCACTTTCCAGCATCCGATTACTATACCATACTAGGATGTCTTTTGAGTTAAATACTATAGGTGTGATTGGTTGATGTACCTTTGTAATGATCGGTGTTACAGGGCGGTTGATGGAGATTAAAGAATCTGATACGGGAAGTATTGGTAGTATTGACTCAGTGGATTCTGCTGGAACTGCTGGTGCCATAGATGTTGTTGCGGGTTCTGATACAGTTGCTGCTGCTAATGGTACTGCTAATGGGATTACTGGTTCGATTGGTGGAATGATTGGTATTGGAGATAGTTGTGTTGGGGTTGTGAGCCTCAATGGGGCAGTTGGGATGGTACTTGAGGGTGCTTTGATTATGAAAGGCGTCCGCTTTGCAGTAGGTGGACAAAATGGTTTGTTGGGTTTTCCTTTGAACTTGAGTTTAGGAAAGATCTCTTTTTCAAAGCCTAGGCCTGTATTACCTTTGGGCTTGAATTCTGGTAGTAGAGGTTCATGTCGTCCTTGTTTGCAATATCCCAAAGCACTCTAACCATCATACCCCATTCTTTGCATAATGAGGAGGCCTTTGCCATATTGATCCATAGGAAGTGTAACTCATGGTATATCAGTGGTGATGGGATCTTTATAAATCCATTCCGCCAAGTCCTCATCTTGTGTTTCTTCCTCTTGACTCTTTCCAAGAATGAAAGGTGTCAAAGCACATGCTGGTATGTTTAGTGGTTGCTGGAGTAACTGCTGTGGTTTACCATGA
This sequence comes from Cryptomeria japonica, assembly GCF_030272615.1. Lineage (NCBI taxonomy): Eukaryota > Viridiplantae > Streptophyta > Pinopsida > Cupressales > Cupressaceae > Cryptomeria > Cryptomeria japonica. Next base: position 443,282,059 of record NC_081408.1, read on the forward strand.
GTTCTAGGAGAAGTGGGCATTTGTCCTACACAAAAGAGTTGACTCAAGTTGTATTCCCCAGGACCCTCCTCTGCGATCTTCATCTTAAGCTTTTCTTGCTTGGGTATAGTGGTGTTTGAACGGGCAAGAGAGGCGGGACTGATATATGATGTGGAAGAAATGGCTTCTCTATTATTAGGAACGGTAATCTCTGGTTGATGGTTGATATTATGGCAATATGCAAAGGGGTTTGCATCACCCAGGATTGTGATCTCTACACCGTTATGTGGGAACTTGATACATTGATGGTAGGTAGATGGAACAGCTTGCATGGCATGTATCCAAGGTCTTCCTAACAATAGATTATATGGCAGAGGAAGGTCCAGAACCTGACAAATGATGTGTTTTACCACGGGGCCCACTCGGATTGGTAGTACCACAGCTCCTTTGGATGAACGCTCTGCATCGTCATAGGCTTTGATTGTGATCTTCTGATGAGGATCCACTGATTCTACTGCATATCCCAATGCTGTGACCAACTGTAGTGTGCAAATATTCAGGCCTGCTCCATTATCGATCAAGACTCGCTTGATCCTATGCTGGTTAATGAATCCTTCGATGTGGAGTGAGGCATTATGTGGTTGTTGGAAGGAAGAGTTGTCACTTTCAGAAAAAGTGAGACAAGGTGATGACTTTAGACTTCCAACCATGGCTTGAAATTGGTCCGTATTCAGATTTGTAGGGACTGACGCCTCTTGAAGTGCTTGATCCAAGATAGTTTTATGAGAGGGCGATAGGCGCAAAAGCTCTAAAATGGATATAAGTGTCGGGGTTTTGTCTAATTGTTCCACAAGATTGTACTACTTATGGATGGAGGTGGTGCCTTGTGGAGCTTCCTTTATGGTGAGCTTGCCGCGACGGGTAACAACATTGCAATTTGAGTTGGGATTTTTAAAGGTTATAGTTGCAACTTGTTCATTAGCATCATACAGATGATTTACAGTGTAATTATACGCAGCTTGCATATAATCAGTGGTATCAGGACCTCATCTGGAAGTGGAAGGACCCCTTTGATCTTGTGATGGAAGTGGATTTTTGAACATCAGATGATCATTATTTGTTGTTTTTGGGTCATGTCCTTCAATTTCAATTTCTCCTCGATCAATAAGATCCTGAATAAGATCTTTCAATCGGTGACAATTACTTGTCTTGTGCCCTCTTCCTTGATGGAAGTCACAGTGTTCAGTATCTCTCCACCATGTCAGTTTTACTTGAGGCTCATAGTTTGATAGCTTAGGTAGACTGACCAAATTTTGAGAAATGAGTTGTCGCAACACTGTTTCAATGGGTTCCCCTAAGGGAGTGTATGTGCGTTTCTATTTTTGCTGATGAGGTCTAGGTTCATCATGAGATGTAATGCGACCTTGATTAGAAGGAAAATTTGTGTTGTTTTGAGGTGGAGGATTTTGTCCTGCAAACCGAACCACAAGTTGTGCATTTTGAATAGTTCGGGCATCCACAACCCCATCGTTGACGATATTCTTGTTTTTGTTCCAGAAGTTCGGTTTATCGCTATTGAAGCGTGGGCGAGGACCATCTTTTGGTTCATTAAATATTTTGATGAGTCCTTTCTTGATGAGTGCCCTTTCACATTTTAAACCCTTGGTAATCATATCATTAAAAGAGTCTGTGTCTTTGACATCCAGGTGAAATTCCATTTCTTCGTTTAAGTTGGAAATGAATATTTCCACTAGTTCTCGTTCAGGTAACTGAAGAGAACGTCTGCAAGACATTTGGCGCCATCGTTGCAGGAATACTAAGAATTGTTCACCTGGTTTTTGTTTGGTGTTGCACAGATCAGCCATAGTGATGTCGCGTTCAATGTTATGAGAGTAATGAGCTAGAAACTTCTGGATGAGTTCCTCAAAGGTTCTAATGCCACCTGGTAGTCGGGAAAACCATGATGTGGTTGTTCCTCCCAAGCTTTGGGGAAAAAGGCGCATTAGGTATGTGTCTTCATATGCTACTTCGAGACAAGAAGAATGAAATTCTCGGACATGATCGCGGGGATCCCCCTTTCCTCTATATTTTTCAAATTTGGGTGTTTCGAATCCTCGTGGAAATGGTGGCATGTAAAGATTCCTATCAAAAGGATAGGGACAAATGTCATTGAGTGAGAATTGGTTAGTCTTGACACCACTATGAAGCTGTTGGGCGAGATTCTCGACTTGTTGCCGCAACATCTCCATTTCATTTGGAGGAGGAGGTGGTGGGTTACCTCGAGGAATGTTATATCTGATGGGATCTCTATCTCTTTCCTCTTCATGGAAACTTTGTCTTTCTGATGCTTCTCTTAATTGGGCCAGATCAAAGTCAGATGGGAGTTTTGCTCCTTCTTGAGCGAGTCTTAAGAAGTGAGCATCCGCATTGCTCCTGAGTATTTCATCAAACAATCTATTAAAGAGAGGGTTATGCTGAGCCCTTTCTATTGTTGCAGGAGTGGGAGTACTTGGGTTTTCGTCATCTGCATTTCCTCCAAGTGCTTCTTGAAATTCATTGAGATTGTCCTCTTCTTCTTCTTCTCTTTGTATTTCTCTTTGCCTTGACTGTGATCGGGTTTGAGCCATTTTGTTTTATAAGCTTTTTGTTGAAGTTTGAGTGAAAATGATGATGAGTTTTGTGATGAAATGAGAAATTGATGATTTTGGTGGATTGTGTCGCACGTGTATCTCTAGCACTTTTAAGATGGATGTAACTGAAATTCTTTCTTTGAATTGCTTGCTTGTTTGATAAGATTTGATGGGGTAAGGTGTAGAGAAATCTGAGATGTGTTACAGATTGGATGTAAGGCCCTCCCTAAACCAAGCTTTGATTTACTTAGTTGACCATGTTTGACTTATTAATAAATGCTTTATAATTTGATAGAATGGACTGTGTTAGACAGATAGATTGGTGAGAAAGGTAATTGAACCAAGTTATAGAGTTATTGCACCTTGTGGTGTGCATTTTGATTTATTATGAATTTGAAATCCTAAAAGATTCAATGACTGGATAATCTTGATTTAACGTATGTCAGCTATGTCTAAATGTAGAACGTATATGATTTCGTGATTTGATAACATTGATGAATGTTGATGCTTCATTTATATGCTTTATGATAAAGAACTCTATATGATCCTAAAATAGGATAAATATGAGAGGAGGTATATCATTATTGGATTTGCAGGACTTACTATGATGATAGAAATAGGAATGCATGTTTTAATGTATGGATCAAAATTATGTGAATGATGATAATTGTTATGTGGAGTTATTTGGATAAAGGATGTATTGATTGATAAATGTATATTGTATGCAGAGTGCTTGTAGTGCATTATTATTCATGTGTTTTATGTTATATGAGATTATTTGGAAGTACTAATGTGTAAATTGAGATGCGCAGGAAATTTACCATGTGACCATGGAAATTACGGAGAATCAAACCTAGACTTATGTATGTTTGTAAGCCAGGGGTTGTCTATTTGGAGAGACCACACCCCGTTTGTGTTTATTTTATTCGTATCAGTATATGCTGCATGAGTGTTAAGTGTTAATTAAATTTTATATGTAAAAACCACGAGAGGCAATTTCATGTTTTATTTTTGTAAAGGTGTTTTATTGGTGTCACTTGACACATGTGTGGATTTAAATTTATATGTTTTATTTTGTCTCTTGGTGGGAAAGTGTTTAATTATAATTAATCTTAAATAAAATAATGTGTTGTCATAAATACTTTGGGAATATAATATTTGGGGTGGTCAACTTATGTTTGACCCGAAAATAAACTTCAGAAGGGTTTAAAATGGGTTAAATGAACACCTAGGGGTAGTTTAATAGGGTTTCCTAAAGCCCATAAGGTATACCTAGGGGTTAGGGGTAATTTTAGGCAAGTTTCTACTTTATAATGATCTTTTTAACGCTTTAAAAATTGGTTTTTTTGAGTTGAGCGAAAATTGAAAATTAGAAGTTAAATCTAATCAAGATTTTTCCTTTTGGATTGAGAGTCTTTTTGCATTTTTGCTTTCTTTCTTTTTTTTGTTTTTTTTTAGAATCCTGTGAGAACTCAGAGAGTGAGCTTCTTAAGGAAGATTTTTGGGAATAGCAGGGTAATCACCCACTCTCCATTTTTGGAGACAGAAGAAAATTTGAAAAGAAAATAATGTTATGGAATAGAAAAAAATTGATTATGGGTAGAAGAAAAGAGAATTGTGGATTGGGCAGCTCTTCATCAAATATCATAATAACCTTTGGGCAAATTAAGGTTGGCTTCAATTATTATTTTTAATATCTTCTTCTTGTTTTTGTCTGGAAGTTGTTGGTATAAGAAATCTGTGTTCTTGAAAGTTTGTGTTAGAAAATCTTTTGGTATTTTTGCTTTATGAATTGTTGTGTTTTGGGAGTTTTCTCAAGATCTCTTACTCTTGGGAGAGAAGAGGATCTTGAGGGTGGTAGCAGTGACAGCCCTCGAGTGAGAGACTCTCTTTTGAGAGCGATCACAAGGGATCTTTGTGTGACCCTTGCTACATGGCTTGTTTGTGCAATGGGGGTCATAAGGAGGGATATAAGGCTAGAATGCCTTTGGGGGGCATAAGGAATAAGGGGTTGAGATTATTGATATTATTATTGTGCCATGAGGTGGCTTCTTGTTTATTTCATACTTGCAGTTCTCCTCAGGGTATTTGGTCCACTACCACCCTTTGAAAATGTTCATCACCAAAGTGTGGTGCTGTGAAAGCTAGGTTGGGAATGTGTCTGGAATATCTGTATGCATTGTTTTCTATGTGTTTGCCTGTTTGTTACCCGTCTAGGAATTGGTTCTCCGAGCTCGGGGGTGGCTACCAGTTAGCCTAGGCTGGGAGGTGAGCTCTCCGTGGTCATATTTGTGTTTTCCATTATGCAGGAAATTCAGAGGAAAGAGAATATGAACCATGAAAGAGATACAGAAGATTGTTATTGAAGATACTTGAATTCAGTTGCAGATGTTTGTTTAAAGTTGTTATAGAAATATGTCTCATTCATAGAAAAAAAAGAAGCAAGTTGTAAATTTTGAAAGTAGACCTGAAGTTTTAATGTTGTGACTATTCAGAGAAAACATTTAGTAAATTGGTAGAATATCTTAGAGATGTTTAAAAAAAAAAATAGCTTGTTATTTCTACTTCTGGTATATTTGAAAAAGAAAAGTTAATTTGTGTTGCAAGCAAAGCTTCTTGTATTATGGAAAGAAATAAAAGAATTGTTTTCATTTAGATTTTACCTGTATTTTTAATTGAGGCAAATTAGAAGTTTATTTATGCTGAAAGCTTTTATGTATTTTAAATGGAAAAAGTTGTTTTATGTGAATATTTTATTAGAAAAAAAAATAATAAATGAATTTCTTTATTTCCAGAAAAAGTATAATGAATCTTTGAATAATACTCTAAATTGTATTTTAGTTAGCATTGATTTAAAAGCTTATTTTATATATATATATATATATATATATATATATATATATATATATATATATATATATATATATATATATATATATATGTTTTTCCCCTCTATTATATTAGTTAAAATTTTGCATGTAAAATTCTCTTTTAAAAAAATTATATATAAATTTTATATTGAATTAAATTTCATTTTTTTTTAAACTATGATTATAAAAGTTATGTAAATATAAATTTATACATATATATATGTATATATAAATATATATATATATATATACATATATTTATATATTATAAATTTAAAAAAAAAATAATGATTCGGGTCCCCGCGGACTCCACTGTGTGTACGCACAGTGGACAGCCGCGCGGCGCCCACTGTGTGCACACACAGTGGAGCCGCTTGCGGCTCCCACTGTGTGGGCACACAGTGGACAGCCACGGCCGCCACTGTGTGGCCACATAGTGGGGAGCCGCCAGCAGCGCCCACTGTGTGGGCACATAGTGGTGCCACAGCGCCCACTGTGCGCTCACACAGTGGCGCGCGCGGCCAGCCCGCCTCCCAAACTCCCGTGACCTGCAATAAAAATTCATGGCCGCCTTTAGGGTCTTCGGCCCAGCATGAAAACTTTGACTGTTAAAAAAATATATATGGGATAAAACCCTAGCCCGGATGGGGCTAGGGCAGTTCGGTTTTAAAAAGAAAAGAAAATTATTAATTAGTTTAGATATTATAAATGTGGTAAAATTGGAACCCTAATTAGGTTTGGGGGAGAATATGGTTTTATAATTAGAAAATTATAATGGTATTCAAATTTAGAATTAAAATATTTGCCATTTAAGTAAAATATATATATATATATATATATATACATACATACATACATATATATATATATATATATATATATATATATATATATATATGTTTCCATATATATATATGGGAATATATATATATGTAATTATATGGATTTTGAGCATTTTGAATAAGTAATTAAATTATAAATATATAAATATATGCATATTCAAATATGTATATATGTATATATATTTATATATTCCTGATTTTAATTTGGGATAAATTATAAAGTGAAATTGAAAAAAAATTTGATAAGACTATATAGTCATATTGGAAGATAAATTAAAATACCTCTTCTATTTCCTTTAGTTTGAATAATTTAATAAACCTATTGTCTAAGTATCTCTTGGAGATAGAATTTAACCAGTAGGTTTTCCGCAATTAAAATTTAACAATTTATCGATGCTTAGTTCGTTTCAGAATTAGCTCGAATTTAATAATGAAAATTTCATTAACGCTTGTCGCAAGAGTGAACTGTTAATTAAATTAGTATCTTTTTTTTAAAAAAAATTGTTTCGTTTTTGCCCTAAATTTTGGGCATGACATTGGACTACCTAGTAATGAGAGGATTCACTCATGAACTAGTTTTAACCTACGTAGATGTGTCTCTTAGGATGAGCTTATCCTAGATGAAGAAACAATCTAAAAAGTGATGTAATGTGTTTGATTTCAAGCAATATCTAAAAGAGAATTTGGGACAAGAACCTCTTAATGTTTTGAGAGTTGGGGATGAATTGATGATGAAATGATGATGTATGAGCAAGATGATGGATGAAATGTTTTCAACTTCAATAAAAACTTTGTGTTACAAATGGGACAAACTCTATTTCTTCCCTTTCGAGTGTTGGTGGTATTTCTCGAGCTGTGTTGTAGGTGATACAAATTTTTGGGAAGAAGTTTGGATTAATCTTTCCTCCTTGATTTTTGTGATAACTCAGAGCTCTATATTCCATAAAAGCTCTTCGGTTCAATGATTCTGAATCAAATTCGTTTGTTTTGCTTTGAAGGTAGAGACGCATACGATGTAGAAAGACTCTATGTGAGACAAAGATTTGTCGATTGATATAGAAGAACTTCCTTCTTTTGATTAAAGCCTTTGAGCTTAATGGTCTTCTTTTCAAGTTGATATTCTGATGACATTTCTTCTTTCGCAAGATGTGAAGAATGGTCATAAAGTTTTTTGACTCTTTGTTTGCACTTTGTTTTTGATGTTTTTGGTTGTTTTGACAGATGTTGGGTTGGATGAATACTTTTTTGGGAAGTGATTTTCTAATTTTTTTTCTTTGACAAGAAAACAAAGCAAGCACACAAACACAAGAATGTTGCCTCAAAGGCACAAATGAGTGTGGGTCTAGATTAACCCAATCCTTGGACTTGTATATGACCCTTCCTTTAGATGTATTTTAAGGTGTATTTCCAAAGCCTGAAGTTGGCTCAATTTGCACTAGGTCTTTAAAACGAACACACTTCAAACACTTTTTATCCCTAAGGTCAAATGGCCAGTTGTGATAAATTTAGCCCACATCTTGATATTTCTTCGACTTTGGTACTACATACCTTATGAATCCCACCGTGGCAAGTAAGGATGTGACATACTAAGTCTTGCACGAGCATAACAAATAGATGATCCCTATGATGGGGGAGTCACCACTTTTATCAAGCCACAAGTGACTTTTCAAAAAGCTATGTTTCTACTCAAGGAAATATGTATGGTGAGTATCTTGGGAGCAAAACCATCTATGCTCTTGCACTAAATTATATCGCAAATATTCTCAATCAATAGAACGGGTGGGCTACTACTTAAAGGTGTTTAGTCATGTTCGATGTTTTTGGACATAAGTTCATTCTCCAATGACTCACTTAAGAGCCTTGTAACTGGTGGTGGGGCCCATTTGTCCTTTCGGCCAGTTACACTGTAGGAACAGCTATACCCAAGGCTACAGCTTTCGCTCTCACCTGATTTCTATAGCGGCTTGAAGGATTTACCGCGCGAGGTCGTTCCCAAGAGTGATGTGTCTCTTGGCAGGCCTCTCTTAAAAAGATAAAATTTTGAGTGTTACTAACACTTTTCTCTTGCACCTAGGACCACGAAAGCCAAGGGAGAGGATAGTGTGTGTTAGAGGTAGGACCACTCGACCAACTTTGTGCACAGGCGTGCCAAACACGAAATTCACTTGTTCTTTTTAATCCATCTTTTGCAAAGGTGATCTAACTATTTGGAGATGTTGCTCCAACAGCCATGGTGTTTGTTTTAACTTCAAAGGCAATATGTTGTAATCTAGAAATGGGAAGTCCTGGTCAACTTAACAAAAAGCACGTTTTGCTTGAAGTAAATCGCTTGCAAGAATTGGAACAAGTGGATTGTAAGTTTTTAATTGCACCAAAATTTGAAGTGTGGCTTGTAAATTCTTTAGTTTGATGTAAGAAAAGAAATTTTGTGTGTTGATTTTAAGCACCAAAATAAGGATGAATCCTAGCTAGAAAGCAATACAATTTTGTGTTTTTCAAGTTTTTAAGCACCAAAGGACAAATTTGTGATTTTTATGGTGAGTTTTTAACTTGCATGAACAAAAACATGTTAGTAAAATCGATGTTCAAGGGGGGCTTCCACAAGCCTAAAAATTTCCATGTTTGTGGTTACAAGGCGATTCAGACGACATTCTGTTGCAATAGCGCTAGTCTGCGTTTTAACAGAAGCGTTATTTCACACATAAGCGCTGAAATAACAAAACTGACAGAGAGCCAAAAGTGCTAAAAGATCTTCAGTAGCGCTAGAAGAAGAACAGAAGCGCTAGAATAGTGACAAAAGCACTGAAACTTTTACAATAGCGCTATTGTTAGGGCAATAGCGCTAAAAGAAAAAGTGTCAATAGTGCCAAAAAAGTGTTCAATAGCACTAAAGCGCAACCTATGTGACACTTTCAACAATCAAACATGTTAGTTACAAAAAAAATGAGATGTTTTTGGTGGTTCGATTCACGTCGGGTTCACCAAATGATGCCCTCCTAAATGGCACAAGGTTAGTAAATGATCAACAACACAAAAAGACACAAAACCGTTAGATTGTTAGTATTAGTCAATCAAAAACTAATCTGAAAAGGCATACCAAGAGAGATACTAAAAACATGCTAATATATCTAACTAAAGAAGCAAAGATAATGAGGCATCTCCAAATGCCTCTTAGCATGGTTTTGGTTCCTTTCTCCCTTGTTCCTCTCCTCTCCAAGTTCCAAAATAGTGTAGCTCTCAGCAGCTTTCTGCACTATGGATGCTTATGGAGGATTGAGATTGTAATATTGTGCTTCGAGTATGAAATGAGAAGCTAATGCTATGCTATTGATGCTAAAATGATATATTTTAACCAAAATAGAAAGGTATTAGATGATTATTCTAAAATTGCTCTCTAAAATGTCTATAGCTTAGATGCATACAAGTTTTCAAGATGTGGAGTATGAAGAAATGGGCTCTATTTATAGGAAAAATGGAGCAATGGATGGTTGAGATTGAAGGATTCAATCAAGGGTTGAGTTTGAAAGTTGGGGATCCATGTGCACAATTGACACCAATGAAATGGTGACAAGTGTCAACATAGGGTTGGGTTGAGAAAAGGGGTTGGAGGCATTAAAGGCCTAAGAAGACCTCATGGTTATCTAAAGGCTAAGGGTCAAGTCTAAATTAAGCTTACTCACTGGATTAAGAGTTAATCCAAGGATAAACCTTTGTGCAAATGTTTAAGAGATAATCATGGTCAACGCATTAATGGCCTGATGAGACCTTTGGTTGGGTAGAGGTTGAGTCAAAACAAATGTTTTAACCATGTGGGAGGGTTTGAGTTAACCATTAATGGTTATTGGAGACTTTGGGGATTAAGTGGTTGAAGGTTGAAAGCCTTCAAAGGTTATCAAAGACTTTGAGCCATTTAGTGGTTGAAGACTTGAAGCCTTTAATGGTTATCAAAGACTTTGAGGTTTTGAGAAGTGACTTCCCTTTGCTTAGGGATGTGACAAAGTTTAGAGGATGGATTAGGCTAATTAGGAAGGGTTTAGAAGAATCTAGAAGGGGATTAGATTTTGGCAAGTGGATTTGGTGTGTGAGGGAAAATAGGATTTTATTTAAAATAAAAATTCATTTATTCCAATAAAATGTGTGCAAGTTGCATTTGTAGGAAAATGCAAGTGGGTGGAGGATAATGATTTAAATAAATGTTTTATTTAATTTATTTAAAAGAGGAAAAGGGGATTTAATTAAATAAATAGATTTTATTTATTTAATTGATTGTGAATTTGATTTAATGAATTAATTAAAATAAATTGAATAATTTATTTAATTAATAGAAGAATGTTTGGGGATGAATTAATTAAATATTAATTTAATTAATTGATGGCTAGTGGATTTTTAATCAAATAAATAGCGAATATTTATTTAATTAAGCTGGACAGATTTGTGTGACTACAGAAATTATTCAATCGTCTTGCATTCCTTGAGGAGTATTCTAAGTTGTTGATCACCGAAAGGAGGTTGTCCCTTTCATATAAGGGAACACAAATGGTACGATTAGAAAATCGAGGGTTAGAAATTATTCAATCGTCTTGCATTCCTTGAGGAGTATTCTAAGTTGTTGATCACCGAAATGAGGTTGTCCCTTTCATATAAGGGAACACAAATGGTACGCTTGGAAAATCGAGGGTTAGAAATTATTCAATCATCTTGCATTCCTTGAGGAGTATTCTAAGTTGTTGATCACCGAAAGGAGGTTGTCCCTTTCATATAAGGGAACACCTTCGGTGTAAAAATGCACATCATTGGTAAAAAATTTATAAATCACATATTCATCATTCTAATCTATTCCGCATTTATGTTTGTTACAATACAACTAGTCTTGACCATATCATCTAACCTTTTATAATTTTAAAACATATTCTGTAGACACCTAAAAATGGTCAACGCTTGCGGAATCATACTTTAACATTTACGCATTGCCTCATTTTAGGTTTTTGCGTCACATTAACATTTCTCCTATGTCACGCACTTGGTTTTTATCATTTGCGAGCATCGAGTCATTCTTCTACATTCTTCATTCGTCTCGCTCTCAAATTTGGTCTTGTCGACAACACTATCCAATCATGATTTTGATCGATTTTATCCTGTCACATCAATGTGTGTGCTCATTTGTCATCATTTTTGGACATCGTCAATCCTAATTAGGGTTTTGTCCTCTTATCAATCTTATCATCTGGCGATCGATTTGTCATCAATCCTTATCATTTTCAATCTTGTCATTTTACGATCGATTTGTCATCGATCGTTGTCATGTTCGATCTTGTCATTTTGCGATCGATTTGTCATCGATCGTGGTCATTTTCAATCTTGTCGTCTTGCAATCTATTTTGTCATCGATCCTTGTCCTCTTTTCAATCTTGTCATTTTGTGATTAATTTGCCATCGATCATTGTCTATCTCAATTATGTCAATTTGGATCAATTAGTCATTGTTCCTCATCAATTGGCGCATTTATCAATTAAATCATTTATCACATTGGTTCTTTGTTAATCAGAATCATGATCGAGTCAATTATCTTTCATCAAGACCTAATTGTCATCCTTGCATTGCTAATTCATCTTCTAGGGTTTCGTGATTTAATCATTTAACCTTGTTTGTCATTTCTCCCTTTAGGATTAATAAATTATTTATTTATCCTAAGTCTTCTCATTGCAATTAAATGTTCATTTAATTGGCTAATTATTCCTCTCTTTGTGAATTAATTGATAAATGACAAATTATTAATTAATTCACCTAATTTATCTTAATTCCTAATTTTCCCTCTTTTTCTAATTTTCTAATTTTCTAATTCCTAATTTCAATTCTCTCCTATTTCTCTCCTAATTTCATGGGAATGACATTTCAATTTGTCATAATTTGTCATAATTGACAATCAATCAATTTTTGACATAGAAATTTGTCATAATTTGTCATAAATTATCAATCAATCAATTTTGCATAGAAAGTGCATAATTTGTCATAATTTGTCATAATTGACATTTTTGATTTACAATTTCCATTTGAATTGAATCATGCTAATTTGATCTTTTTTCCAATTTATCTATAAATTGGATGAATTTCTTCAATCAAAGTCCCTGATCCCCAAATAATCAGATTATCGAATTTCTAATCACTTTGTCAAATCAATCACACTTCGAGTACTCTTGCGCCAATATCTTATTTACTTGCTTTCATCTCATGTGTGTGCACTTGAAGGTGAGATCCACAAACAAAGGCTATTTGGAGAAGAAAGAAGGACAATGGAGCCGCATGAAGGAGACATTCGAATCTGCATCTGGTTTGCTTAGTTTTTAGTTTTGAATGTTTTGCTTTTCATGTCTCTATTGAGTGTGTTAGGACTGATCATTGCAATGAGCTTTCGTGATTGAGCTATTATTAATATTACTTGCTTTGATGATTTCCGGTTTCCTAGCACCACTTAACCATGCTTTTGAGTGCTTTTGAGTTGATTTGCAGGTCAAAAACCCAAGAAATAGGGTAATGCAGGGTTTTCTGGACACTTCTGCGCCTGTGTAGGCAATCTTGCAATGTTCAAAGTGCATTTCATTCATGCCAAAGCATTAATCCCTTGCCAGAATTCCCCATGCATATCCAAAGTCCAACCCCATGTCAAGAGGATAATTTAGAGCATGAAGAAACATGTCTTGAAACAAATCAAGACCAAGATCCTGAAACCTTATCATCCCATCCAATTGTTGACCAAGACCCCATGTTCCCAGACACTCACGATGATTCCCCTATTCTTGTCCATCCTATCCAAAGTATTGACACTCCATTCCCCGAGCAAGATCAAGATATCCCAGTCCATCCAATCCCAAACGATCCCCTTCCATTTCATGAAAAAAATGTCCTTTCAAATCCCATTGACATTCCACTTCCTAAGAAAGATCAAGATATCCCTTCCATCCTTTCCAATGATCCCATTAAAATTCAAGAGCAAAGCACCTTTAAAGAGGAATCCAATGATCTTCCTCCTTGTCAAGATCAAAGTATCCTTCCAAATTCATTTCCAACACAAGACCCTATCATTCCTTCAGATCCTCCACAAGATCCATTTGATCCTCCATCTCCTTGTCCTAATGCTCCATACACACTCCAAGATCCCATTTCTTTTGATGATCCCATTATTTCTCCCATTCCATCTCTTGAAGAGCCTGTCATTGAACCATGTCCACTACATAATCCTAGTCTCTCTCATGATCCTGATCCCCCTAGTGAGCCTGATACCCTTCATGATTCTAACGTGTCAGTGCAAGATGTTCATGAACCCTCGACATGCATAATGGGTTCTTCCACTTCGGTGAAATCCGATCCACTTCAAGATCTCATTATTTCTCTCATATCATATCCACCTCATAATGGACTTGCGTCTTCTTCCCAAAGAAAAGAGTCTCCTACAAGTCAAGATATCCATAAAGGCAAAGAAGATCTTAAGGGTCGTGTCTACACAACTCACTCTCAAGACGTTGGTATCCCTCCTTCAAAATCCAAACATATCCCTTCCCCATCATACCTTCCATCCATCTTAGGTCCTTATATCCCTTCATCCTCTATGCAAGGTCAGAAAAGGCACACATCCTTGAGTAAATTTCATCAATCCAAAAGATTTCCCTTTCATTCATATCCATCCATGCATTCCTTTCCTCCTCCAAGCAATTTGGATGCCAAGTATAAATGTCATAAGTCTAGCAATCCACATGTATTCCAGGATCAACATGTCCAATATAATCGACATGTCAAAACAAAGAACAATATAATCTATAAAGAAAAAGAAATACCCAAAAGGCCACAAAGGCCAACTGAGCAAAATAAAGCAAAGTCAAAATATATATGGGTTCCTAAATCCCTTGTGCAAACAATGCACTCCAAGGAACCACAAAAGCATGAAAAATCAAAAACCATGTGGATCCCTAAGTGGCTTCTTGAAGCACAAAAGCCTAAAGAAAAATCCAACTTGGCATCCAAAATTGATATTCCTCCATCCAAACCTCTCAAATTTGTTCCTCCATCACCTTCTTCATCCATTTTGGGCCCTTATGTCCCAAAATCCCAAGCTATTCCTCCATCCAAATCTCACAATTTGAGATCCATTTTTCCTCCATCAATCCATCACCCCTCAAGGTGTGTGCCAATGTTGATCTTGCCTTCATTTCCATCCACTGAAGCCCAATTATTCCAATACCCTATTCATTATCCAATGCATATTTTTCATCCTTCGATCCCTTTGATCCAATCCTTTACATAAATCCTTGCCTTAGTTTCATCTCATTTTCCATGTCCTCATCCTACCAACGTCTTTGAGCATAATTTCAAAGGTCATGGTCTATTTATTTCAAGGTTACTATCCAAACAATAATATGCTTGAGTCCTTCTTCCATCCCCTATCATGTGTCCATCTTCTATTGAAAAAGTCAAAATACAAAAAAAAAAAATACAAAAAAAGTGAAAAAAAAAAAAAAAAAAAAAGAGAGAGAGAAAAGAAAAAAAAAAAGTAAAGCAAAAATAATTCGTCCACTGGTGAAAACCTAGCAAATAGGCGCCTTGGGCAAGTACTGTGATGAAAACCTGGCAAACAAGCGTCATGTGTAATCTAGGAATCTAGGAACTTCTTGCACACCACACTTGGGGGCAGGTTTCCTTCTTCATATCCTATTGCCCTTCATTATCCTATCATACCATGTCATTACCCTCCATTATCCTATTGTCCCTCATGTCCATTTTCCCTTTCTACCTTTGATCTTGACAAGGCTGAGGATCGTCATGAGCATCATGCATCTTGTTTGCAGCTTTCAGTCCATCATAGCTTTTGGTCATTTATCCATTTGCTTATTATAACTTTTCATCCATATTCCCTGTCTTATTGCAACTTTCTGCCACTATCTCGTATCCTATCCCAACCTTCAATCCATGTCCCTTATCCATTCTTGGTCTTTCTTATCCTATCCATATCTTATCACTATCCATACACTCTTTTTCATTCCTTGATCTTGATCTGACATAAATGTAAGGAAGTTAAGTAGCGGAAACAACTTCCTACACTAACCTTGAGAGGAGAGTAATGCAAAACTTTTTCAGATCGTTACAACAGTTACAGAAAATAAAAATAGATATAATAGCATTCATACCACAACACAGTGATTTACGTGGGGAAAACCCTTTCGGAAGAAAAACCCTACACTCCAAAAGCAGCTCAATATTTTATTCAGCAATCAAAAATAGATTACAACATACTTGCAGAGCAATCTCTTCGCAGGAGTACCATTAATCAGAGATTCAGAGGCAACTCAATAGCCATAAGACTCTTACACACAACCTCTATCTCACACACCTCATAAATAGGAGATACAATACAAGAAACCGTCAAACGGTATTACAAAACCATGGGCTAAAACCACCCAATAAGGTGTAGCCGACCTTATCTCCCTTCTAGATGCCCTATGACATTTTAAAGCACACATCAACACGTTTCGCTCCCTTTTACAGCTCATTTATGTATCCGATACAAATTATTTTTCCTATTTCAGGAGTACAAACTTCCGGAGGCCATAACTTGAGAACCGGGTGTCCGATTGACGAACCGTTTGAAGCGCCGAAAAGCTCGCGAAGTGCTCTATCACCTCATAACCTGCTTCGCCAGTTATGGCCACTTTTTAGGGTGTTTCGGAGCCTCTAAAGCCCCCAAAATTAAGTTTAAACATTTTATTGCACCCCTCCAAGATGAAAACTTTAATATCTTCAAAACTAGTTGTGACCTTGCAACGCAACTTTACCGGAATGCTTATCTAGCCAACTAGAAGCTTCAGGGAGAGTTTTGCACCATTTCGTGCTCAAATGAAAACTTACTATAAATAGTAACCTCGCATAAATGCAAGGTTGAGACACCATTTTTTCCAACAATAAAGACGCAAAATTTAAACATGGTTTCAAAAACCTCTTGACATGTCCCTCATGCCATGTCACTGCTTTACATTGTCATATCCAATCTCTTGTCCCATCATGCCATAGCCCTTGAAAATTGCATCCATGTTGTCTCCATGATAAAAGGCCTTTGTCTTCCCTCTATCCACCATCATTTCAGAAAGCCTATTTATTCACCTGTCATATTCCTTGCCTTGCTAGACACTGGAGGCAAAGTCCCTAAAAATCAAATAATGTCTGAAATAATGGCTTGCGGAATCATACTTTAACATTTACGCATTGCCTCATTTTCGGTTTTTGCGTCGCATTAACATTTCTCCTATGTCATGCACTTGGTTTTTATCATTTGCGAGCATCGAGTCATTCTTCTACATTCTTCATTCGTCTCGCTCTCAAATTTGGTCTTGTCAACAACACTATCCAGTCATGATTTTGATCGATTTTATCCTGTCGCACCAATGTGTGTGCTCATTTGTCATCATTTTTGGACATCGTCAATCCTAATTAGGGTTTTGTCCTCTTATCAATCTTATCATCTGGCGATCGATTTGTCATCAATCCTTATCATTTTCAATCTTGTCGTTTTACGATCGATTTGTCATCGATCGTTGTCATGTTCGATCTTGTCATTTTGCAATCGATTTGTCATCGATCGTGGTCATTTTCAATCTTGTCGTCTTGCAATCTATTTTGTCATCGATCCTTGTCCTCTTTTCAATCTTGTCATTTTGTGATTAATTTGCCATCGATCATTGTCTATCTCAATTATGTCAATTTGGATCAATTAGTCATTGTTCCTCGTCAATTGGCGCATTTATCAATTAAATCATTTATCACATTGGTTCTTTGTTAATCAGAATCATGATCGAGTCAATTATCTTTCATCAAGACCTAATTGTCGTCCTTGCATTGCTAATTCATCTTCTAGGGTTTCATGATTTAATCATTTAACCTTGTTTGTCATTTCTCCCTTTAGGATTAATAAATTATTTATTTATCCTAAGTCTTCTCATCGCAATTAAATGTTCATTTAATTGGCTAATTATTCCTCTCTTTGTGAATTAATTGATAAATGACAAATTATTAATTAATTCAGCTAATTTATCTTAATTCCTAATTTTCCCTCTTTTTCTAATTTTCTAATTTTCTAATTCCTAATTTCAATTCTCTCCTATTTCTCTCCTAATTTCATGGGAATGACATTTCAATTTGTCATAATTTGTCATAATTGACAATCAATCAATTTTTGACATAGAAATTTGTCATAATTTGTCATAAATTATCAATCAATCAATTTTGCATAGAAAGTGCATAATTTGTCATAATTTGTCATAATTGACATTTTTGATTTACAATTTCCATTTGAATTGAATCATGCTAATTTGATCTTTTCTCCAATTTATCTATAAATTGGATGAATTTCTTCAATCAAAGTCCCTGATCCCCAAATAATCAGATTATCGAATTTCTAATCACTTTGTCAAATCAATCACACTTCGAGTACTCTTGCGCCAATATCTTATTTACTTGCTTTCATCTCATGTGTGTGCACTTGAAGGTGAGATCCACAAACAAAGGCTATTTGGAGAAGAAAGAAGGACAATGGAGCCGCATGAAGGAGACATTCGAATCTGCATCTGGTTTGCTTAGTTTTTAGTTTTGAATGTTTTGCTTTTCATGTCTCTATTGAGTGTGTTAGGATTGATCATTGCAATGAGCTTTCGTGATTGAGCTATTATTAATATTACTTGCTTTGATGATTTTCGATTTCCTAGCTACATATTCATTTATAATCCATA
Source organism: Cryptomeria japonica (assembly GCF_030272615.1). Taxonomy (NCBI): domain Eukaryota; kingdom Viridiplantae; phylum Streptophyta; class Pinopsida; order Cupressales; family Cupressaceae; genus Cryptomeria; species Cryptomeria japonica. The sequence continues at coordinate 443,300,148 of NC_081408.1, forward strand.
ATCAAATACATAATCAACCTAAATTTTTTGTTTAAATATCACTATAATTTAGAGTATCTTCCAAACCTTAGTTTGAATAACATTAAGTGATTAAATTTAAAATACTTACTCATGATACAAGCATCAAGTGAAAAATAACATAGCCAATTTCTTAATAACTCTTCAACTGACCCTAATGAGGAAAGAGAAATGGAAATTGACTAGGACAAGGACAAGGAAATTGATCAGGAGAAGAACAAGGAGAATTCAAGCAAGGATCAGGATAAAGCTGGAGAGGGGATAATTCTGGATAAACTCAAAAACTAGTCTGAGGCTCCTATGGGTTTTGACAGGTTGTTTTATGAAGGAATTAAGAATCTAGAAAAAACTGATAAGAAGCAGGAAGAGAAAGGGAAGAAAGTTGAAATGAACCAGGAATAGTGGAATAAGGGTATGGAGGAAAAAGTGGAGAAGCTGGAAGCTCAGATTGGTAATCTAGAGGAAGTTAAAATAGCTATGAAAAACTTTCTGGTAATGATTCTGGATATCCTTACCTCTGTGACTAAGAATTTAGAGGAAATTACCAAGTTCCTTGATGGTTCCAGCACCTCCAAACATGTCATGGACCTAGATATTGATGAGGATGCTATCGAGGCAGGGACAATGGAAGGTGCTCCTGGTGGTGTGGCAAAAGGAACAAGGGTGAGCATGAAAAAAGTTGTTGTGGCCTCTTCCAAGGATATCCCTAAGCTTAGGGATAATATTAAAGATTTGCAAGGGATTAGCGGAAATTTGGCTAATGCCCTAAAAAATGTTAAGTAATTTGTTTTCTATCTTTTATGTTATGGTTGGATGTGGCTGGTTTTGTTGGGCCTTTTTGCTGATTTATGCCCATAACTGTGCTGGTTTTTTGGCAGTTTGTCTTTTCATGTTTCTTAATGGTATTATCTTTTAAAGATCTTTTGTAAAGGGTTCCGGGATCCCTTCAAAGCCTGCTTTTCCCATAATCAAAAACTCTTCAACTGACCCACAACCTCCTCCTCACCTAGCCCTAGAACATTGTAAATATCCTCCTTGTTAGAATTTAGGAAGTTAAAGTCCTTAGAGAGATCCTGCGAGGAAGGGCCTTGATCATCATAAGTGTTTTTAGTATGCAGGTTTTTTCGTGAATCTCCAATTTTCTCTTTTCCTTTAGATTTATCTTTCTCAACCCCCTCAACAAATTTTATTTTCTTCTTTTCCCTCCCAACAGAAGCATGCACATTCTCCTCAGATTTACCTTTCCCAACCCCCTCACTAGGCTTAATTTTCTTCTTTCCCCTCTCAGCAGTAGAAATCACGTTCTCTTCTTCATCATATTCACCAATAAAGGATCCCACCATATAAGAAATCTAAGGTTTAACTCTCTTCTTAGAGGGCTTCTTATTCTTAGTATTATACTTAGAAGGGAGGTTAGAGTATGCTTCAAGGGAAGCCCTATCCTTGTCCTCTACAAACCCCTCCTTGGCCAGCCCCAAAATATTATAAATATCATTTGATTAATCTTTGCAACTCTATTTACAAAATCTTCTCTGAAGTGTTGGATACTAGATTTCAATCTATTCTTCCTAACATTATCTATACTTAGCAAAATGGTTTTATCCTTCGAAGATAAATTCTTGATTCTATCCTTATTGTGCATGAGAATATCCATTCTCTATTTGTTAATAAGAAAGCTATTTTTTTCTGAAGTTGGACCTTATGAAGGCTTACAATCATGTTTACTGACAATTCTTGAATATATTTTTTAAGGTTTTTTATTTTGACAAAAAGTTATTACAAGTTATTTGGCAATTGATCTCCACCCCTAAATTTATGTGATTATCAATGGTTCTCCTTCTAGTTTTTTTTGCAACACTAGAGGAATCAAACAAGGAGACCTTATTTCTCCTTTCCCCTTTGTCATTATTTTGGAGGCTTTGGGTAGATTCCTTTAAAAGTAAATCTATGAATGTCATCTTAAGGAGTTGTCCCCTTCCTCTAGTGAGAAGGTTTGTTCTTATCAACAATTTGTTGATGATACTATTATTTTAGGGGAAGCCTCAATTCAGGAAACTAAATATTTAAAATATATTTTTGTCAATTATGAAGCTACCTCTAGCTAAAAGGTGCGTCTTCCTAAAATCATCGTTTTCTTTATGAATACTCTTGAACCTAAACATAGGAAAATTGCAAAAAGTATTGAGTGTTCAATTGGTGAACACCCTTCCGCCTATCATGGGCTGCCCTTGTGTTCTAACAATGTTTTGGATTCCTTCTACTTTGTAATTCTTGATAGGTTCCATTCTAATATTGCTGACTCAAAAGGCACTCTACTCAGTCAAGCTATAAGTTGATAAAACGCAATCTTTAAAATTTACTAGTTTATGCTATGAGCCTCTTTAAGATACCCAAAAAATTCTTGGATAAGATTGAGCTCATTGAAAGGAGTTTATTGTGGTATGGAATCGAAGAAAGAAAAATATCGCATCTTGTAGCCTACAAGAAATTTGGCAAACCAAAAAAGTTGGGAGGTCTTAGGATTAGAAGAATTAAGGAATTTAATTATGCTCTCCTAGCTAAACAATTATGGAGACTCTTATCTGAAAGAAATGAATGGACAAGGATCTTCTCTAGTAAATATCTTTGTGCTTTTGATAATTTTAGAGATTTTATTTTTGCTCAATAGATTCTCCCTCTAGCTCGGCCCTTTGGAATCATTTGATGAAATTGAGATTTATTATTCCTAAAGGCCTCTAATGGTCTTTAGGGAATGGTCATAGCATTCATTTTTTGATGACTGGTGGATTTTTAGTTGTCCTCTCAAATACTTGTTGTGGGTGAACCCCTTTAAAGATGCTTGTATCAGAATATTTGGCTACTTTGTAGTTGACTATTTTGTTGACGGTAGATGGAAAAATTTACTAACTATTGACCCATGCCTTGTTGATCTTTAAAGATTATTAGCAATGGTTCATATTCTAGTTTCTCTTTTGGAGGATCATGTGGTTTGGAAATTATTCTCTAATGGAAATTTTTCTATTGCTTCTACTTTTTATTAGTTTCCTAACGATCTTCACTCTCCCCCTCCCTTTTGGGCCTCTTATTGGAACTTGAAGCTTATTCCTAAAATTAATATTTTTTTAAGCTTTTGGCTCATAGAAAAGTGCTTACTATTGATAAACTATGCAAAAGGGGATGTATGTTACCTAATAGATTCTTTCTTTGTGAATCATATTTTGAGAGTGTAGACGTCTAAAAATGGTCAACGCTTGCGGAATCGTACTTTAACATTTGTGCATTGCCTTATTTTAGGGTTTTTGCATCGCATTAACATTTCTCCTATATCACGCACTTTGTCTTTATCATTTACAAGCATCAAGTCCTTCTTCTGCATTCTTCATTCATCTCGCTCTCGAATTTGGTCTTGTTGATAACAATCTTCAGTCATGATTTTGATCGATCTTATCCTATCGCATCAATGTGCGTGCTCATTTTTTATCATTTTGGACATCATCAATCCTAATTAGGGTTTTGTCCTCTTATCAATCTTATCATCTTGTGATCGATTTGTCATCGATCGTTGTCATTTTCAATCTCATCATTTTGCCATAGATTTGTCATCAATCGTTGTCATTTTCAATCTTGTCATTTTGTGATCAATTTGTCATCGATCGTTGTCCTTCTCAATCGTGTCAATTTGGATAAATTTGTCATTGTTCCTCATCAATTGGCGCATTTGTCAATCAAATCATTTATCAATTCAAAATCATGATCGAATCGACATCAAATCAATCTTACATCAAGACCTAATTGTCGTCCTTGCATTTCTAATTTATCTTCTAGGGTTTCATGATTTATTCATTTAACCTTGTTTGTCATTTTCTCTCCATTTTCTCTTTAGGATAAATGATTTATTTATTTATCCTAAGTCTTCTTGTCACAATTAAATGTTTATTTAATTGGCTAATTAATTCCTCCTATTTTTGTAAATTAATTAATGAATGAAAAATTATTAATTAATTTACCTAATTTGCATCAATTTGCTAATTTCCAAGTCATCATTTCTAACCTAATTTTCTAATTTCTCCTAAATTCCTAAATGTCTATTTCTATTTCAAATTCTTGTCATAAATCCTTGCATAGCAATTTGTCATAAATTGTCATAAATCCTTGCATAGCAATTTGTCATACACTTGTCATAATTTTGCTATTCTCGATTTGAATTTCTATTCGAATAAAAGTCATGCTAATCTTGTCTTTTCTCCAATTTATCTATAAATTGGATGAATTTCTTCAATCAAAGAGCCCCAATTGATCGCATTTTCAAATCCCCTAATCCCTGGTCGAATAATTCACGCTTCTAGTACCCTTATGTTGTCATGCTATCTTGTCAATCTTGCTTTCACATCATGCTTATGCACTAGTAGGTGAGATCCACAAACAAATCTATTTGAAGGAGAAAGAAGGACAATGGAGCCACATGAAGGAGACATTCAAGTTTGCAATGGTTTGCGTTTGAATTGATGTCTTGTTTTCATGTCTTTATTGAGTGTTTTTAGGATTGATCATTGCATTTTAGCTTTTGTGATTGAGCTAGTTTAGTGTTTACATTGCTTTGATGATTTCCACATTTCCTAGATACATTAAATATCGCATTGTCAGTCTCTGGGGCATTTTCATTATTGTTCTTTGAAATAACGCTTAATATCGCATTGTCTCAAAGAGGGGCAAAATGTAGACGTCTAAAAATGGTCAACGCTTGCGGAATCGTACTTTAACATTTACGCATTGCCTTATTTTAGGGTTTTTGCATCGCATTAACATTTCTCCTATGTCACGCACTTGGTCTTTATCATTTGCAAGCATCGAGTCCTTCTTCTGCATTCTTCATTCATCTCGCTCTCGAATTTGGTCTTCTTGATAACAATCTTCAGTCATGATTTTGATCGATCTTATCCTGTCGCATCAATGTGCGTGCTCATTTGTTATCATTTTGGACATCGTCAATCCTAATTAGGGTTTTGTCCTCTTATCAATCTTGTCATCTTGTGATCGATTTGTCATCGATCGTTGTCATTTTCAATCTCGTCATTTTGCGATTGATTTGTCCTCAATCGTTGTCATTTGGGATCAATTTGTCATCGATCGTCGTCCTTCTCAATCATGTCAATTTGGATCAATTTGTCATTGTTCCTCATCAATTGGCGCATTTGTCAATCAAATCATTTATCAATTCAAAATCATGATCGAATCGACATCAAATCAATCTTACATCAAGACCTAATTGTCGTCCTTGCATTTCTAATTTATCTTCTAGGGTTTCATGATTTATTCAATTAATCTTGTTTGTCATTTTCTCTCCATTTTCTCTTTAGGATAAATGATTTATTTATTTATCCTAAGTCTTCTTGTCACAATTAAATGTTTATTTAATTGGCTAATTAATTCCTCCTATTTTTGTAAATTAATTAATGAATGAAAAATTATTAATTAATTTACCTAATTTGCATCAATTTCCTAATTTCCAAGTCATCATTTCTAACCTAATTTTCTAATTTCTCCTAAATTCCTAAATGTCTATTTCTATTTCAAATTCTTGTCATAAATCCTTGCATAGCAATTTGTCATACACTTGTCATAATTTTGCTATTCTTGATTTGAATTTCTATTCGAATCAAAGTCATGCTAATCTTGTCTTTTCTCCAATTTATCTATAAATTGGATGAATTTCTTCAATCAAAGAGCCCCAATTGATCGCATTTTTGAATCCCCTGATCCCTGGTCGAATCAATCGCGCTTCTAGCACCCTTATGCTGTCATGCTATCTTGTCAATCTTGCTTTCACATCATGCTTATGCACTAGTAGGTGAGATCCACAAACAAATCTATTTGAAGGAGAAAGAAGGACAATGGAGCCACATGAAGGAGACATTCAAGTTTGCAATGGTTTGCGTTTGAATTGATGTCTTGTTTTCATGTCTTTATTGAGTGTTTTTAGGATTGATCATTGCATTTTAGCTTTCGTGATTGAGCTAGTTTAGTGTTTACATTGCTTTGATGATTTCCACATTTCCTAGCTACATTAAATGGTGAACCCGACATGAACTAACCCCCTAACCATGCTCTTGAGTGCTTTTGAGATGATTTGCAAGTGAAAAACCCAAGAAACAGGGTAATGCAGGCCTTTCTGGGCACTTATGCGCCTGTGTCAAGCAATTTGCGCCTGTGTCAAGAATTTTGCGCCTGTGTTGCATCATTATGCGCCTGTGTTACATCATTCTGCACCTGTGTCAAGCATTCTGCACCTGTGTAAGTCTAGAAATAGAGGTAAAAAAGCAGTGTTTTTACTTGCAAATTGGTTTGTTTTGCATTCTGTTTCTACTTTTTGGTTTTATGGTATTGATTCTTTATGCAGCACCTTGGCATTACACATGGCAAAGACAAAGATGAAACTACTAATGAATTTTATGCAGGTTCGATAGTCAAAGATCAAGCATATCAAACTTCTAACTTGGTGGTTTTGCAGGTTGCCTTGGACTACAACTAAACTTTGTGTTTGTAATTCATATTTAGGCACCTAGTATGATTTCTAAATAGGATGGAATGAACGTATGTTTGCTTTGATTGTTGAGTTTGACATTGGAGTAGGAGAGTATGCTCTCATCCTTCTTAGGGTGATCAGAAATCCAGATCTTCGATATCATTCTCATGTTTTGATTGTGTGTTACCTTTAGAGGGCCTGCCTTCCCGACCATTTGCTTTTGCAAGCAAGTGACAATCGTGAGAAGGGAATGACCCAAAGTGAGTACGGCTAGAATACCTTGGCATTCTAACTCACTATAAATAAATACCTGATGAGTGAAAGCTTTGAAGGAAGGGTTACATGGGAATTGTAGTTACTTGGGAAGTGATGACCCTTGAACTCTTTCTCATATCAACATCTAAGTAGGGCCTCATGGTCTAAATCATGCTTGCGTGACTACATTTGTTTGGTATCTTGGTGGGCTTAATGTCTCAATCATGATTGCGTGACACCAAGGAGTAACGCTTAACAGAAATCCTTACTAAACACCTTGTATTTAGAGGCCAAAAATCCTTCTAGTTGCTTGAGAAGGACAAGTTCGAATACTTGGAAGAGATACTAAGTTCACCATGGGGAGATTTCCATGGGGACTGATGCTTGGCTACCTTGAGAAGTGAGTGTCGTGGAGGGGAGCCCGTGGGGTCAAGCATCTATGTATTCTCCTTCAATCCCATAATGAGTCTACCTCTCAAGTACCTAATGTCCTTGCCTACCATAAGAAATGTGTGAATGAGCATGATTGTCTTGAGTCTAAGTTGAAATATCTTGTCTTCTTTGCTTGTCAAAAGTTGAGTTGTGTCTCATTTCAAAAACAAGGCAAATTGATTCAAAACAAGGTTAAACCCAAGAGTATTTCATTCAACAAAGTTCAAAACACCTTCAAACATGGTTGTCAAACATTGTTCAAAATCTTGTCTCAACATTCATGTCACTTAGATTTAGGTTCATCCTAGGTTTGCATTTTGCAAAGTTCATTGTCAAGTACCAAGGATAGGTTTCACCTAGGTCATACTCCTTTGCATATCAATAAGGGTCATCTAGTTGCATGTGTCCTCTTGCATCAGGGTAATACCATTTCATAATTCAAACTTAGGTTGACATTGTCATACATTTGCATTTATATACCCTAGGTCTCTTCATTAAGCTTAGGTAATTATCGTATCATATTAGGGTCATTTGCATAGTAATTGTCCCTTTGCATATAGTGTCAAAACTAGGTTTTGTCATACTTCAGTAATCCAATTCTTTGATAAACCCTAAGTCATTGTTAGGAGGTCTAGACCTTATCAAACCTTTTCTCTTTTTGTCATCAATGTCATTTGGTCAAACCTAGCTTAGTATCCAAGCATATAGGGGAGACATTGTCATTTTGTCCTTTTGTCACTTGGTCCTTTTGTCCTTTGAGGTCTAGACATCATTTCAATTTCCTAAGGGTCTCATTTTTAGAATTGCATTCATAAGTTTGTCAAAATCTTGAAAAAAGAACAAAAAAATCAATCCTCAAAAGCTCGCCTCGCGTGCCTTAAATTCCGATGTATAAATTGGGCTCGGAAACCCCTATTAAAGGCGGCTTATCAGTACGAAAACCCAGAAAAAAGCTAGAACGGGCAACGGCACTCCTCCCAGTACCAAAAGGCGGAACAGCTATCTATAGTGCATCGTATACAGGTTTTTATCACTCTTCCCTCCTAATTTGGTTAGTGGTACGAGCCATTCGTCCGGAATCTGTTATCTCCATCAGAAATTCCGATGCTTGTAACACCGATGAACAGCGATTCATCAATTTTCTTTATTACTGGTATTTACTCTGCGTGCTATGGTTCAATCCCGTACACTTGCTTTATGGGCGTTTCCCGTACATATACATGCAATGGACTTCTTTCGTACACGTGCAAAGGCCTTGGCTGCGTCTTTGGATTCTAAGTCGATCTCGGGCTATAGATGGGCTTTAGGTCGGGGAGTCGCAACCATGTTATTATGTGCGTCTGGCACGTCACGCTCTTTATGGTCCGTTCGAAGTGTATCACATTTGATCATTAATGATGGATGGTCCAGTACAGGTGGATAGGCGCTTTTGAGTTTCCGGTATGATGTATGGAAAGGAGCTGCACCCTGTTTACTCTCATGGAACGATTGGCCGGTTTAGTATCCAAGCATATAGGGGAGACATTGTCATTTTGTCCTTTTGTCACTTGGTCCTTTTGTCCTTTGAGGTCTAGACATCATTTCAATTTCCTAAGGGTCTCATTTTTAGAATTGCATTCATAAGTTTGTCAAAATCTTGAAAAAAGAACAAAAACATAGGTTTCATTCTTGCCATAGATTGCATTTCCATCTGTTTAGTTTGCATTTAGTTGCATATCATACATCATCCTTGAAAAAAAAAATTCCAAAAATATTGCATTTGCATAGTGACATGTTTGTTGAAATGAGGTCTCAACCTTCTTACTAAGCCATGTCATCACAATTGAGCAATCAATCATGTCAATCCAATCTCTACATGTCTCAAAACTTGGATCAAACTTATCATGATGATGTAAATGTCCAAATACAAAAACTAGAGGAGAAACTAGCTCAAGAAGAGGAGATATTGGAACAAAGAGAAAAAAACATTGAGAAGAATAGATCACAAATGTCCAAAATGTTTCAAAAATTTCTAGGTCAAAATCCAAAGATTGAGCCAATTGATGTAAGATCTCTTCTTGAACGATTAGACATACCAGCTCTCCTCTCCCAAATAGAGATGATGAAACAATTTCAAGAAAAGAGACAACATCAATTTCAATATTATGTGCCTCCACAACAAGAACAAGAAGGTGTTTACTATCAATCAGATTTTCAACCAATACAACCAATGGTTCAACCAATTGTTCAACATATACAACCAATACAACCAATGGTCCAATTTCAACAATATGTCCAACCAGCTATACAATGTCAACAAATAGTTCAACCAATGGTGGAATATCAATGTCAACAACCACAACCAAACATTCAAAAACAAAGGTTGCAGCACACACCAACCCAAGTTTCAAACATGTCAGAACAATTGAACCAAGTCCAATATCAAAACATGACATTAGATCAGAACCGACTCCTTGCCAAACAAGTTCAAATTCCAGATACAACTATGTCAAAACCCCGAAAGAAAGGTGGCTTTATTGCAAGGATCTTAAGGAACCTACCAAGTGAGTTCTTTGAGGAAGATCGAGATAATACACTTATGTCTAGCAATGCCTCATCCCCTCGCAAGCAAATGGACTCTCCAGTGGCATCTATCCCTACACCTTTAGAAGTTTCACAAGAACCTCCCATATTGTCCTCATCAAACAATACACCCAAGGATGAAATTATCCAAGGGCTATCCATAATTGATTTCCAAGATAATCCAATTCATGATGCACATCCTTGTCATGTTTCAAAAATACAAGACCCAATGCCACCATGCACTTTATTGCTATTACCTGTTTTAGAGGACCCCATTTGAAGTCCCTCTTCCTCATGTTCAAGCATTGATTCCTTGCCAGAATCCATCACAAATGTTCAAAGCGCATTCCCTTCGTGTCAAAACATTGATCCCTTATCAGGATCCCCCATGCATATCCAAAGTCCAACCCCATGTCAAGAGGATAATTTAGAGCATGAAGAAACGTGTCTTGAAATAGATCAATATCAAGATCTTGAAACTTTATCATCCCATCCAATTGTTGACTAGGATCCCATTTCCCTAGACACTCGCAATGATTCCATTATTCCTGTCCATTCTATCCAAGAACACAATGTCCTTTCAAATCCCATTGACATTCCATTCCCTGGGCAAGATCAAGATATCCCAGTCCATCCAATCCCAAAAGATCCCCTTCCATTTCATGAAAAAAATGTCCTTTCAAATCCCATTGACATTCCACTTTCTACGAAAGATCAAGATATCCCTTCCATCCTTTTCGGTGATCCCATTAAAAGTCAAGAGAAAAGCACCTTTAAAGAGGATTCCAATGACCTTCCTCCTTGTCAAGATAAAATTATTCCTTTAAATCCTCCACAAGATCCTTTTGTTTCTCCATCTCCTTGTCTTAATGCTCCATATACACTCCAAGATCACATTTCTTTTGATGATCCCATTATTTCTCCCATTCCATCTCTTGAAGAGCCTGTCATTGAACCAGGTCCACTACACAATCCTAGTCCCCCTCACGATCTTGATCCCACTCATGATCCTAACGTGTTAGTGCAAGATGTTCATGAACCCTTGACATGCATAATGGGTTCTTCCACTTTGGTGAAATCTGATCCACTTCAAGATCTCATTATTTCTCTCATATCATATCCACCTCATAATGGACTCACGTCTTCTTCCGAAAGAAAAGAGTATCCTACAAGTCAATATATTCATAAAGGCAAAGGAGTAGATCACCATAAGAAAGAATCCCTTCATGTTAAAGAAAATATTAAGGGTCATGGCCTCAGTGAAATTCCTCAAGACGTGGGTACCCCTACTAAATCCAACATCCCTTCAAAATCCAAACATACACCTTCCCCATCATACTTTCCATCCATCTTAGGTCCTTATATCCCTTCGTCCTCTATGAAAGGTCAACAAAGGGACACATCCTTGAGTAAATTTCATCCATCCAAAAGAAGTCCATTTCATTCATAGCCATCCATGCATTCCTTTCCCCCTCCAAGCAATTTGGATGCCAAGTATAAAAGTCATAAGTCTAGAAATCCACATGTATTCAAGGATCAACATGTCCAATCTAATCAACATGTCAAAGCAAAGAAAAATATGAGCCAAAAAGAAAAAGAAATATCCAAAAGGCCACAAAGACCCATTGCTCAAAAACAAAAGTCAAAATCTATATGGGTTCCTAAATCCCTTGTGCAAGCAATGCACTCCAAGGAACCACAAAAGCATGAAAAATTAAAAACCATGTGGATCCCTAAGCGTCTCCTTGAAGCACAAAAGCCTAAAGAAACATCCAACTTGGAATCCAAAATTTCTATTCCTCCATCCAAACCTCTCAAGTCTATTCCTCCATCACCTTCTTTATCCATTTTGGGCCCTTATGTCCCAAAATCCATAGCCTTTCCTTCGTCAAAATCTCAATATCCAAAATCTTTCATCCATCAGTCCATCACCCCTCAAGGTGTGTGCCAATGTCAATCTTACCAACATTTCCGTCCACTCAAGCACAATTCTTCCAATACCCTATCCGTTATCCAATGCATATTTTCCATCCTTCCATCCCTTTGATCCAATCCTTTGCATAAATCCTAGCCCTAGTTTCATCTCATTTTCCATGTCCTTATCCTACCAACGTCTTTGAGCATACTTTTAAAGGTCATGGTCCATTTTTTTTTCAAGGCTACTACCCAAACAATAAGACACTTGAGTCCTTCTTCCATCCCCTATCATGTGTCCATCTTCTATTGAAAAAGTCCAAAAAGAAACAAAAAAAAAGAAAAAAAAAAGTTAAAAAAAAGACAAAAGAAAGAAAAAATAAAGAAAAATAATTCATCCACTGGTGAAAACCTGGCAAATAGGTACCTTGGGCAAGTACCATGATGAAAACCTGGCAAACAGGCATCATGCGTAATCTATGAACTTCTTGCATACCGTACTTGGGGGCAGGTTTCCTCCTTCATATCCTTTTGTCCTTCATTGTTCCATTATCCTATCGAACCTCTATCATTACCCTTCATATCCTATTGTCCCTCATGTCCATTTCCTCTTTCCACCTTTGATCTTGATAAGGTTGAGGATCATCATGAGCATTATGCATCTTGTTTGCAGCTTTTAGTCCATCATAGCTTTTGGTCATTTATCCATTTGATTATTACAACCTTTCATCCATATTCCCTAGCTTATTGCAACTTTCTGCCACTATCCCTTAGCCTATCCCGTATCCTATCCCGACCTTCAGTCCATGTCCCTTATCCATTCTTGGTCTTTCTTATCCTATCCATATCTTATTACTATCCATACACTCTTTTTCATTCCTTGATCTTGATCTGACATAAGGACACAAAATTTAAACATGGTTTCAAAAAACTCTCGACATGTCCCTTATGCCATGTTCCTGCTTTACATTGTCATATCCAGTCTCTTGTCCCATCACACACTAGCCCTTGAAAATTGCATCCGTATTGTCTCCATAATAAAAGGCCTTTGTCTTCCCTCTATCCACCATCATTTTAGCAAGCCTATTTATTCACCTGTCATATTCCTTGCCTTGCTAGACACTGGGGGCAAAAATCCAAAAAAATAAAATAATGTCCTGACAAAATCAAAAAAATCAAATAATGTCCTGAAAAAATCATAAAAATTGAAAAATGTTCTGAAAAAAATCATAAAAATTGCAAAATGTCCTAAAATAATCCAAAAAAATTGAAAAATGTCCTGAAAAAATCATAAAAACTGAAAAATATCCTGAAAAAATCCCTAAAAATCATATAATGTCCTGAAAAAATCATAAAAATTGAAAAAATGTCTTGAATAAATCCCTAAAAAGTCAAATAAAGTCCTGAAAAAATGAACAAAAAAATTGTAACACACTCGAAAAACAAAAAAAAATAATAATAATATATCCTCTTGGTGCATAAGACAGATCACTGAGTATACATCCAACGACGTGTAATCACACACTGCGCTTTAATGAAATCACGCATTCACAGATGAACTTTTTCAATCAAACCAGACATTCAAATTGATCACAATTGTCATATCAATCAAACGTTAACATCAATATCATTTGTCCTTGTCACTACTATCATGGGTCTTATACAGGGTGTGGTATACTCAAAACCAGACTGTGTCCTGTTTTAGACGGGGTACCGCATTCCCTAAAACCAGACAACATGATCGTCCTATCAACACTTTCAACTTTTGACAATGAAGATCAAGATGTTTGTTTAACTTGTTGGAATTAGCGAGTCTTGTCATTTATTGATTTATTTCCAATCATGTTCCTATGTTGCTCGATGATGTCACTGAGTGATTTAGAGTGACCGGGATGGTTCATGGCCCCTTTCTTTTTTGTTGTGATTGTTGTTTGTCTGCGATGTGTCTGTCTTTTGCAAAAAGGGTTGCATTTCATCTCTGGCCTTCAATGCCATGATGCTCTGCATCCGTTTTGCTACATTAAAATAAAGGTTCTCGCCTACAAAGTGCATTACTGAAAGCAAGTTTTTCTTCATCTCTAACTGTCCTCTGTTTCATTTCTTCTTACTAACATTTCTTCCTTTAGTTTGGATAGTCAGTTCAGTCTAGTTCTCCGATCTCCCCACAAAAACACATATGTTGTATCCTGCATCCATTTGATTAGTACATTTGCATTACATCAAGCATCACATCAAGTATTTTTATCCATTTCATATGCATCAAAAACACATCAAAATGTATCCATACATGTTCCACAATAAACAGTGCATAAGATATCCATACATGGAAAATAGCATAAGTCATAACACATTGCATCCCATCATATTGATGCATATCATATCATATATCCACATAATATCAGAGTACAAAATTGGAATGTCTGTCCTAAGTATGGCCCGCAGGCTGACTACAAAATGTCAAACTACATCTGTCTCTATCCTAAGGAGAACGTGCCTCTGTCACTGAGTCCTCCCTTTGTCCTCCTCATCCCTGCCATGTCTCAAGTTTGATGTCCCTCCTGTCCAAGGTCCTGGCTGTGGTGGTCTCATAGGTCCACTCACCCCCATGTTGCTCATTGACCTCCAAGAGCGTGGCCTGCTCTTTGTCCTTGATCATGGCCGATATGACACTGCTCTCTTCTCTGGTGGAACTGCACTCTCATATAGTGTCCTCTAGTGGCGTATCTCCTCTCCGGTCTCTACCAACATCTGTGCCATCTCCCGTGTGCTGGCATCCCTAATCGACCCAATATACTCAGTGACTCTTTGTTCTTCTCGTTGTGCCTGAGCTATTGATGTATCTCGAGCCGTTGTAAGTCTGGCTATCTCCGCTCTGAACTAATCCTGCTCTGTCCTCAAGATGGCATTCTGTCTCTCTAATGTCGCAATGTGATCATGTTGACTCGCTATGGTAGCCCTGCACATCTCCATCTCCTCTATCCTAGCTATCTCCGGCTCTATGGGTATATCCTGCAATGATTCCTGATCGGCTGAGTTTGGCTCATAATCATCATCCCTCTCATCATCTCCATCCTTTTCATCCTCCTCATCCTCATCCCTGCCCTCCTCCTCCTCATCCTCATCATCTCCCTCCTCTCCTGCAAGTGGGAAGTCCTCTTGTCTCCTCGGTATCGGAATATCAGGATCTATCAATGGCACTGGCCATCGTCGTGCAAACCATCGCTCATACCCCTCTATCGTCCCAACGTCCACCACATCTGATCTCCAATCCCACTGTCTCTGTTGTAGCTGTGTGAATTCAGCATATGGTATGTGTGGCTGAATCATCCTCCCCCACTGACTCGTCTCTCTGTGAGATCGGGCAAAGTGTGCAGTCCCTCTAGGAACATCTTGTCTCTCTCCAAACTGTCGTCTGACTCTCTCCGGCAGGTACATCTCAATCACTCTCTGGCGATTCACTGGTCACCCAATCAAGTACCTCTCCTATTTGCAATACGATAGCTCATCACTATCATCTGACCATCCAGGGCAATCCAAATATGGCCTCCATGTGAACTCTCTCAATCTGTCTAGCTCATGTCGCCAGTACAATATGTATCCAAAAGGACCCTGTCTCAGTGCTCCCCCATAGTAGTACACATATGGTCGGTGTGGTAATACCTGTCTCTTTGCAATCAGTCGACATATGGCTATGTGCTCAAATGCCCATACCTGTAACAGTGTGACTCCACAGCTCAAGGTCTGAACTCCCTGATATGCTATCTGATGCAACTAAAAATATAGCATAGCAAGTACACATGGTCCCCATGCGTACACAGTCCCCTCTATCACCATCCACTCTAGCACTCTTCCCCATCCAATAGGGAATCCATGTCCTCGTCTGTCTCTTGCTAGTAAGCATGCTATAACCATGACTATCACCACATATTGTCGATCATACTCTGATGCCATGGTCTCCCAGCCAATCTCCCTCTCTACGATATCCAGATCATCTGCATCGCACTCAAATAATCTACACAAAGCATCTCTCCCTATCACTCGGTCATAGTCTACCATCTCTCCATGAATCAGAATGCGGAGGATACGCCATACGTCCTCTAGTGTCACAATCGCCTCTCCAGTCGCCAGATGGAATGAGGAGGTCTCTGAATGCCATCGCTCTGCCAATGCGGTGAGTAGTCCTGTGTTTGCCCTAATCTCGGGCATGAATGTGATATAGTATATTCCAAGTCCTGCTAATGTATCTTTGTCTGTGCTCCTGAGTCTATGTTGTAACATGAAGCAGTCAAGTCGGTTCTCCCACGTGATCAATGGATACTGTCGACTCTGCATCACAATTGGGGCACATTTTGTCAGTTTTAGGGTTTGCTCCTACAGGCTGCATTTCCTTGTTTCATGTCCAAATCAGGGTGTTTTTCATCTATTTTGACCTATCCTATTCTCATCCCCCCTTTTCGGATCATTCGCATGTTGTTTTTGGCCAAATTAGGGTTCCCCATGCATAAGTGTGCCTGTGTGCTAAGTCCTGCACCTGTGTAGCAACAACCTACACCTATGTACCCTACACAAGCGCAAGATGCACTCACACAGGCACAGAAGTCAGTTTCTGCATTCCCTGTGGGCCCCGCAATGTCTCGCAGGCGATCAAAATTCATAAAATTGACAATATGGGTTTTTGAGATACATACCGCTGCTCCCACGTCATCCAGTCATTTGTAGGTGCGTACACATTCTCTGAGGTGATCTGCCATTAGAATGTTCGCCATCTCTCTGCAAGTGTCTATTTCCAGAGCAACAAATCCTCTTCTTGGGCTAGTGCAAATGAGCAATTTTCACTCTCTTTGTCTCATTTATAGATCTTTGTCAGTGCATAGATGGATGTGCACTCTCTCCATCTCATGTTGGTCACAGTCTTTTGCACCTTCAATTGCTTGTCATTCATATATCCGATCTCCGATTTTCAGTCTATTTGCTCCTATCATATTCTATCATTCTTATCGATCAATTGGCCTCTTTTCTGGATGTTTCCGGCCAATTCCTCGAGGGGGCATGCATATGTCATTGTCAGTGTCTGGGGCATTTTCATTATTGTTCTTTTAAACAACGCTTAATATCACATTTTCTCAAAGAGGGGCAAAATGTAGACGTCTAAAAATGGTCAACGCTTGCGGAATCGTACTTTAACATTTGCGCATTGCCTTATTTTAGGGTTTTTGCGTCGCATTAACATTTCTCCTATGTCACGCACTTGGTTTTTATAATTTGTGAGCATCGAGTCCTTCTTCTGCATTCTTCATTCATCTCGCTCTCGAATTTGGTCTTGTTGATAACAATCTTCAGTCATGATTTTGATTGATCTTATCATGTCACATCAATGTGCGTGCTCATTTGTTATCATTTTGGACATCGTCAATCCTAATTAGGGTTTTGTCCTCTTATCAATCTTGTCATCTTGCGATCGATTTGTCATCAATCGTTGTCATTTTCAATCTCGTCATTTTGCGATTGATTTGTCATCAATCGTTGTCATTTTCAATCTTGTCATTTTGCGATCAATCTGTCATTGATCGTTGTCCTTCTCAATCGTGTCAATTTGGATCAATTTGTCATTTTTCCTCGTCAATTGGCGCATTTGTCAATCAAATCATTTATCAATTCAAAATCATGATCGAATCGACATCAAATCAATCTTACATCAAGACCTAATT
The DNA here is from genome assembly GCF_030272615.1 of Cryptomeria japonica. Lineage (NCBI taxonomy): Eukaryota > Viridiplantae > Streptophyta > Pinopsida > Cupressales > Cupressaceae > Cryptomeria > Cryptomeria japonica. The sequence goes on from NC_081408.1 coordinate 443,317,560, forward strand.
GTCATCCTTGCATTTCTAATTTATCTTCTAGGGTTTCATGATTTATTCATTTAACCTTGTTTGTCATTTTCTCTCCATTTTCTCTTTAGGATAAATGATTTATTTATTTATCCTAAGTCTTCTTGTCACAATTAAATGTTTATTTAATTGGCTAATTAATTCCTCCTATTTTTGTAAATTAATTAATGAATGAAAAATTATTAATTAATTTACCTAATTTGCATCAATTTCCTAATTTCCAAGTCATCATTTCTAACCTAATTTTCTAATTTCTCCTAAATTCCTAAATGTCTATTTCTATTTCAAATTCTTGTCATAAATCCTTGCATAGCAATTTGTCATACACTTGTCATAATTTTGCTATTCTTGATTTGAATTTCTATTCGAATCAAAGTCATGCTAATCTTGTCTTTTCTCCAATTTATCTATAAATTGGATGAATTTCTTCAATCAAAGAGCCCCAATTGATCGCATTTTTGAATCCCCTGATCCCTGGTCGAATCAATCGCGCTTCTAGCACCCTTATGCTGTCATGCTATCTTGTCAATCTTGCTTTCACATCATGCTTATGCACTAGTAGGTGAGATCCACAAACAAATCTATTTGAAGGAGAAAGAAGGACAATGGAGCCACATGAAGGAGACATTCAAGTTTGCAATGGTTTGCGTTTGAATTGATGTCTTGTTTTCATGTCTTTATTGAGTGTTTTTAGGATTGATCATTGCATTTTAGCTTTCGTGATTGAGCTAGTTTAGTGTTTACATTGCTTTGATGATTTCCACATTTCCTAGCTACATTAAATATCGCATTGTCAGTGTCTGGGGCATTTTCATTATTGTTCTTTGAAACAACGCTTAATATCGCATTGTCTCAAAGAGGGGCAAAATGTAGACGTCTAAAAATGGTCAATGCTTGCGGAATCGTACTTTAACATTTGTGCATTGCCTTATTTTAGGGTTTTTGCGTCGCATTAACATTTCTCCTATGTCACGCACTTGGTCTTTATCATTTGCGAGCATCGAGTCCTTCTTCTGCATTCTTCATTCATCTCACTCTCGAATTTGGTCTTGTTGATAACAATCTTCAGTCATGATTTTGATCGATCTTATCCTGTCGCATCAATGTGCATGCTCATTTGTTATCATTTTGGACATCGTCAATCCTAATTAGGGTTTTGTCCTCTTATCAATCTTGTCATCTTGTGATCGATTTGTCATCGATCGTTGTCGTTTTCAGTCTCGTCATTTTGCGATTGATTTGTCCTCAATCGTGTCAATTTGGATCAATTTGTCATTGTTCCTCATCAATTGGCGCATTTGTAAATCAAATCATTTATCAATTCAAAATCTTGATCGAATCAACATCAAATCAATCTTACATCAAGACCTAATTGTCGTCCTTGCATTTCTAATTTATCTTCTAGGGTTTCATGATTTATTCATTTAACCTTGTTTGTCATTTTCTCTCCATTTTCTCTTTAGGATAAATGATTTATTTATTTATCCTAAGTCTTCTTGTCACAATTAAATGTTTATTTAATTGGCTAATTAATTCCTCCTATTTTTGTAAATTAATTAATGAATGAAAAATTATTAATTAATTTACCTAATTTGCATCAATTTGCTAATTTCCAAGTCATCATTTCTAACCTAATTTTCTAATTTCTCCTAAATTCCTAAATGTCTATTTCTATTTCAAATTCTTGTCATAAATCCTTGCATAGCAATTTGTCATAAATTGTCATAAATCCTTGCATAGCAATTTGTCATACACTTGTCATAATTTTGCTATTCTTTATTTGAATTTCTATTTGAATCAAAGTCATGCTAATCTTGTCTTTTCTCCAATTTATCTATAAATTGGATGAATTTCTTCAATCAAAGAGCCCCAATTGATCGCATTTTCGAATCCCCTAATCCCTGGTCGAATCAATCACGCTTCTAGTACCCTTATGCTGTCATGCTATCTTGTCAATCTTGCTTTCACATCATGCTTATGCACTAGTAGGTGAGATCCACAAACAAATCTATTTGAAGGAGAAAGAAGGACAATGGAGCCACATGAAGGAGACATTCAAGTTTTCAATGGTTTGCGTTTGAATTGATGTCTTGTTTTCATGTCTTTATTGAGTGTTTTTAGGATTGATCATTGCATTTTAGCTTTCGTGATTGAGCAAGTTTAGTGTTTACATTACTTTGATGATTTCCACATTTCCTAGCTACAGAGAGCTCTCTTCATCGTCTTGTTGGTTGTAGTTTTGTTGATCAGATTTGGGCCCATGTTCTCTCTTTGGTATTTGAGTTGTGTTTTCACTAATTATTTTTATGATATCTGGTCCCAATGGGTTGCTCCCTCTGGAAACCCATCTCTTTTGCTCCTGTGGTCTTTTATTATCCCTCATGTTGCCTAGGGTGTTTGGAAAGAAAGGAATAATATAATTTTTTTAAAGAGTCTTATTTGAGTTCTCAAAGACTTTCTTTCAAAATTTATAATTCTATTAGAGATTCTTATCTGGGATCTCTAATGCTAACACGGTTGGTCCATAAGTCTTTATTCTTGCTTATGATACGCAAGTGGCTAAGAACTAGAATCTAGCCTTTGATATTTTCATTCTAATTAACAAAGTGAAGGCTTCTAGGAACAAATGGCCTAGTGCACTTCTTTGAGAAGTTGGATCAAAAATAGCTTTAAATGGTCAACTAAGGGTAATTTGGGGCTTGTAGGAAGTGTGGGAATGTTAAAAGATGATAATGGTAGGTTTGTTTCAGCAATGACACTCCCTTTGAGTACCTACACAGGCCACTTTATTGAACCAGTTGTAGCCTTGTATAAAGGATTGAAATTGGCTTACAATCAAGGGTTTAGGAAGGTTTTGATTGAAGGAGATTCTCTAATTATTATTAAATGTCCGAAGGGGGTCTAAAACCCAAGTTAGACTATAGAAAACATTATAAGTGACTCTATAGCCCTTCTCAAGTCCTTTTGAGATTCTCACATCTCTCATATTTGTAATGAGGGCAATAAATTTGTTGACATGTTTGTGAACCTAAGACTTTCTAATCATGTGTTGTTGTAATGTGGAAGAAAAACTTCCATAGGGTTTCCACCAAGGAATGGAGACCACTAGTATTTTTTTCACTTAGGGACATTACATTCAAAAGAGGAAAGGGAATTCACTAGATCTGGTCATAAATCAGATGAAGACTAAATGCTAAGTGAATTTGGGTTGATAGGGGTTTCCTCTTTTGTAAGTTGAAGTGATGAAATTAGGTAAAGTGATAAAAAATGGAGGTAAAATCATGAAAACAATGAGCTACAGATGCAGGATTTTCACACGCACCTGGATTTGAGTAATGTAAGCTAAATCAGACCTACTCCCTAAAATTGCCCAACAAGTGCTAGGACCATGGCACATCACATCATTCCTCCAAACTTTTTGTGCTTTAAAAAGGGTTGATTCCTCTTTGTTAATAAAGCTTAATCTGAAGAGTACAACTCCGTACCTGTTTCCTGCACATAGAAAGAAAGGGAAAATGGTTGAGAATGGGGGTTTGCCTAATTCAAACCCCAGTTTGGAATCAACCTTGAATCAAATATTGCAAATACTTGAAATAAATGATGGAAAGGTATACCTCATATCTGCAATGATTGATAATGATGCTTTGCTTCTTGAATGTAATCACAAATGTTGTATGAAATGACATGAATGTGACAAAACCCTAACACACACACACACACATGCTTGCAAATGAATGATGGAAAGTTGTTCCACGATGGTTGAATTAAAATGGTTGATGTATAATTGCTTGAGAAGGCTTCACACAATCTGCACTTTCACTTCACAAGAGGCTCCTTCAGTTGCTTGTCAATCCCTCCTTCAAATGAGGAAAGGAAAGACCATATGTATGGAACCCTAATATTTTTTTTGATTATAGGCTAACCTGGAAATGATATATTTTCATACCAAGTTGGGTTTGAACATTATAATACCGCCAAATCATGATCCCAAAATTTGGGGAGAAAAAGTAGGGACTGATGTGATTCACATTGGTCTGACCAACTTTTTTTCAATTTTTTAGGGATGCAAGGTATTGCGATTATAAGGTGATTCCCAAGTGGGTGTGATGATTAAAGATGTTTATATATGCGAAGTAGGGCCTTGAAGATCAAAATAGAACATAATTAAGGGTTTTGATGAATTAATTAATTGAAGGAATAAAAAGTGGCTCACTTAGGATAAAGGGCCCAATGTTATGATGTGTGAAATGATAAAAGAAGAATTTTTGTGTTCAAGGGGAATTTAAAATGATGCTCCCAATTACCCACTTATGCCTCTTGTATCCAAATTATGAAAGAGAATGACCTCCTTAAGCACTTTCCCATTGTCAATTATGTTAATTTTTTGACATAGGCTGACACGAGGAGGGGATTCCTACCCAAAATTTGGATAGGGCAAAGGGTTTAAAATGGGCCCCAATTAGGGAGGACCAAGGCACAACACCCTAGTCCTACCCCAAAATTGGGCCAGGGTTAAGGGGGCCAGCAAGATAAAATGATATAATATGGTCATTATTGCATGGTGGAGGCATAAATAGGTCTCTATCAAGCGTGGAGATGTAGGTGCTAAGGTGAGATCCGTAAACGCGGTCCAAATGGTAAGGGAGTACAATTTAGGATGCTACAATTGCAAAGGTGGTACTCCAATGACCCCCTCTCCTCTAATGCCAAGGTCATCATTAATCATGATATGCAACAATGATAAGGTGGCTTCACCATTAATTTTTATGATTAATAGATGTCAATTCAAAGAGGCATTAAAGTTTTTTAATTTTCAACTCACACATAATCTAAGTAATTTTTTAGGTCCCCTTCTTGAGGTGAGGTATGTTTTGTTACTTCTTCTAGCTCTTACTATGTTCTATTGCTTTCTCAGATATGGGTGGTGACAAGAGTCATGTTGAGAGTCTTTCTTGTAATGGGACAAGGGGTAATGACCAAGTTTAAAAAATCTTGGAGGAAAGTGGGGTTACCCCTTACCTAGAGAAATTTCATGACTTTGATCCATAGGATACTAGGGTATTCATTAAGGGGTGTAAGAATCACATTTTTTTCATCCATGGAAATGAGTTTGAGATCTCGAAGGACACCATGGCGAAAAAAATTGGCCTGCCCACTAAAGGAAGGAAGGTCTTTCAAGATAGAAAGGCATCGAAGGTGGACATTAACAAGCTCTCTTTTGGTGGATATAACAGGCTCTTTATCAAGCCACTTTGGGCTAATATTATAGAGGTAATCATGTGTTACTTCACTTTAGATGGAAGGTTCACTAGAATTTTTTGTTATCACTTTATCTTTATGAACAACTCCCACTATACGTAATTGGTTCCATTTCCTTTTTACCTGCTTGCTTCTCTTGAGTATGGCATCAAAGAGCATAGGAAAAACATTAAGTTCCCTATTCTTAATGAATGTTTTTTTTTTAATTATGAAGTATGTGAATAGCCTCACTATTTTTTTTGAGTCTAAAAATTCCTCTAAACACTTTAATAAATACACCCCTTTCATTATGCAATACTCATATAAGCACAAATTTTGAAGACAAAGAGGATGATGAAGAATGGGTTTTAGAGAAGGAGGACAAGGCTTCCATTGATGTGTAATCTAACCCCCCTTCTAAGGAAAATAATAAGAATAAGAATCCCTCTATGAAGAGAGTTAGAGCCCATATTTCCTGGACAAGGGGCTCCTTTATTGGTGAATTTGATGGGGAGGAGATTGTGATTTCTATTGCAGAGAAGGGATAAAAGAAAATTAGACCTAGTGAAGGGGTTGGGAAATTTAAATCTGAGGAGAATGTGTATACTTTTGTTGAGGAGAAGAAGAGGATTTAACCTAGTGAGGGGTTGAGAAATAAATATCTAAAGGTAAAGATAAAATTGGGGATTTGGGACAAAACATGCATACTGAAAATACTCGGGATGATCAAGGCTCTTCCTTGTAGGATCTCTCTAAAAACTTTTACTTCCTAAATTCCAACTAGAAGGATATTTATAATATCCTATAGATGGGTACTGATAAAAATAAATAAATATATGGATGGCTAAGGAGGGGGTTGTGGGTTAGTTTAAGATGACTAAATGGCTTTTTCTCGAAATAAACCAAATCAACATTAAGTTGCATTCCCTCCAAAATAAAATTAGTGTGAATGAAGCCAATGAGGATTCTACTAGGAATATAATGGAGAACAAGAAGATGCATTCTATTATGGAAGACATGGCTAAAGATGTTAGCCTGATTAATAATGACTATGAGGTTCATATCAAGGGGATAGGAGATAAAATTCAACAGGTTCATCAAGATTTTGAAAAGGTGATTAAGGTGAGCTAGACCAATTAAAAATAGTGTTGAAGGGTTTTGTATCCTTACCAATAAATGAAAGAATTTGAGAGAAGAGGATCTGATGGGGATGCCTAAGTATAAAGACAAATAAGGAGAGGTTTTGGTTAAAGGTAAACACGATCTTCCCTCGGCTGAGTAGGGTCAAAATGTTTTCACTCCTAGTCATGCCAATAATTTTTTTTATGTTGAAAAGGAGTTGTTGGATATGGTCAATCTTCATAATCATTTCTATTAGTAGGAACTCAAAGAAGAAAAGACTCTTGAGGAGTTGTAGCAATTTGATTTGATAAGTCTCTCTTGTTTCTATAGTTGTTTATTTTGTCTTTTTTGTCGCTCTATTTCGTGTTAGTTTGTCAATGGTTGGTTGCTGGTTGGTTATGTTCTTCTTTTAAGTAGTGTTTCTTTGTAAAGGGTTTTGGGTCCCTTCAAAACTTGTTTTACCTTTAATTAGAAAATCTTCATCATCAAACATAATTAAATAAATTATTTTAATCCAATATTCATTGATTAGATTAACTAACAAAAGTGTAACTCTAATCATACAAAGGATAAGCCTTACTTATCTCTACTAATTATAGAATGTAATACCAAAATTGATGCTTGGGAGATGTCATTCAAATAAATGGATACATTCATGATAAAGAAGTGGTAGTCAAGTACCAATACATAAGAGTAGATGCACTCTCCTTTATCTTGAGGCTCTATTAGGTTAGGGGGAATTATTTAATGTAATTTTTACAAGAGGGTGAAGGTAAAAATATAGGTATTAGGAAACAACATCAAATACATTAAATTTTTTGAAATTTGTCACTAAGCACATAGCAAGGTTAGCTACTAATAGACCTACTAATACCTTTAGATAAGAGTGTGACATGCGCATGCATAAAACACCAAAAGAAAAAATATTTAATAGTCCTATACGTGAATGCCCATATGCCTTAGACATTTGGAAGGTGTGGGCATACTTTTATGGATCTCTAAATGTGTTATCAAATTTTAGCTTACAAGAGATAGGTCATGGGGTCATACTAGTAAGTCACAAATGCATATGAATCCTATGGTATCCTAAACTATTGAGAACAAGGGACATGAAAATTGAAAAGTGATGGCCTCTTACTAATTATACTAATACATACGAATAGAAACTTAAAGATTAAAGAAGCTTGTAAGTTAACATGCTTAATAATGCATCTCATATCAATAAAATTTTATATGCAAGACAACAAGATCTAGTTATATAATATGTAATGTGTTAGGATGTTGTCCTTTCTTAACATAGTTCCTATTACATTATGCCAATATTTGTGATAAGAGGGTTCACAAACAAATAGGTTCAAATAGTCCTCTAAATACAATAGGTTTCCATGCAGACATTCATCAATAAATAAAACCTTATGTGATACCTCTTCATATGATTTATAGTATATGTTGCATCCTTGCAAAGATGGACTTGCATCATTGGACACCCTCAAACTATCTTAGGTAGTCAACTTAAAAAATGGATCGAGGATTAAACCTCAAAGAATATTGCATCTCTATATTTTTACTATTTTAATTTATAATGAATGTGAAAGATATTTATTTATTTTTTGTAAAAATTGTATGTCACGTACATCATGACATAAATTTATGTTTTGTAAAAATTATATGTCAAATACATCATGAAATAGCATATTAACATTCATGTTAATTGACCCATAAGTATAAATAAAGAAAATATTGCATATTTAAGGCTAAGAAAATCTACATGGGATCAACAAATTAGGTGATTAGAGCATCAGATAAGATCTTCATAAAATAATTAGGTCACTATGTTCATGTCTCTAACTAGCAAGGGTAAAAAATAAGTATTTAAATAAATTTAAACATCTATCTATAGCCTTATAATGATTTGTAGTAGCAACCATTCATTCTCATAAATATAATTAGAACCCAAAAGGAGAGAACGTGATGATGAATGTGATGACATAAATTACCTACCCTTGCAATTTTACATTATTTATTGTGCTCAGTTTGGTTTTTATCTCCCCTATATGTTTCTAGGTTTGTTTAGCCCTTGTCTCAACCTTTTTCTATCCATGTTGTGAGGCATTGCCTCTTGTGGTCATTTTTCTCAAAATTGATGCTACAACTATCTTAACCTAGTTAATTTCTAGTGTTTGGCCCTTTCTAGAGTCATAACTATCTAGAGCCTATTGTAATGTGCATATATACACATGATGCACTAGCATCCCATGATAATTCATGATGAAGGGCTATTTTGGAGTCTTTTGTCACCTGCTACCTACCTGTGTCAATTGCAACTACATTAAAGTAAATTTAAATATTCTATTCAATTCTCTTATCTCCCTCTATTCATCTCATTTTCAAATTATGTATAACTCATTTATAATAAGACTATTAGCATTTCACTCTCTTGAAATTCTACAAACTTTTTATTAGCAATTTGAGAAATCTAAAATTATTCTTGAACATTTTAGAAGTGTGTGTGAAGACTCAAACTATTTATTATACTTTTGAGAAATTTAGCAACAACTATCAACAATAATCATGCCTCTATTAGTATTACCAAGTTCAAGAGTTCATTTTATTTTGATTATTTTCTCTAGCTTGTCATGTCTTTGATTTTGTTATTGTAGAATATTTTTTGCTAGTGATGGTACCTAGGATCTCATTTCCCTAATTCAACACTCTCATTTTACATTCTAATTTCCTCAACTTTCACTTGCCACCACTCTTTCAATTATTAAAAAAATGTGAGGTAGGAGCATAATAATATTTTGATATTTTTCATTTGAATACTTCTTGAGGATGAAAAACCAAAGTAGGAGTTGACCATTTATGAAAAACTCTTTTGCAACCCAAAAACTTTTATTTCAATAGGAACCTTTTCTCATGAAATTAGGGTTTATTGTTTTCTTCTCCTTCTCTTTATCATTTTCATTTCATTTAAATTTTTTAAGTAGATTGGTTTTTATTTATCTTCACCAATTGATTAGAAGTGCTACTTAATTTCCTTCTTCATCCCGTGTTTAGTTGGAAGCAGATTTTAGAAGCTGAAGAGAGTTTTATAAAGAGTTGATTTGTGAAACTTCTATGGATGATAGCCACATGTTGTGTGGGTGTTTAATATTTGATCAAAAGTTCCTTTCTATTTTTTCTCATTCTTATATTTTAAAAAAAATTATATTTGATATCAATAAATAGTAAATATTTTATTTTCAACTCTTCACTATAGCGTTATTAAATTAATTTTTATAGTTAAAATCATATTTCTAGGTTATTAAAATATTTCTCTTAAAATTCAAACAAATTAGTTAAAAGTATTTCATTTTAGAAGATAGATTGACCTTAGGAGAAATATTAGACAAATTATCTAATTTAGATATTTTACACACGTTTTAAGTTAGGCTACAATTTTTCTTTACTATAATGATCAAGCCCAATTTTGATGATATGGATATCCTAAATGTTGATTTGACAGTTGGAATTTCAATTCTCATATTCATAGGTTCTAGAAACATCTCCCATGGTTCATAAATGAGCACTAAGTTGACTACAAGAAACAACAACAATCAATGTGAGCCCATCTCAAAAATATCACATGTAGGGAGAATTATGGCATACATGATCTAAAGAGAGTTAATAGTATACAAGGATATTACCAACCACCTCGAGACATGGAAATGAAGTGCACTTCAACAAGAGAATTGGCCACCAAAAAATTATACACAACTTCAAGATAATCCCTATAATAAATGTAGCCACTCATAGCAATACATGGACCCATCAACTCCTAATAAGCAAAAACATACTACCATGTACCAAATAAAAATTCTTGCATTATTATAATTACATCACATCCAAATAAGTAAATAAAATCCCTAATTATGGCCTCTAGGGCATGACCAAACACATGCATATAGGGCTTTAATAAACTTGCATGATGGATTGCCAAGGGTGTGGGGTATTCATTGGGAAGATATAATTATAAAGTGCAAGGATGTTTTAGTGAATTAGGACATACAAATATAGGCATCAAGATATTATAAATTAATCATGAGTAAGGATAAGTAGCCACATGTGGCATTGTTGGCCAGAAAACAAAGTACAGATACAACTCCAGAGAAGCTACCATATCTTACCAAAAATAAGACATGGGAATACAAGCTTTGGAAGATACAATATAGTCTATGGATGTTATCTAAGGGTCATGCCCCTATTGTATATATAAATAGATAGTGATATCTATTCATTAGTAGTGAGGTGAATGTAAGATATAGTAGATGAGATAATACATGAGAATATAAGGAGATATAAGGAATGTAATGAATACCTCATGATATAATGAATATAAAATATTTTTAAATTTTGATATATTGTGTGTATAAGCTATTATTAATCTAATTTACAACTAATCTTAAGTTTGGATATCTTTCCTTAATGCCTTAATAGGACTGAGTCCAAGGTAGAAAACTACAATACTAAAAATTCTTAGAATATAGAACTCTGGTTTGCATCCCTTAGATTTCTTGATAACATTGGTTCCATTGTCAAGACCAAATTATGATGCCCTAAAAGATATTGATGGATGGGAGAGAGTAGCAATTGAAGACCTTGATGATTAGTACCAATAGGTCTAGGAGAAAAGGGATAAATCCTAAAAAAGATTTTGACAATTGAGAGAGTGTGTCAACTTGCAGTCAACTCATATTATCAGAATAATTTAGGAGGCCCAAAAATTTCTCAAAACCATTCAGATACCTAATACACTCTCAGAGGTATAGAAGCAGACAATACAGTTACAAATACATGTTGATTAGCTTCAAACAATGAAAAAGTAGTGGGATGATAACTTAAAGTCACTATAGGATACATACAAGGATATACTTCTGAAGACAAGTTGACTTGAGGAAAAGTCAATTTTTTGAAGAATGGATGACATTGGGTAGAAAATATACTATAGATACAAATCCAAAAAAGCTACCATATCTTACCAAAAATAAGAATCTGGAATAGGAGCTTTGGAAGATATAATATAGTCTAGGGATGTTATCTAAGGGTTACATCCCATGTTGTAGATATAAGTAGATAGTGAGATCTATTCACGCATAGTGAGGTGAATGTAAGTTATAGCAAAGATAATATATGAGAAGACGAGCATATATAATGAATGTGATGAATACCTATTTTATATAATGAATAGAAAATATTTCTAAATTATAATCTATTGTGTATATGTTCTTATTCTAGTTTACAACTAATATTAGGTCTTGATATCTCTCCTTGTTGCCTCAATATCATCGAGTCCGGTGTAGAAGACTACAACACTATAAATCCTTAGGGTACAAAACTCTGGTTTGTATCCCTCATATTTCTTGCTCATAGAGACCATCTCCAAGGCATATAAATTTTACCCCTATAATGATAAGTTTGACCTAATAGATCCTTATTAGGTTGTGTATACGCCTAAAAATGGTCTGAAGATAATTAGTTAAATAAGCAATTATTTAATTAATCCCTCTTCCCAATTTAATTGAATTCATTAGCAATTTGATTAAATTCTCCCATTCATCTACTTATTAATAAATCTAAGGATTTATTTAATAGGTTCATTTCAATAGTCCCTTTTGATTAATTAATTTGAATTAATTAATCCTCCCCCTATTTAATTCATTTCTTCTAATCCCTAATTAATTAAAACAAATCAATTTATGAGTTGTTGAAAGTTAAATAGCCTTTTCCTATTATTTGAATTTTTAAATTCAAATTACCCACATGCCTCCTAACTTCTAACCACCTAACCTAACCACCCCCTAGCCTAACTCATTCCACCTAACCCTAGGTTTAACTAACCCTATCCTATCTTGCACATCCTAACCTCCTATGGGTTGGATATCCTCCCCTTGAGACACATGGCACTTAGGCCACATTTCTCCTCCTTTGGAAAGTTTCCCTCTTATGAGAAAGGCTCCTTAACACTTGTCACCATAGAGATGACAAGTGTCCCTCCCTCCAACCTCTTCTCCAACCTCCTCCAATTTGACCCTTGATATCTTCACACTCGATCTTGATCGTTGATTCCTACCACCTCACCCCTGGCCTTGGAAATCCTAAAAATATCCCCTATTTTGGAGCACAAAGGATCGCATCTTGCATATCTTTTAAGCATTTTTACTATAGGCATATCATTTCTAGCATTCTAGTTTAGTATTGTTATTATGGGCAATTGCATCTTAGAGCTAGCTTAGTTTGATCATATTCTAGCATAATCAATCTCTCATTTAGCTTAATCATGCATCTCATTAGCTTAATTAGCTTCTTGGATCAATCTAGGATAATCATACACTCATCTAGCTTGCATATCATATCCTTTTAAATCCTCCATCTAGGTGTAGTCAAGTCACTAGGATTGATCATCTAGCTCTGAGAGAAAATTCATACTCACATCTCTTAAGAGGCGATAGGTCACTTTGTCATGGTTTATCTTTCATTTTATTTCAATTTTCTTACCATTCTTGTAATGATCTATTAAGTGTTTGTGTTGCAGCTATAGGTATCCTACTTCACATACACAACATTTTGGCGCCCACCATGGGGCCGGAAATCTAATTTATTTGCCTCTCTCATCATCAAATCTTCAATCTCATGGGTTTCTAGTCGGGCCTATTTCAGAATCTCGTATGAGTACCTTTACAGTACCGTACAAGTTTCTTTATGCACTCGTACAGGTATGTGAGAATACTCGTATGATCAGGTGATAATACTCGTATGAATTTATGCTTCTATGTTTTCAAAGCAGTTTACATTTTAGGGTTTTTATGCTTGAAATTTGATATCACTAATGCTAACCCTTGCCTGATTTTGAGTTTTCTAGCAGCCTAACTGGTTTTTTGCAAGACGATTGTCAAAGATTATGCTTGCCAAAGATTCAATTTCTCAAAACCAACATGATTACTAACGTATTTGTTTTGTAGGTTGCCTAAGGAAAATCAACAAGACTTTGTGTAATCTAAGTTTTCTAGGCACACTTATTTTACTAATGGTTAATGAACATCTTGTTTTCTATATCTGAGAAGTTGTCTAAAAGGTAGGAGAGTATGCTCTTGTCCATTTGGACAATAAAAAATCCTGACCCTTGAAGTGCTTCTATATTTGAGATTTGAATACCTTTAGCAAGCCTATCATAGTGGGAAAAAGTAATCACCCTGTGAGAATGACCCAAGTGAGTACAGCTAGACCTAAGCTTTCCGACTCACTCTAAAAAATAGTCCTCTCAGGATTAAATTCTCGAAGGATGGGATTATTTGAGTCTTCTCTTTTGATATCTCTCATATAGAACATTTAGTAGGGCCTCGTGGTCTCAATCATGCTTGTGTGACTACTTCTTGTTTCGGTACCTTGTTGGGCTATAGGCCTCAATCATGCTTGCGTGACTACAAGGGGTAATTCCAAATAGAAATCCTTACTACAAACCCTAATATAGAAGATACACGATTCACCTCCGAAAGAGGGATAATCTTTGTACAAGAGAGATAGTAACTCTTCGGAGACACTCGCCATATCGTGCCCCCATTAGCATTTGGATTCAGATAATACGACATTAAGAATCCATTGCGTGAGACTTAGTGGTCATATTCTGATTAGCTATTGGGTGTGTACCTAAGTTTTCAAGAAAAGGTATTCTCTCTCAGCCAAATTCATTAGGATTTAGCATGTTGTGCTTGAGGTCACTTACCATATAACGTGTTTGTTGTGTTTTCATCCCTGAAATAGAAACTCGGACATATAAAACTAGAAAAACATAATCAAAACATCAAACATTTTTGGTGAAAAATCTGTCAAAGCAAAAAATTTGTCTTTGTTCTATCCTCAGTCGTACGAGCTTTCTAGTTTGTCATACGACAAAGCTAGTTTATCGTCTGGTTCTATGGGAATTGTCGTACGAGTTATATTAGTAGAGACTTATTTGTTAGTAGTTGGCGTATGGTTATGTGGGAAGTGTCATATGAGATTAGGCCTTTATCGTGCAAGATTTCTAGTTTATCATATAGATCTATCTAAATTTCCATCTAGGACTGTATAAACTGTCATATGAATTTATGTCTCTATCAGTCCAGAGTTGTCTTCTTGCATGTCCTTTTCAGATCTATCATGTTTGTGTTAGACAGTTCAAATAACCAGAAGACAACTGAAAGGAGGGGGTGAATGAGTTGTCACAGATTACCGGAACCATTAGTAATTTAAATTTTAATATTGGAACCCAAAACATTAATACCTGAATAGCAGATAAACCAATTAAGCATAAACAATAATCACAGATGAAATACCATCCACATAATACCAAGATTTGTATGTGGAAAACCCCATAAAGGGAAAAACCACGGTTGGAAGCCTACCCAAAGTCAAATAATACTTCTGCAGTATGTGATTTACAATGAAGGGGCCTGCACTTGCAGGAAGGCCAGCAGCTTAAAGCACACTGTTCATCACAAAAAGGAGCCTCACTGACTACATAGAAATCCAGACTACAATCGGGAGAAGTGTTGAACTGCAAAAGATAGCATCTCCTATGCTTGAGTATAGTTGGTTAAGCTCAATACCGGAGGACTAAATCCTCTTACATAAACCCAATTCGATATCCAATGATCGACCAACTCCTCTACCTGAATGATATTACATTATTTGCACATTACATTCCTTGACCATGACCTCTAACAATAACCATGATGATCTATAATGAGATCTTACATATATATATACAAACCCTCGACCATAAACAATCAGGTCTACCACCAGACAATAAACCAATTACATAATTACAAACCATGTCAGCCTTAGACCAAACAAATAATATCAACACATAAGACATCCCGGAAATACATTAATAGGTCTTATCCACACGTTAAATTTTAACCGGTCCATAACCTAGATCAACCGGGACCAAGTATAGGTCCACACGCCACATCAATGATCTCCATCCACCAAGTCTTGAACATGATCAACAACAACATCTTGAAGCTCCACCAGAAGTTGTACCAAAACCACTTATGTAATTCATCAAAGATCTCCACCAAAAGCTCTGTTGGTGAAACCCTCGCTGGAACCAGAAAACCAATCTTCTAAGTAAGCAGGATATCAACCAATTACCAGCCCAAAACCAACTGACCAAATATGAGTATAAGTATCATGAACAAGATGATTCCATCACCAAACTATACCGGAGCCTACCGGATCATGTTGGATCCAAGTTAACCAAAAACCACTCAACCTATTGGGACCAAAAGGATGTCGGTAAATAATCCAAATAGCTACTGTTGGCATCAATGACAAAACATCAATGCAACACATAATCAATTCCACTAGATGGACAACAGTCTCCCCCTTTGGCATTGATGGCAACACTAGATGTGAAAAACATCTAACTACCAAGAAATGCCAAACAAGTCTCCCATAGTGGAAGACAACCAACAATCTCCCAAAGATAGCTCTGAATATCAATATCTGCCCCTGTGAATAATATATCTATAAAGCTCTGATTTTTTTATCTTTTTTCACATCAATATCTCTCCTCCTTTGAAATCAATGCCATAAATCTGACAAAGATATCAAAGCAAAAACATAACCCACTGAATAACAAAGCTAATTACTCCCCTGAGCAGTAGCATCCCACATCAATGCCAAAATGAATAGTATCTTTGATAATGCATGTTGGACTAATGTCAAACTGTATCAATTAAGTCTCTACTGGAGGGACAAAAACTCTCAATTTGTCTCTTAGGTACTCAAATGATTCCTTGGACAAAGGTTTAGTGAAAATATCTGCAATCTGTGCTTTAGTGTTCACATAAACCAGTCTAACTTCATTTTCTTCCACCTTCTCCTTCAAAAAGTTATAATTGATAGATATGTGCTTTATTTTAGAATGAAATACTAGATTCTTTGATATATCAATAGCAACAGAGTTATCATCGTGAATAACTACTGGTGCATCACAATCCACCTTTATATCCTTCAACATTTGCTTCATCCATAAAACTTGTGTACAGTTAGTAGCAGCAGCAACATACTCAACTTTAGTAGTAGATAAAGAAGTACATGATTGTTTCTTGTTAATCCATGAAACCAACTTCTTTCCAAGAAAGAAAGCTCCACCGGAAGTACTTTTCTGGTCATCAACATCTCCAGCCCAATAAACATCTATATATGCACATAAAGTAAAGTTATCATCCTTAAGGTACCACAAGCCATATTCTGATGTACCTTGCAAGTATCTATAAATCCTTTTCACTGCCATCTCATGATTTTCTCTAGGATCTCTCTGAAATCTTGAAACAATACAAACAACATTCATAATGTTAGGCCTAGTCTGACTCAAATAAAGAAGACCTCCAATCATAGATTTGTATCTTGTAGGATTTATTGGTGCAGAAACATCTTTTCTTGTCAATTTCTCACTTGTAACCATAGGAGTACTTACCGGTTTAGAATCTCCCATACCAAATTTTTTTAACAATTCCTTAGTATATTTAGTTTCATAGATGAAAATACATTTGCTAGTCTGAGTAATCTGCAAACCTAAGAACAAATTCATCTCACCATTCATAAACATCTCAAATTCTTTCTCCATATTTTTAGAAAATTCTATGCATCACTTAGATCTTCACCTCCAAAAATACTATCATCAACAAATACTTCAATAATCAGTATATCATCATCAATGATCTTATAATATAAATTACTGTCAGCACTGCCCTTATTAAAACCAAGCTTTAAAAGATATTTATCCAACCTTGCATACCAAGCTCTAGGTGCTTGTTTCAATCCATGCAAAGCTTTCCTTAACCTACAAACCATATATGTATCATCTGATAGTGAAAACCCATCAGGTTGCTCAATATAAACTTCCTCATCAAGATCCCCATTAAAAAATGCACGTTTAACATCCATCTGATAAATCTTGTAGATTTTATAGGTAGCATAGGCAAGAAATAATCTTACAGCTTCAATCCTAGCTATAGGTGCAAAAGTCTCTCCATAATCAATTCCTTCCTTCTGAGAATATCCTTTACAAACCAATCTAGCCTTATTCCTTATAACTTGACCATCCTCATTTAATTTATTCCTAAAAACCCATTTAGTTCCAATAACATTTTTATTTTTAGGCCGGGGAACCAAAGTCCATGTGTTATTTTTCTCAATCTGATCTAATTCTTCTTCCATAGCTTTCAACCAATGTTCATCTTTACATGCCTCAATTACTGATACCGGTTCAACTTGTGAAATTAAACATACCTCATTAGTTGCAAGTATTCTTCTTGTCATCACTCTATTGCTCTTATCCCCAATGATTTGATCTTCTAAATGATTCAATCTCACATACCTAGGAGTTTTCTGACTTTTTGTTCCTCTTACCTCTTCTTCAGTTACTGTAGAATTCTGATACTACCGGAGCAACTGGTTCAACTCTCCATTCCGATAAAGGTGCTATCGATTCAGATATAATCATTTCCATTGTCAATTCCTTCT
Source organism: Cryptomeria japonica (assembly GCF_030272615.1). Classification (NCBI taxonomy): domain Eukaryota; kingdom Viridiplantae; phylum Streptophyta; class Pinopsida; order Cupressales; family Cupressaceae; genus Cryptomeria; species Cryptomeria japonica. Next base: position 443,335,488 of record NC_081408.1, read on the forward strand.
CATAAACTGTGATTTGACTTATGTTCAGCTCATCTACTTTGACATTAGCACTCTCCACAATTCTCTACAATCTCTTGTTATAACATCTATATGTTTTTCTTTTATTAGAATAACCAAGAAATATGCTCTCATCACATCTAGTATCAAATTTCCCAATAATATCATCTCTCCTGATATAACATTTACTACCAAAAATTTTGAAATACTTAACTGCAGGTGTATTGCCAAACCATAATTCATAAGGTGTCTTATCGGTTTCTCCTTTGATATGTACTTTGTTGATTGTATAAACTGTTGTGCTCATTGCTTCTCTCCAGTAGATATGAGGTAGACTAGCTTCCATCATCATTGTTCTAGCAACATCCAAGATAGTTCTGTTGCTCCTTTCCACAACTCCATTCTGCTGAGGTGTTCGGGGAGTAGAAAATTGTCTTCTTATACCATGCTTGTCACAAGAGTTATTAAACTCACCGGATGTGAATTCACCACCAAGATCTGATCTCAAACATTTAATCTTCAATCTTGTCTTAGTTTCCACTTTAGCCTTAATGATTTTGAACTTTTCAAATGCTTCAAATTTTTCTCTCAAAAAAGTAACCCACATCATTCTAGATTAATCATCAATGATTAGCATGAAATATCTATCACCTTGAAAACTTTTAACTCTAGTAGGGCCACATAAATCAGTATGAATAAGATCAAGAACATTATTTGATTTATCTTATATACTCCTAAAAGAGGTTCTGATATATTTACCCATTTGACATTATTTACATATCGGATTATAGGGCTTCATAATCTTAGGTATATCCCTAACTCCCTTAGTTGAACTGATCTTCACAATGCAATCAAAATTCACATGACACAACCTTTTATGCCATAGCCAACTCTCATCAATCTGTGTAATCAAACGGGTCTTCTCACCAGAGTTCAAATGAAATATATTACCTTTTGTTTGTGTACCTGTTACAATTTCCAAGCCAGATCTATTAATGATTTCGCATTTCCCATCCTTGAACTGTAATTGAAATCCCTTATCTACTAATTGACCTACATTCAAAATATTATGCTTCAAACTTTCAACATAATAAACATTGTCAGTATTGTTCTTACCATCCAGTGATATAGTTCCTTTTCCTTTGATCATACATGCCTTGGCATCTCCAAATCTAACTAGACCACCATCAAATTCTTGTAAAGACATAAACTTCCCTTTATCTCCAGTCATATGATGTGAACAACCACTATCAATTACACATTCATCCTTTTCTTCAATTTTAGCAGCAAGTGCCTTCTCTTTGAGTACATTCTCTTCCAGTGTTGGATCATCTTCCTTGATAGCTAGGAATACCCATTCCTTCCCATTGTCGAATCCACTAGCAGAGTCTTTTGTCGGTTCATCATCTGAATCAATAATGCCTTCCTCATCTGCTATGTAGCATGATTTGTCTATATTTTTCTTGTAGTTATACTTGTTCTGATATCCAGGGTTAGGCTTAAATGATCTTCTAACTCTTTCTTCAAATCTTGAATTCCTTTTAGGACATCTAGATGCAAAATGACCAATCTTATTACATGCAAAATATTTAAAAGGTGATTTTCCTTCATACTTACTTCCTACTGGTCCTTTAGGTACTCTTCTAGCAAATAGTGCTTCAAGTTTATCAAACTCATCATATTCTCTCTTCATATCTTCCAATTCCTTTGTATATAAAGCTTTCCACTCTTTCTTACCGGTTGTAGATGTAGATGCATGAAAAGAAGGTTCAGACTTTAGAGCTCCAAAAGGTCCAAATTCTTCAAACTCAAAAGGAGATAGTTTCCCAACCAAATTATCTCTATTGACAAATGTATTAACCATTGTTCTCAACTCATTAATAGCAGTAGCCTTCATTTTGTAAGCTGGGTAAGGCTCTTCGAACTTTAGAAAAAAATTCATCTTCGCTCAGAGTTCCACCACAACATTGAATTCCCATAACAATCTCATTTACCCTTTCCATGAATGCAGTGATCCTTTCATCTTCTTCCATCTTCAGGTTTTCATATCTCACCTGGTAACCATCAAGTTTAGCAATTTTCACTGTAGGGTCACCTTCATTAAGAGTCTCCAGCTTATCCCATATAGCCTTTACAAATGATTTGTCGGTTAATCCCATTATTTTTTGATCAAAAAGTGCACACAAGAGGGATTCTCTTGCTCTACAATCATTCTCAAGCTCCGTGTCCATTTTTGTTGGAGGAGGATTTCCAGATCTTGAATTATAGGGTGTGACACCATTTTGTGTAATCTCCAAAACCTCCTTGCCAAGACATTAAAGCCGGTCCATAATCTAGATCAACCGACACCAAGTATAGGTCCACACGCCACAGCAATGATCTCCATCCTCCAAGTCTCAAACATGATCAAAAACAACATCCTGAAACTCCACCAGAAGCTGCACCAACACCACTTATGTAATTCATCAAAGATCTCCACCAAAATCTCTACCGATGAAACCCTCACCAGAACCAAAAAACCAATCTTCTAAGCAGGCAGGATATCAACCGATTACTAGACCAAAACCAACTAACCAAATATGAGTATAAGTATCATGAACAAGCTTATTCCATCACATGACTATACCAAAGCCTACTGGATCATGTCGGATCCAAGTTAACCAAAAACCACTCAACCTACCGAAACCGGAAGGGTGCCGGTAAAGCATCCAAACAGCTAGTGTTGGCATCAATGCAACACATAATCAATTCCACCAGATGGCCAATAGTTTGCTTGGTCAATTTATAGTGAGCATAAACAGCTGATATTTGTCATTTTATGATTAAATTGTCTTCTTGATTCATTCGGTCGAGTTATCTTCTGTCAAATTGGATTCTAGAACTAGACACCCCAAGATTTTCAAGTATTCACCTTCAACAAGTTCAAGATCTAACCTCTCAAAGTGCATTATCACCTTCTTTGATAAACTGATCACTCAAAACATAGTTTCTCATTAGGATCTATCATCCTCTATCATGGAACTACGACATTTGGTCAAGATAACCTTGTCCCATATTGTAGGATATATTGTTCCTATTGGACTTGGTCTTATCAAAATCGTCATCATTGCACTCCAAATCGAAGATCAAAAAACTTGCAAACTTTCAAATAGTTGAATTATCTTTTTGTGTCATAACACTATCATATCTACGTTGGTAGTCGATCACTTATCGAAACACCTCTTAGACAATCGAATCCTTGCACAATATTCAACACACATGTATGCCCATTTTAACTAGAGCGCATAGACGAAAGATCGTAGAAACGGAAATTGAAATATTTGAAATAACTAAAGATTATAGGAACATGGAAAATGAAAATGAAATACAAGAAGAAGAGGTAACACATCAACATATCAGAGAAATCAAACAAGATCCTAAATTCGATAAATTTATGGAGAAAATATTGGAGCGAGAAAAAGAAAAATACTTCCTAATGTTAGCAAAATCTAGTGCTACACTCCCCCAAGAATTTGATCTGAGAAATTTAGGACAAAAGAGAAGTGACCCTTTCCATGATAACAAATGACATGAGGAGATTTTCAGTCACAAAAAGGATGACCCATCAATTCCTGATAACACAAGAACTAATGAGGAAACTTTTACTCCCAAAAGGGATGATGTAGAAATTCTCAACAAAGCTAAAACTAATGAGGACACAAGAAAGAGTCGAGATGATACAAGAAGAGATTAAGATCATACTAGAATGCAAACTCATGGTTATACAAGAACAAATCATTTTGATAATCCTATCACAGCTCTTACACAACAAATACAATCGTTGCAAACACAGATTCAAGATATGCAAAGATGAACTATTAGAAGATACTCACTTCAAGAAATTTGTCCTTACCCATTCGACGGAAATCTAAAATGATGCCATTTCCTACAAGTTATGAAACTCCTTGATATGATAAATATAATGGAAGCACTAATCCCCATGATCATATATGAGAATTTTGCACAATGAGTATGGATTTTGCACATGAGGATACAATACATGATGAGATTATTTCCAAAGAGCTTAAGTGGACTAGCTATGGAATGGTTCTCCAAACTTCCACCTGGAATTCATTTACAGAACTTGTGGATAAGTTTGTTTTACAATACTCTTACAACATTCAACATGAGGTCACAATGCTAGACCTATGTAATACTAAACAAAAGAGTGGAGAACCTTTCATGACATTTCTACAGAGATGGAGATGGTTAGCTTCACGATATCCTCGAACAGTACTAGAATAGGAGAAAATAGGCATATTCATCAACAACCTAAATGGACAAATGAGTTATCATCTAAAAATGCAATGCCATTAAAATTTTGAAAAGATGATTGATAATGGAATCAAAATGGAGGAAGCTATGGTAAAGAAGGGCCAGTTGAAGCTATACAAAGAAGGAGTTAATCCTCCTAACAACAATGTTAACAACAACAATGAAAAGCCTAAATTTTGGAATAAAAATCAAAATATCGTCAACGATGGGATAGTGGATAACAACAATGTAAAACCAAAGCAACTAGTTTTCAATTTATCTCATAACTCAGCAGTGGCTCAACAAAACAACAATCACCAAAAATTAACTTCCAACAATTTCTTTCAAAGGAAATTTACAAACATTGGTGAAACACTGGGGTCCACATTAAAGACGCTTCTCACAAACATATTGATTACTTTTCCAGAAGGAAGGAACTTCAAACCTCAAGTGAAACCCTCTTGGTGGAATGACAACCATTATTGCGATTTTCATCGAAACAAGGGACATCACACGGATAATTGTCAGCGATTGAAATATGCCATCCAAGATTTGATTGATAATGGAGTAATAACTGTGGATGGACATATGATTAATGAATCTCATATAGCTTTCAAAACTTCACTTCCAAACTATGAGAAGGGTGAATCATCAACAACACATAATGGTAAGGGTAAAGCAAAGGTGAACTATGCTCATGCATATGATAATGTGGTAAATGTGATTGTAGTTAAAGAAAAACAACATCAAGAACCTGCTCATGCTATCACAAGAAACAAAGCCAAAGTTGTTTTGTCGGGTCCTATAACTAACACATCATCCACTACAAAACAATATAGTCTAGTGGATCAATTACAGAAAACTCCCACACAAATATCCATCTTAGAACTTTTAAAGATTTCACCTCCACACAAAGAAATTCTTGAAAGAGAATTAGTAGATACAATTGTGTCCAAAGATCTTGATATAGATCAATTCCAACCATGGTGGGACATCTCACAACTCCTCACTACTTATCATTCACCAAAGAAGATGACATGTCCTTGCAACATCCCTATAATGCTCCCTTGCATATTGAAGTCCTCATTCACAAGATGCGTGTTAAATGTGTCCTAATAGATGGGGGAGTTGGCTTAAACATTTGCTCATTGAGTCTTGTCCATGCTCTAGGTTATTTTGAAGAGGCAGTGGATCCCCAAAAAAAGATAACAATCAAAGTGTATGATGAAGAGTGTTGGCCATTTGGTGGAATTGATTATGTGTTGCATTGATGTCAACACTAGCTATTTGGATGCTTTATCGACACCCTTATGGTCCTGGTAGGTTAAGTGGTTTATGGTTAAATTGGATCCGGTAGGCTCCGGTATAGTCTGGTGATGGAATTGGTGTGTTCATGATACTTATACTCATATTTGGTCAGTTGGTTTTGGTCTGGTGATTGGATGCTATCCTGCTTGCTTAGAAAATTGGTTTTTGGTTCCAGCTAGTGTTTCACCGGTAGAGCATTTGGTGGAGATCTTTAATGAATTGCATAAGTGGTGTTGGTACAACTTTTGATGGAGTTTCAAGATGTTGTTGGTGATCATGTTCAAGACTTGGTGGTTGGAGATCATTGTTGAAGCCTGTGGACCTATACTTGGTCCCGGTTGATCTAGGTTATGGATCGTCTTTAATGTAACATGTGGATAGGACCTATTGATGTATTTTTGAGATGTCTTATGTGTTGATATTACTTGTTTGGTCTAAGGCCGACATGGTTTGTAATTATGTAATAGGTTTATTATCTAGTGGCTGACCTAATTGTTTATGGTCGAGGGCTTGTATATATAGATGTAAGATCTCATTGTAGATCATCATGGTTAATGCTAGAGGTCATGGTCAAGGAATGTAATGTGTGAATAAATGTAATATCATTCAGGTAGAGGAGTTGTTCGATCATTGAAGATCAAATTGGGTTTATGTAAGAGGATTTCATCCTCCAATATTGAGCTTAACCAAAACTATACTCAGGCATAGGAAATGCTATCGTTTATAGTTCAACAGTTCTTCGGATTGTAGTCTGGATTTCTATGTAGTCAATGAGGCTCCTTTTGTGACGAGCAGTGTGCTCTAGGCTATTGGCCTTCCTGCAAGTCCAGACCCCTTCATTGTATTTCACATACTTATTGCAGAAGTATTATCTGACTGTGGGTAGGCTTCCTACCGTGGTTTTTCCCTTTACTGAGTTTTCCACGTAAAAATATTTGTGTTGTGTATATGACTTTTATTCTGTGATTATTTTTTATGCTTAATTGATTAACTGCTATTATGACATTATTGTTTTGGGTTTCGGTATTAAAGTTTTAATTGGTGAATGTTCCTGTAATCTGAGACAACTGATTCACTCGCCCCCCTTCTCAGTTGTCTTCCAGTTATATGAACTATCTAACAATTGGTATCAGAGATTTGGTCCTCTCTACAGAAAGCTTAACCGCTTGAGGAAGATCCTATGGCGACTAATAGTTCAAGTTCATCCAGTACTTCTGGAGCTATCTTTCGAAGGGATATTCTGAGGCTTGATGGAAAAATTACACAGTATGGAAGATTGGGATGGAGACTCATCTGAGATGTCTTGGCAAGGAGGTTTGGGAGATCACACAGAATGGTGTCACACCCTATAATCCGGGATCTGGCAATCTTCCTCTGGCAAACCTAGACAAGGAGCTTGAGAATGATTATAGAGCAAGAGAAGACCTCTTGTGTGCACTTTTTGATTAGCAAATAATGGGATTAATTGATAAATCATCTGGAAAGGCTATATGGGATAAATTGGAGACTCTTAATGAAGGTGACCCTACAATGAAGATTGCTAAACTGGATGGTTACCGGATGAGATATGAAAACCTGAAGATGGAAGAAGATTAAAGGATTACTACATTTATGGAAAGGGTAAATGAGACTGTTATGAGAATTCAATGTTGTGGTGGAACTCTGAGCAAAGATGAATTTTTTTCTAAAGTCCTAAGAGCCCTACCAACGGCTTAAAAAATGAAGGCTACTGCTCTTAATGAATTAAGAACAATGGCTAATACATCTATCAATAGAGATACTTTGGTTGGGAATCTATCTGCTTTTGAGCTTCAGGAATTTGGACCTTCTGGAACTGTGAAGATTGAACCTATTTTTCATGCATCTACATCTACAATCGATAAGAAAGTCTGGAAAGCTTTAAATGCAAAGGAGTTAGAAGATATGAAGAGAGAAGATGATGAGTTTGAGCAACTTGAAGCACTATTTGCTAGAAGAGTACCAAAAGGATTGGTAGGAAGTAAGTATGAAGGAAAAACACCTTTTAAATGTTTTGCATGTAATAAGATTGTTCATTTTGCATCTAGATGTCCTGAAAGGAATTCAAGATTTGATGAAAGAGTTAAGAGATCATTTAAGCCTAACCCTGGATATTAGAACAAGTATAAATACAAGAAAAATAGAGACAAATCATGTGACATAATGGATGAGGAAGACATTACTGATTCAAATTATGAACCCACAGAAGACTCTACTAGTGGATCTGACAATGGGAAGGAATGGGTGTTCCTAGCTATCAAGGAAGATGATCCGACATTGGAAGACAGTGTACCTGAAGAGAAGACACTTGCTGCTAAAATTGAGGACAAGGATGAATGGGTAATTGACAGTGGTTGTTCACATCATATGACTGGAGATAAAGGGAATTTTCTGTCTTTGAAAGAATTTGATGGTGGACTAGTTAGATTTGGAGATGACAAGGCATGTATGATTAAAGGAAAAAGAACTATATCATTGGATGGTAAGAACAATACTGACAATGTTTATTATGTTGAAGGTTTGAAGCATAATCTTTTGAGTGTATGACAATTGGTAGACTAGGGATTTCAATTACAATTCAAGGATGGGAAATGCAAAATCATTAACAGATCTGGCTTGGAGATTGCAACTGGTACACAAACAAAAGCTAATATATTTCATTTGAACTCCAGTGAGAAGACATGTTTGATTACACAGATTGATGAGAATTGGCTATGGCATAAAAGGTTGTGTCATGTGAATTTTGATTACATTGTAAAGATCAGTTCAACTAAGGTAGTTAGGGATATACCTAAGATTATCAAGCCCTATAATCTGGTATGTAAAGAATGTCAAATGGGTAAACATGTCAAAACCTCTTTCATGAGTATATAAGATAAATCAAATGATGTTCTTGATCTTATTCATACCGATTTATGTGGCCCTGCTAGAGTTAAAAGTTTTCATGGTGATAGATATTTCATGCTAATCATTGATGATTATTCTAGAATGATGTGGGTTACTTTTTTGAGAGAAAAATTTGAAGCATTTGAAAAGTTTAAAATCTTTAAGGCTAAAGTGGAAACTAAGACAGGATTGAAGATTAAATGTTTGAGATCAAATCATGGGGGAGAATTCACATCTAACGAGTTTAATAACTTTTGTGACAAGCATGGTATAAGAAGACAATTTTTTGCTCACCGGACACCTCAACAGAATGGAGTTGTGGAAAGGAAGAACATAACTATCTTGGATGCTATTAGAATAATGATGATGGAAGCTATTCTACCTCATATCTACTTGAGAGAAGTAGTGAGTATAACGGTTTATATATTCAACACAGTACATATCAAAGGAGAAACTGGTAAGACAACTTATGAATTATGGTTTGGCAATACACTTGCAGTTAAGTATTTTAGAATTTTTTGTTGTAAATGTTATATTAGGAGAGATGATACTATTGGGAAATTTGATCCTAGATGTGATGAAGGCATATTTTTGGTTATTATAATGAAAGAAAAGCATATAGATGTTATAACAAGAGATTGCAGAGAATTGTGGAGAGTGCTAATGTCAAAGTAGATGAGCTGAACATAAGTCAAATCAGAGTTTATGAGAATGAACTGGTAGTTGAAATGATTATATCTGAACTGGTAGCACCTTTACCAGAATAGAGATTTGAACCAATTAATGCGACAATATCAGAGAATTCTACAGTGACTGAAGAATAGGGAAGAGGAACAGAAAGTCAGAAGACTCCTAGGTATGTGAGATTGAATCATTTTGAAGATCAAATAATTGGGGATAAGAGCAATGGAGTGATGACAAGAAGAAGACTGACAACTAATGAGGTATGTTTAATTTCACAAGTTGAACTGGTATCAGTAATCAAAGCATGTAAAGACGAACATTGGTTGAAAGCTATGGAAGAAGAATTAGATCAAATTGAGAAAAATAACATATGGACTTTGGTTCCCCAACCTAAAAATAAAAATGTTATTGGAACTAAATGGGTTTTTAGGAATAAATTAAATGAGGATGGTCAAGTTATAAGGAATAAGGCTAGATTGTTTTGTAAAGGATATTCTCAGAATCAAGGAATTGATTATGGAGAGACTTTTGCACTTGTAGCTAGGATTGAAGCTGTAAGATTATTTCTTGCCTATGTTGCTTATAAAAACTATAAGGTTTATCAGATGGATGTTAAATGTGCATTCTTGAATGGGGATATTGATGAGGAAGTCTATATTGATCAACCTGATGGTTTTTCACTATCAGATGATACATAGATGGTTTGCAGGTTAAGGAAAGCTTTATATGGATTGAAACAAGCACCTAGACTTGGTATGCAAGGTTGGATAAATATCTTTTGAAGCTTGGTTTTACTAAGGGCAGTGCTGACAGTAATTTATATTATAAAATCACTGATGATGATATACTAATTCTTGAAGTATTTGTTGATGACATTATTTTTGCAGGTGAAGATAAATTATGCATAGAATTTTCTAAGAATATGGAGAAAGAATTTGAGATGTCTATGATTGGTGAGATGAAATTTTTCTTGGGTTTGCAGATTAATCAGACTGGCAAAGGTATTTTAATTTGTCAAACTAAATATGTTGAGGAATTGTTGAAGAAATTTGGTATGGGAGATTCTAAACTGGTAAGTACTCCTATCGTTACAAGTACTTCTTTATCTACTAGTGAAGCTGAGTATGTTGTTGTTGCTACTAATTGTACACAAGTTTTATGGATGAAGCAAATATTGAAGGATATAAAGATGGATTGTGATGCACCGGTAGATATTCATTGTGATAAATTTGCTACTATCGATATATCAAAGAATCCGGTATTTCATTCTAAAACAAAGCACATATCTATCAAGTATAACTTTTTGAAGGAGAAGGTGGAAGCAAATGAACTTATACTGGTTTATGTAAACACTAAAAAGCAGATTGCAAATATTTTCACTAAACCTTTATCCAAGGACTTATTTGAGTACCTGAGAGACAAATTGGGAGTTTATGTCCCTCCGGTAGAGACTTGATTGATGCGGTTTGGCATCAGTTCGACATGCACTATCTGAGATACTATTCATTATGGTACTGATGTGGGATGCTACTACTTAGGGAGAGTAGTTAGCTTTGAGATTCAGAGGCTTGTGTTTTTGCTTTGATATTTCTGTTAGATTTCTAGCACTGATGTCAAAGGGGGAGAGATATTGATGTGAAAAAGATAAAGAAAGAAAAAGAAAAAGTCAAAGGGGGAGAGATATGAAAAGTAAAAGGGAAAGATATTCAGAGCTATATGCGGGTGATTGTTGGCTATCTTCCACAATGGGAGACTTGTTTGGAATTTCTTGGTACTTAGATGTTTTTCACATCTAGTGTTTCCATCAATGCCAAAGGGGGAGATTGTTGGCCATTTTGTGGAATTAATTATGTGTTGCATTGATGTTTTGTCATTGATATCAACACTAGCTGTTTGGATGCTTTACCGACACCCTTCTGTTCTCGGTAGGTTAAGTGGTTTCTGGTTAACTTGTAATTGGTGTGTTCATGATACTTATACTCATATTTGGTCATTTGGTTTTGGTCTGGTGATTGGATGCTATCCTGCTTGCTTAGAAGATTGGTTTCTGGTTCCGGCGAGGGTTTCACCGGCAGAGATTTTGGTGGAGATATTTGATGAATTGCATAAGTGGTGTTGGTATAACTTCTGATGGACTTTCAGGATGATGTTGGTGATCATGTTCAAGACTTGGCAGTTGGAGATTATTATTGAAGCGTAGGACCTATACTTGGTCTTGGTTGATCTAGGTTATGGACCGACTTTAATGTAGCATGTGGATAGGACCTATTGATGTATTTTAGGGATGTCGTATGTGTTGATATTACTTGTTTGGTCTAAGGCCGACATGGTTTGTAATTATGTAATCGATTTATTATTTGGTGGTCGACCTGATTGTTTATGGTCAAGGGTTTGTATATATAGATGTAAGATCTCATTGTAGATCGTCATGGTTAATGTAAGAGGTCATGGTCAAGAAATGTAATGTGTGAATAAATGTAATATCATTCAAGCAGAGGAGTTGGTCGATCATTGGAGATCAAATTGGGTTTATGTAGGTGGATTTATTCCTCTGGTATTGAGCTTAATCAGAACTATACTCAGGCATAGGAGATGCTATCTTTTGCAGTTCAACACTTCTCCGGATTGTAGTCTGAATTTCTATGTAGTTAGTGAGGCTCCTTTTGTGATGAGCAGTGTGCTCTAGGTTGTTGGCCTTCTTGCAAGTGCAAACCCCTTCATTGTAATTCACATACTTACTGCAAAAGTATTATCTGATTGTGGATAGGCTTCCCACCATGGTTTTTCCCTTTACCGGGTTTTCCACATACAAATCTTGGTGCTGTGTGGACGGATTTTATTCTGTGATTATTGTTTATGCTTAATTGATTAACTGTTATTTCTAGCATTATTGTTTTGGGTTATGGTATTAAATTTTTAATTGGTGAATGTTCCTGTAATCTGAGACAGCTGATTCACTCCCTCTCTCTTAGTTGTCTTTCGGTTATCTGAATTGTCTAACAAAAGAGGAGTGTTCCTCTAAAGGAATTGTGATATTACCCATCAGAGTGGGACCTTTGTAGAAAGACACAACATGCCAAGTTATAGACTTGGATCTATCATACAACATACTCTTGGAAAGACCCTAGATACATGACATATAAGCTATTCCATTAGCATATCATCAGTGCCTAAAATTTCCCTATAATGGGTAGGAAATCATGATCTCAGAAGATTCAAATCCATTTCAGTATTGTAGTAATCTAAAACCAGCTTAAGAGGTCATTGTTCCTCATAATAGAGAGGCATCATCTTTAAACACACAATCCAAAGAAAAATCATTTGCCTCAAATTTGTCAAGTATGGAAAAACAAATGCAGCTAAGAGATTGAGGGAACGAAGAATAATCACTATCACAATTACCACTTTCTCCTAAATCCTATGGAAAACCATCAATCTCTAAAGAACAACCAATTGTGAAACATCTTCCAATATTTGATGGAGAATTTGTTAGTGTTGGGACCTTATCAGAGGAAACAGAAGACAAGGATGTGCTGCAATAGCTATACAAGGAAGAAGAAGTCCAACAAAAGATCAACAATGTCAGAATACCTACAGAAAAATATGGAAAAAGATTTAATATCCTTCAGAAAATGGGATACACTGGAACAGGTCCTGTAGGAAAATGAAAAGAATGTATCTCAGAGCCTATACAACCTCATACTCAGCTGGCTACAGACAAATCAGGCTTAGGGTATGGACAAGTTACTCTACCAGAGGACGCATCTTCTAGTCAACACCACGATGAATATGAAAACAAACAAGAACAACTTGCAATTGAAAGGGAAGAAACATCTTCCAAGCAACAAGCACAAACAAACATGAAATGGCAAAAGAAGCAAGCTTCTAATCAACAGGAAAAATAAACTAAAGACACCTTCCAAGCAACTTTAACTCCTAATCAAAACAAACAAGAAGCTGGTACAAATCAAGGAGAATTGATAGAAAGGTTGACAAAACTCAATATCAGCCCAGAGGAAGCTGAATATGACAGAAGAAAAGATATAGCGAGAAAAATAGAAGAAACAAATCAAACACTATATGAACAAATTTGTAGATTGCAAGCTGCAAGTGAGACAGATTCTAATGAATGGGAATGGGATTCTTATCATTCTGAACAATCAGCAGAAGAAACTTGCTTTGAAGAAGATGTAGGAGTCGATGTGGTTCATACGTGTGTGGGGCAAACGTTAGGAACTAGCCCACTTGAATTAGAATCACATCCGGTTGACTTGGACTTAATCAAGGACGATCAGGAGCTGCTTGCGAGAGATCATTTTGATGAGAGTACTGTTCTAGATAGTGAAATACATATCAAAAACTTTGACATATCTATCATGACCCTTAATATCCTCAAAGCATCTCAACCTACGGACCCCTTACCTCTAATCTATCCTGAACTTATTGACTAGAAAAATGAAAGACATACTGCCATTGATACCTTTCCTAATGACCATGCCATATCCTTATATCTTAATGCAATCGAACCCGCAACAACTTTCACCAAGAATTCCAACAACGCATCTTCCAGTCAAGTGGGTGCCAAATCTCCCAGTCGCAAAAGTGAAAACAAAGAAAACAATATTAGGTCTAATGCTGAAAACCATTTATTGGCAACATTAGACCGAGAAAAAGTAAAAAGAAAGGGTGTATCTAATGGTGAAAACCTCCTCGAGGCACCAAAAGATGGGAGATTTAACACCTTACCTGAGTACTATCAAGAAAGGTCATCCATATTTATCGAACCAATAGAGGCAGTTAACATTGGCACAACAAAGCAACCAAAGATTCTACATCCAACAACTTCTCTATCAAAGCAAGAAATGCAACAATATATGGAATTCTTTAAATGATGCCGAATCATTTTTTCTTGGTCATATGCAGACATGCCAGGATTAGATCTAGATCTTATTATGCATCACTTAAATGTCAGTCCAGGAGCCAAATCGGTTAAACATAAATTAAGGAAGATGCATCCTCATATCGCTCTTCTTGTTAAATAAAAACTAAAAAAATTACTGGATGTGGGATTCATCATACCTGTAGCATATCCTCAATGGGTATCAAACATCATTCCTATTTATAAACCAGATAAAAGTATCAGAGTATGCACAAATTTCAGAGATCTTAATAATGCATGTTCAAAGGATGACTTTCATTTGCCTTACATTGACATCATTGTGGATTTAACTGCGGGACACTCCATGTTTTATCTAATGGATGGTTTCTCCAGATACAACCAAATTAAAATAGCACCCGAAGATCAAGAAAAGACAACTTTCACATGTCCATGGGGTACTTTCTACTGGAATGTCATGCTTTTTGGATTAAAGAACGCGGGTGCTACATATTAGAGAGTTATGACAATGATATTCCATGACATGATGCATACATTCATGGAAGATTATGTGGATGATATATTGGCTAAATCATACAACATAGAAGAACATATATGAATACTGGAAAAGATCTTTGATCGGTTAGAACAGTACAAGCTACAACTCAATTCCAAGAAATGTGCCTTTGGTGTTACTTCAGGTAAACTATTAGGATACATTGTTTCTAATCGGGGTATCAAAGTAGATCCAGCTAAGGTCAAAGCAATCATGGAAATGGCATCTCCCTATAATATCAGTCAACTCAGATCACTCCAAGGAAAACTACAATCAATCAGAAGATTTGTTGCTCAGCTAGCAGATAAATGCCAACCATTTACTCATCTATTGCACAAAAATGTTAATTTCAAGTGGGACCATCAATGTGAGGATGCATTCAACAAGATCAAGGCCTATCTCATGCAACAACCCATCCTAATGTCACCAATTCCAGGAAATTCATTGTTACTATATGTATCAACCACAGGAGTATCATTAGGAGTTTTTCTCGCACAACAAGATAATTAAGGAAAAGAATGAGCCATCTACTACATCAACAAAACATTAGTGGGATATGAGCTCAACTATTCACCAACAGAAAAAGCATGCTTGGCGGTAGTGTTTGCTTCTCAAAAATTAAGACACTATCTACTATCTCGCTCCATCAAGTTGATTGCTAAAATTGATCCATTGAAGTATTTGCTCAGCAAGGCGATATTGAAAGGAAGACTAGCAAAATGGATCATGATCCTAAGTGAGTTTGACATTGAGTATGTGGACAAAAAAGCTATCAAGGGGAAGTCATTACCAACCAACTAGCAGAGTTACCGCTTCAAGATGATCGTCCTTTACACATTGAATTTCCAGATGTTGATATCCTAACGGTTACCACAAAGAAATGACAATTATACTTTGATGGTTCATATACATAGCATGGATCAGGAGCAGGTTCATATACATAGCATGGATCAGGAGTAGGCATTCTATTCATCACACCACAGGGTCATACAATTCCAAAAGTGTATAAATTAATCTTTCCATGCACCAAAAACATAGTAGAATATGAAGCTTTGGTCACAGGTATCAAAATGTCTATAGAGTGGAACATTACACAACTTCAGGTCTTTGGAGACTCTCAGCTCATCATCAATCAAATCAATGACAATTATCAAACAAAGGATAAAAATCTAATGCCTTATAAGAAGATCATTGATGATGCCAAGAAATACTTTGTCAAAATAACTTTTCAGCAGATTTTGAGGAATGACAACAAAGTAGCAAATGCCATGGAAACACTTGCTTCTCTATTGCAGACACAGGAAAATCAAGAGCGTTACGAATTCCTAGTGGAAGAGTTATTTTACGCGACTCATAATTGTCCTGATTCCCAAACTATTTGTCACCTTGTCTGGTATGATTCCTTCCGCTATGGCCAAACTTATACATACCTAAAAGATAATATCATCCCTCCTAACTTGTCAAAGAACCAAAAGAGAAACTTTATTCGCCAATCTTCCCATTATACTCTTGTCGCGGATACCCTTTTTAAATGAGGTCTAGACGGTACTCTCTTAAGATGTATCAAGCAAGAAGAATCTGAGAAGGCCTTAAATGAAGTCCATAATGACATTTGTGGCACTCATTCAAGTGGTTTTACCCTTTCAAAAAAAACTCATACTCTTGGGCTATTATTGGCCAACTATGGAACAAGATTCTTTTCAGATAGCTAAAACATGCAAACAATGTCAGATCCATGAAAATTTAATTCATGCACCAGCACAAGAGCTTCATGCTTTGGCAACATCTTGGTCTTTCTGCCAATGGGGTCTTGATCTAGTAGGAAAGATACATCCTCCTTCATCCAATGGTCACAAATTCATCCTTGTAGCTACAAAATATTTTACAAAATGGATTGAGACAGTACCTCTCATCAATATTACAAGAAAAAAAATTGTTGCATTTATCTTGAACTACATCATATGTCACTATGGCATACCCATGACCATTATCACTGATAATGGGTGACCATTCGAGAATCAGGATGTACAAGAGCTATGTGAGAAATTCAAGATCCAACATATATTTTCCACACCCTACTATCCACAAGGGAATGGGCAAGTAGAAGCATCAAACAAAACAATTTTAAAAATCCTCAAAAAGAGAGTGAATGATGCTGGCAGAGATTGGCATATTCAATTTAACCCTACTCTATGGGCCTATTGCACCAGTATCTGTACACCAACAGGTGCCACACCTTTCTCTCTTGTCTATGGATCAAAAGCAATACTGCCAATAGAAGTAGAGATACCTTCTCTATGAGTATCATTAAAAGACCTTATCCCAGATGAAGAACAAAGAGTATCCAAACCACAAGAACTAGAATTGATCCATGAATGAAGACAAAATGCCTTTGATCATTTAAATGTGTATCAGCAAAGAATGTGTCACGGTTATAATCACAAGGTCAAACCATGAGCATTTCAAGTTGGAGAACTAGTACTAAAAGAAAATCCACGCAACCAGGCAGATCGAGAAAAGAAAGGGAAGTTTGAACCAAATTGGTTAGGTCCATTTGTGGTGACAACAATATTTGAGTCAGGAGCATATCATCTATCAACACAAGACGAGGATCAGCTCAAGGAACCCATCAATAGCATGCATTTGAAGAAATTTTATGTCTGAAAAAGCAGAAAAATAAAAAACAGTGAAAAAGCAGAAAAATAAAAAATAGTGAAAAAGTAGAAAAATCAAAAACAGTGAAAAGGCAGAAAAATAAAAAACAATGAAAAAGCGGAAAAATTAAAAACAGTGAAAAAGCTGAAAAATCAAAAACAGTGAAAAAGCTGAAAAATAAAAAATAGTGAAAAAGCAGCAAAATAAAAAACAATGGAAAAGTAGAAAAATAAAAAACAGTGGAAAAATAGACAAATCCAAAAAAAAAAGAGTGAAAAGGAAGAAAATACAAAAACAACAAAAATAGTGAAAAATCAAAAATCAAATATGAGAAAAAGTGCAATAAAAACAGATGGTGAAAACCTGGCAACAAGCACTATCTGTCAGCTAGCTCTTCCATCTATTAGTTCATGCATTCTTTCGCTTGCATTTCATTTTCCATCAATGGTGTTCATATCCATAATAAGCTTTTGTACATGTGCAGGCATCGCAGTTGGTTTCTCACCATGGTTTGGATCATTGGGTATATCACAATAAATTTATTTCTAGGCTTGGGGCAAAATCCTACACCTAGCTGGGAGTAAAATTGTTGATCGTTTTGAGCTTCATCAAATAGGTAAAACAATAGTTAGACAACTCTTGTCAAGCAAAACTGAGACACATCCAACATTGAACACGAGATCAAATAATCAACCATCAAGTTGTCACATGTCAGTCTAAGCACATCACACACATATCAATGGCTGATATCTTTTGGGTAATGCTTTTAACACTTTGGTTCAACTTTTATATCTTGTTTTTCACTATCATGATTTCTGAGTGACTCCAGGATGTCTCTGGCTAGATGAACAAGGAAGGAACATGATATTTTTCTTGTCTGCTATCTGTAAATTAATCATTAATATGTGTAAATTTGTCTCAGGACATGATCATCGAAGTATCATCAAAGACATTTCCGATTTGCATATAGAAATGGTTAATACTGTCTATTTTACGCAAGCAACACTCAGGTCATCTTGGTTCAATTATACCTCAATGCTTGTGCTCACTTGCAATATCAAAATCCAGGAAAGTAGTGCTCAGGTCATCATGGTTTAATTATACCATCAATGTTTGCACTCACTCCCCACATTTTAAAAATCTCAATGATGACATAAATCAATAACCCAATGACTGGTCAGATCACAACATTGCATTTTATTTGCATTTAGCTTGCATTTCATTCTTGCATAGGATCCCAAAAGCTCATCTTCTCCAAGGTCAAATCTATCGTAGGAATCATCAATGTATCATCATAGGTGTATACACAATCAGAACGATGACTCATCTCTCTCTAGATATTGTTGACCCAAAGCGAATCTTATGCTATTCCCTCAAATGTACCAACCTCAGCACATTTGAATCTTCCTGCAACAGGATATCAACAAAATGTTCATTCTTTATCCAATCAATCTTATCAATTCTATCAATCGATCTCATCTGATCCATCCCACCATGTCTTATACAGGATGTATCTTTCCTGGAACTAGCTATTTTGATCATGTCTTATACAGGATATATCATTCCTGAAACCATATGCTATGATCATCTTTGTCTTATATAAGATATGTCATTCCTGAAACCAGACTAGATATCAATTTTATCAATCTTATCGAATTCAATCAAGCTTTATCAATCATCACATCCAGAACCACATCACAGCGATCGAAGAACTCGTACTTTCATCAATCAACATTGTCGAAACCAAATCATTTCTAATCAAGAAATCAATTTTGTAAATATTCAAACACTCCAAAGGTCAATTATCTCAATTAATCTCCCGAGGGGGCATCATCGTATCACAATTTAGCAATCAATGTTTGGGGCATCCTATCGAACCAATATCACATCAACATCATCAAAATGAGATTATTCTTTGAATCAACTTGTCATCACACCTTGCTTCAAAGAGGGGCAAAATGTATACACCTAAACATGGTTTGAAGATAATTAGTTAAATAAATAATTATTTAATTAATCCCTCTTCCCAATTTAATTGAATTCATTAGCAATTTGATTAAATTCCCCCATTCATTTACTTATTAATAAATCTAAGGATTTATTTAATAGGTTCATTTCAATAGTCCCTTTTGATTAATTAATCTTAATTAATTAATCCTCCCTCCCCCCATTTAATTCATTTCTTCTAATCCCCTAATTAATTAAAACAAAACAATTTATGAGTTGTTGAAAGTTAATTAGCTTTTTCCTATTATTTTAATTTTTAATTTCAAATTACCCACATGCCTCCTAACTTCTAACCACCTAACCTAACCACCCCCTAACCTAACTCATTCCACCTAACCCTAGGTTTAACAAACCCTATCCTATCTTGCACATCCTAACCTCCTTATCCTAACCTCTTATGGGTTGGATATCCTCCCCTTGAGACACATGGCACTTAGGCCACATGTCTCCTCCCATGGACACTTGCCCTCTTATGAGCAAGGCTCCTTGACACTTGTCACCATAGAGATGACAAGTGTCCCTCCCTCCAACCTCTTCTCCAGCCTCCTCCAATTTGACCCTTGATATCTTCACACTCAATATTGATCGTTATTCATGCCACCTCACCCTTGGCCTTGGAAATCCTATAAATATCCCCCATTTTGGAGCACAAAGGATCCCATCTTGCATATCTTTTAAGCATTGTTACCATAGGCATATCATTTCTAGCATTCTAGTTTAGCATTGTTACAATGGGCAATTGCATCTTAGATCTAGCTTAATTTGATCATATTCTAGCATAATCAATCTCTCAATTAGCTTAATCATGCATCTCATTAGCTTAATTAGCTTCTTGGATCAATCTAGAATAATCATACACTCATCTAGCTTGCATATCATATCCTTTTAAATCCTCCATCTACGTGTAGTCAAGTCATTAGGATTGCTCATCTAACTTTGAGAGGAAATTCATACTCGCATCTCTTAGGAGGCGATAGGCCGCTTTGTCATGGTTTATCTTTCATTTAATTTCAATTCGCTAACCATGCTTGTAATGATCTATTGAGTGTTTGTGTTGCAACTGCAGGTATCCTACTTCACACACACGACAGGTTGATTGTCATCATGACATACAAGAAACTAATACATGCCAACCACATGGAACCAATACATATAAATACAACTTGAGCATCATTAAGATGAATTTATAGAATCAAAATTCAATAATGCTTATACTTGAAATGGTGACATATTTTGTCTCTAATTGGTAGAACATAAACATAAATTTATTATCTAAATTAGATATGTAGCGTTGTAAATTGTACACCTTTATTAGTGTGTCCAATTTCACACTCTCCTAGCACCTATTTTAGTCTTTCCCTTTCCTCTATGTATTTTAGGACCTTCATTGATTTAAATTAATATTATGAGTCTTATTTCACTTTGTTACATCATCACACTCTTATTTGGGCCCTTAATCCTAGGTGCACCCCTTTTATTTTATGTTAATTAAATCCTAATAATGTCCTAATTTCAATCTTCAAAGCACATAATGAGCCCTTGGTCCTATTAAGCCCCAAGTCTTATTAAGAGAGTTTTAGAGGGTTTAAATGTTTTTTTTAATGAGGGAAAAAGGAGAATAAAGTCTATCAAATACATTTCTTTTAAACTGTTAAGTTTTAAAATATTAATATTTGCCAACTCCCTTTTGGTAAAAAATTTTAAATTGCAAATCCAAGGAAATCTCCATGTTACCTAAATCAAAGGAGAGCTTTTGTTTTTAATTTTAAGATAAATATGTGGAGGGAAACCTATATGTAAAAAAGACTCTTTCCAATTGCATTTACTATGTTTATTAAGTCTTAATTGTAGAGAGTTAACTCAGGCTTAGAAGAGAAGCTTAAGTTGTTAAGAGCAAGGAAACCCTATATTCTAGAAGTTTATTCTGTGTAGACTCATGGTGGTAGCTAGTTCTCTTTCAATCACTCCAATGTTGGCTTAAGAGCTAGTCAAATACCTTGTTTTGATTAGTGTTCTTCAATTCACTTGTGAAGGAGGAGCTCATTCAATGCAATTTTATTTTTCAAAGGCACGCATGGGTGGTTTTGGGTATTATTCACGTATGATGGACTTCAGTAATGATGGAGAAAACTATTGCAAATCACACAAGTTGCTACCATAGAGCAATGACAAGTCTAACTTGTCCCAACACAAACTTTCTTATAATCATTTATAAAATTAAGTGATGGTTTGCATACACATGAAGAATTTGTTTTGTTTTTCTTCTTCTTTGGTTTGTGAAACAAAATCATAAAAGGGAAAAGTGATATAGCGCAAGAGGGTATATCATTTTAGTTATCCCTAAGGAGAGATCAAAGTCTCTCAAGTTGGGCAAACCCAAAAACATTGCACAAAGATTGTTGTCTCAATTCTTAAAAAAATGGGAACACACCCACATAAATTAAGTCAATAAAATGTAAGGAGATATGCACGCTTTCTTGCTTTCTATTAAATGGACTAGAGATTACAAAATATAAACTGTAAACTAATCACTAATTACAAATCTACAGGAAGTGATCATGAGTTGCTCTGTTATACACAAAATAGAGCTTCTTTGAGCTCACTACAATGCTCACTTGGAGCTGCACATAGTCATAAGCAATCTCTGCTCAACTGACACACCATACAGTCATGAGCTATCTTTCTCTACTAACAAACAACACACAAACACACAGGTTGTTGTTGTTCACAATATTCTCTGCACTCACTCTAGAGTTACACTTCTCTTTATTCTCTATGGTCTACTGATCTGCACTTTTCTTTGTGCTTCTCTAACTGACTAGAGAATGTCCTCTTTTTTTGTCTCTTTGTTATCCATTCAAAATTACCTACCAAATTAATTTATTTGCTTCACGTTAGTAGTTGTTGGATGGAGATCCCAAATTCAATCTCCTCCAAGTTGTTTTGTTGCAACTCTCCTAACAGTTAGGTGGGGAGTTACGTGGGGGGGAGACCTATAGGCTCAAGGAAAACATAAATTCCAACACTCCCCCTTTGTTCTGAGCCAACAAACTCAATCAAAATCAAAATCTACTACACCCAGATCTCTCCTTAGGTGCTCGAAGCTATCTCTACTCAGTGGTTTGGTGAATATGTCTGCTAGCTACTGCTCAGACCTGCAAAAATCCAATTTTATTTCACCATTATCATACCATGATGAGATACCACAATCTCTCAAGATGGGCGGACCCAAAAATAATTCATAGAGACTATTGTCTCAATTCCCAAACGACTAGGAACACACCCACAAAAATAAAGTCAATAACATGCAAGGAGACATGCAAGCTTTCTTACTTTCTATTAAATGAATTGGAGATTATAAAATATAAACTATAAACTAACTACTGATTACAAATCTATAGGCAGTGATCAGGAGTTGCTCTATTCTACACAAAATGGAGCTTCTCTAAGCTCACTACAATGCTCACTTGGAGCTGCACACAGTCAGAAACAATCTTTGCTCAACTGATGCACCATACCATCAAGAGCTATCTTTCTCTACTGACAAACAACACACAAACACACAGGTTGTTGTTGTTCACAATATTCTCTAGTTATTTAGAGAGTTGCTTGCTCCCTCTTGGTTGTTTGCTCATCCTGAGCTATCTTCATTGCCACGACCTTTGCCTCTTGAACTTCCACTGCTTCTTCTTCTCCCCCTACCTCTTGCATTGGCTTGAGATTTGAAATCTTACTCTTGGGAAGAAGTAGCAAACCTATTTAGGTATTGCTCATGGTTTTGAAGAGAACCCATCAACTCATCAACTATCAAAACTGACAAATCCTTTGCCTCTTCAATTACAATCACTATTGCATCGAACTTTGATGGCAAACTTCTAAGGATTTTCTCCATAGTCCTCTACTCCTCCATGGTTTCTCCATTTGTCCTCAACTAGTTCAACAAAATGAAGACTCTTGTATGAAAATTTGAAATTGGCTCACTGTCCTTCATTTGAAGAGTCTCAAAATCTCTTCTAAGCATCTTGAGCTTCACTAATCTGACTTTATCAGTCCCCTTGTAACTGGTTTGGAGGATTTCCCACACTTCCTTAGCATAGTTACTTGCTGCTATTCTAGGAAATATCGCCTTTGTTAAGACTACTTCAATCAAACTCAATGCCTTGGCATCTTTCCTCCGTGTTTTGCTCAACTGTTTCTTTTGATTGTTTGTGATGGTAGCATACTGAGTTGGATCAGTCGTATCCACAAACCCAGTTGCACAAAGTTACCAGAAATCATTTGCAACCATGATGGTCTTCATCTTCTTGGCCCAAACATCATAATTCTGTCCATTAAAGGACAAAGGCTGCTGCCAGCTCTTTTTTCATCTCCAACCATTTCTCCTACACACAAAACTCAAACACCCAAAAAATATTGTTGGCATATGCACACTCCAATGAGACATTGTATGTGATTGAAGGTTATGTCATTGATGGCAACCTTGCAATCCTATGGCATTGGCAAGACATTATACTGGCAAAGCATTACACCGACAAGATAGTGCACCGACATCAGCAGATCACTCAGGACACCGGCACCGACATAGAAGAAAACAAGTATACCGACACAGAGGCCGATAGGATTTTTGTTATGTAATATTTTGTTTATTATTGTAAGCCGACTTGGCAAATTGTAAAATGACTCTTATATATAAAGGAGATCATTGTAGACATTTGTAGAAGTGATGTAGGAGCATTTAAGGAAAATTTTAGGCAGACCTAATGTGCGAAATATAGGTCAAAGGGTATATGTAAAGAATAGAGCAGGAACCGGTACTAAATCTGGCATTGAAGATGCTATTGCAAAGCAGTACAAGTTATTGGATTAGTATAATCCTTATTGTAAGTTAGTGTGACTTCCCATTGACCAGTGAGCTCTATTGTAAGTAATATTCTCTTGTTGGCCAGTGAGTGAATATTGTGGGTCACAAATCCCACCGAGGTTTTCCCACACCGGGTTTCCTCGTTAAACATCTTGTGTTATGGTGTACTTTTCATGTGGATGTTCTTGATTCTATTTATTGCATTATTTCTTGCATACCGGTACACTGTTATATTATGTTCTGCATGTTTTAACTTAAGAAATTCTTATTACCAGTTAGATACTGATTCACTCCCCCCCTCTCAGTATCTATGGGACCCCTAACAATTGGTATCAGAGCCTGATCCTCTATTTTCAGAAGCCTGACAACTTGAGGAAGATCTTAACACCGGTAAAGATGGAAAATCTGATGAAGCAACTTGAAGGAGCTCTTACAGACTATGATGCAGAGAAATTGAAAAATATCAAATTAGAAGATGATTTAAGGGCAGCTCAGGATATCATTCAGGCACTTCAAGAAAATTTTACTGTTGCAAGAAATAAGAGAAGAGAACTTTGTGAAAAATTGCAAAATGAAAATGATGAAAAGGAATCACTTAATGGTATGATAAGCAAGTTGAAACAAGAGATCATGACAACAAAAAATGAAATGCAGGATATGACTATGAGATTTTGCAAAGAGATTGAGGACAAGAAGAAGAATGAAGAAGAATTGACCAGAAGACTAAGTGATGCAGCAAATGAGAACACAAGACTTAGCTATGAAAATGACATGTTGAAGACAGATTTGATGCATACTCAGAATGACTCAAATGAACTGATGAGACAAAAAGAAATCTTGGAAAGAGAACTGGAAACTGCAAATCAACACAAAGAAAAATTCAAAAACCTAAAGGTGACACTTCTGGAATTGGCTTTGAAGTTGGTGAAAGCTCTGGTATTGCAAATACTCAGGATCACAGCAAACCGGTAAGACAACCTAATGCTTATAAATTCAATGGAAAATGCTTTAACTGTAATAAGTATGGTCATAGAGAAAACAAATGTAGATCTAGGAATTATCAGAATATCAACACACCCACTGGTCAATGTTCAAAATGCAACAAAGTTGGTCACAACTCTGAAAACTGCAGAATGAATGTGAGATGTTATGTTTGTGGAAGATTTGGACATTTATCAAATCAATGTAGAACACAAACTGGAATAGGTTATGGGAAAGCTATTCAGAAGAATAATGTAACTTGTTATGCATCTAACAAGATTGGGCATATTGCTAAATTTTGTAGAAGTAAAGGAACACCGGTAGACAACAAAAGTGCTAGCTTGAAAGGTAAAGAAATAGTTGAAGAGGTTAAGCAAGAATTCTTAAAACAATGGATTAGAAAAGCTGATCTAAATATTGGGAATACTTCTCCACCGGTAGATCCAACCAATGCTTCACCGACAGGACAAAATGATACTTCACCAGCAGGACAGAGTAGTGCTCCATCGGCAAGAAGTTCTTCATCTAATTGAAGAAAATTTCTTTGAGGGTTTGGCAATCTATTGATACATGTGCTAATTATTCCCTCGGTTAGAGATAAGAAGTTGAAAATTATTTATTATCGGCAAACAATGTTAAGTGAATATTTAACTGACATGCAATTAATGTGGTAGATGACGAAAAGACATTATAAAAGTAAGGTTTTGGCTCCATTTCATTTCATCGTGATTTCAAATTTTCAGAGAGCGCGAAGATTCTGAGCTAAAGGCATTTCAAGCAAGAAGCAAGCACACTCCAAGCAATCATCCATCCAAGGCAGTAAAAGGTATTTAATCATGGCATCCACCTCTGCAATTGAATACATAGCAAACCCTACTATTGTTGAAGTAATAAAAAGACCTAGGCTCGTATTTCAGTTGGTTCCCGAGATAGCAAAGAAGGATGATACCTTACGTGCTTTTTCTCAAATCCCTAAGGGAGTTGTATATGCTGAAGACCCCAGAATGTACATCCACTGCAACATTGAAGAGTTAGGAGATGAGGAAATCAAAACCATGTATAAAACAGTGATATGTGATAACACCGACAATGTTAAAAATGAACACAAGATTATTGAGACCCTAGGATTTACAGAGATCCTTAGCATTCCTAAATTTCCTAAGGATGTGATTAGGATAGTCTTAAGTAGAGTAGATGGAGAATTTTTCTGGTTAGATGCAATCCATAAGATCACCAAGGAAGCTGTGAAAGTTGTCACAGGGTTACCAACCACCAGTAAGAGACCAGATAAAAACAAGAAGGTTCCAAATGACCTAGTTATAGACCTAACTGGTGCAACATTCGACAAGAGGTCTCTAAGGGTTAATGATGTAAAAGATATCAATGTGAGATTCATTAGTATGATATTAGGTTATAAAGCCACTCATGATAATAGACTTAATTCAGTTTCAATTTTATGCATTAAGAGTGCTTATGATATGGTAACAGACAATGCAAAAATTGACATATGTGAATGGTTAAAGGATGAACTAATTGAAAACCTTGGAAAGATCAAGAAGGACAAGAAAGGAACTTTTAGATTTGGAAATCTGTTAGTATGCCTAATGCTACACATAACAAAACAGGTTCCTGGTATAGGTTATAAAGAACTTGGATATGACATACTGGTAGGAAAACAATTGATTGAACTGTTCAATAACATGGGTGAGAACAAGGAAAACAATATTCATTACTTTTTCCAAGCATTAAAGACCAAAATGAAGAAAAGAGTAAGGTTATCTCAGAAAATAGTAGACAAATACAAAGATGATATATGCTTTGTTATTAAGAAAGATGAAATTTGGATGGAAGCGGTCATCCCAAGGACAATTTGGGTAACCGATATGGGCTATGAAACAGATGATCACATAGTTGAAACATATGCTAAAGCACTTCTGGAAGCCCCAAATGAACCTAAGGAAGAAGTATTTGGTAGTGTTGAGACTATAGAAAGACAAATACAATCAAAGAAAAGAGTAAAGAAGGTTGAGGCATTTGTAAGGAAAGGATCCAGACAAGCAAAAGCCATTAAGGAAGATGTATTAAAGAAAACTGGCATAATAGAGGATGAGTTGGTAGCTCCACAACCTGAAACTCACCTATCACCGGTAGGTACTTCTTCGGAAGGTGACATGCCAGCAACTTTTAAAAGAGTTGTAAGAAAAACAAATCCTTCACCGGCAACCACACCTTCACCTAGAAGAACAAGACAAAAGCAACAAACAGTGAGATCTCTGGTTAGAAAGGCCACACCAAAGAAGAAGCTGACACCTAAGAAGAAGAAAAGGACAAACGGAGACTTGGCACCTCTTGATGTACTGCTAAATGAAATAACAGAGGAAGGAAAACTAAAGAACATAGAGAAAATTTATGACACTCTAACTGCTGATGAGAAAGAGAAAGTTGAGAACAGTGTTATATTGCATATGGACATGTACAAGAAATTCTTGATGGAAGTAGCAAATGAAATTCTTGATGATTTATTCAAAAGACTTGAGGCCAGAAGGCAAGCAGTGATAGAATTAGATAAGAAAATAAAAATTGAGAAGCTACTTGCTATATATCCGATAAACTCTCCAAAAGAAATTGATGGTTTGATTGCTCAAGCAAACCGGTCAGTATTCTCTACTGCACACCGGCATATTTCACTAATGGCAAGAAGAGTAAATGAAGTAATAGAGGAAACAGAAGATGGATGGGATATATTCCTGGTTGAAAAAGAAAAACAAGAAGAGTACAGGAACCCTAAACCCATAAAGGTATATCAGAAAGATAGAGACAAGGGGAAAGGTAAAGTCGGTGGACCACCAAGCATCAAAGCTAAAGACAACCTACCCCCACCAGTGAAAATAACAACTATTGAAGATCAACCGGCAACAGAAAGTATGGATGTAGAGGATAACAATCCTAATTCTGAAGTCCTATATACTATGAATGTTGATACTCAGAAGATCAACATAATAGTAGACAAAGATACAACTAATAAGTCAGATATGGCTAATGAGCCTCCGGTAGTAGGGGAAACAGAGAAACCGGTAGAGGATACAGAGAAAAAGGTAGAGACTAAGTCACAGACAGAGACAACACAACATACAGAGAAACCAACAGAGCTAAAGGCTCTAGAACAACATCAACCGGAACAGGTACATAAGGAAACAGTGCCACCGGTAACTAGTGAAGTAGGAAAACTAGTGCTTAAAGAAATGCAGACACAAACTGACCTACCAGAGGTCAATACAAGCATGGTTACTACCACCGGTACTCAGATTGTTGGATCATCATCAGCATTTAAATCAACAAATGTGACTGAGGTATTACTTGATTCTATCAAGAAAATAACTGACTGCAGCTCACAGACTTATAAAGCAATTGATGATTCCATACCAATTTTGAAGGTAATAGCTCCCAACTGTAATATAGATAATAAAGATTCTTTAGGAAAATTGGATACATTGTGTAAATATATCTCAGAAAACATTGAGAAAATAAAGGAAGAATCAGTGAAGGATAAGGTAGAAATTGAAAAACAAAAATTCTTTGATGAGGAAATAAAGAAGTGTAACAGAGATTTTGACACACTTCTACCGGAACTATGTAGTTTGTTGAAAGAATACAAAAATCTGTATAAAGATACATGTAAAACAAACTTTTTGACTGTAGATATTGACAAGAAAATAAGCAAGGCATAGGATGAGATAAATAAACTTGCAGACAACTTTGTCAACTCACCTGATACACTATCAGTTTTTGAAGAGAAGATAGCAAATTTTGAGGAAGAATTACTCAAATTGGAAAGAGAGAAAGAAAGAATAATAAATAAGGCAAAACATTTGAGATCTAAACTGAGTCCAAGATTGGACTATTTAGCATCTCTATGGAAGGAAATTTCTGAGGCATTAACACAAGGAAGCAAAACACCGGCAGAGCATTTGCAGCATCTCACCGGTACAGTGAAGAGAACTGAGACAGCAATAAAGGACAGTAAGAATTTTATGGATAGTCTAAACTTAATTTTGGGAGATCTTTTTCAGATAATAACTACCCCAGCTACAAGGTTGAGTTTATGGATAGCTGAACCTACAAACTCTACTAACATCTTGACAACCTTTGTCATTGATGCCAAAGGGGGAGTAGTGGGATGAGAAAATTCAAAACACAGGAATCATATGCTCAGGGGGAGCTCTCACATTTTTGGTAAACATTTTTGGTAACATTTTTGGTAACATTTTTGGACTACACATTTTTGGATATTTTTTGAAATTTCTCATGGGTGTTGCCATCAATGCCAAAGGGGGAGATTGTTGGCATATGCGCACTCCAATGAGACATTGTATGTGATTGAAGGTTTTGTCATTGATGGCAACCTTGCAATCCTATGGCACCGGCAAGACATTATACCGACAAAGCATTACACCAACAAGATAGTGCACCAGCATCAGCAGATCACTCAGGACACCGACACCGGCACCGGCACAGAAGAAAACAAGTATACCGGCACAGAGGCCGACATGATTTTTGTTATGTAATATTTTGTTTATTATTGTAAGCCGACTTGGCAAATTGTAAAATGACTCTTATATATAAAGGAGATCATTGTAGACATTTGTAGAAGTGATGTAGGAGCATTTAAGGAAAATATTAGGCAGACCTAATGTGCGAAATATAGGTCAAAGGGTATATGTAAAGAACAGAGCAGGAGCTCGTATTGAATCTGGCATTGAAGATGCTATTGTAAAGCAGTACAAGTTATTGGATTAGTATAATCCTTATTGTAAGTTAGTGTGACTTCCCATTGAGCAGTGAGCTATAGGAAGTTGGCCTTCCTGCATGTGTAGGCCCCTATTGTAAGTAATATTCTCTTATTGGCCAGTGAGTGAATATTGTGGGTCACAAATCCCACCAAGGTTTTTCCTACACCGGGTTTCCTCGTTAAACATCTTGTGTTATGGTGTAATTTTCATGTGGATGTTCTTGATTCTGTTTACTGCATTATTTCTTGCATACCGGTACACTGTTATATTATGTTCTGCATGTTTTAACTTAAGAAATTCTTATTACCGGTTAGATACTGATTCACCCCCCCCTCTCAGTATCTGTGGGACCCCTAACAAATACAAATGCCCAAACACAAGAATTTAGGGCTCTATAGCTCTATAGCTCTGATACCACGAGGAGAGATCAAAGTCTCTCAAGCTGGGCGAACTCCAAAACCATGCACAGAGACTGTTGTCTCAATTCCCAAACAACTGGGAACACACCCCAAAAAATAAAGTCAATAACATGTAAGGAGACATGCAAGATTTGTTGCTTTCTATTAAATGAACTAGAGATTACAAAATATAAATTGTAAACTAACTACTGATTACAAATCTATAGGCAGTGATCAAGAGCTGCTCCGATCTACACAAAATGGAGCTTCTCTGAGCTCACCACAATGCTCACTTGGAGCTGCACATAGTCATAAGAAATCTCTGCTCAACTGACACACCATACAGTCGGGAGCTATCTTTCTCTACTAACAAACAACACACAAACACACAGGTTGTTTGTGTTCACAATATTCTCTACACTCACTCTAGAGATACACTTCTCTTTGTTCTTCGTGATCTGTTGATCTACACTTTTTTTTGTGCTTCTCTAACTAAATGGAGAATGTTCTCTCTTTTTGTCTCTTTGTTGTCCATTCAAAATTCCCTCTCAAAATTACCTACCAAATTAGTTGCTTTACTTCACGTTAGTAGCTATTGGATGGAGATCCCAGAGTGAATCTCCTCCATGCTGTTATGTTGCGACTCTCCTGATAGGTAGGCAGGGAGTTACATGGGGGGTAGACCTATAGGCTCAGGGCAAACATAAATTACAATAGCCCAAGGAATGATAAGATCATTAAGGAAATACAGTCTTGTTGAAGAGGAAGTCTTAGATCAAGAAAAGAAAAACATATATGTTGCAAGTGTAACAAAGAATGCAGCTCTAGGCCAGTTTAGGGCATCTAGACACCATCTTTTGGACTGTTATGACAATAAAAGGAGCAAAACATGAAATAAGGAAGACATAATGATTGAATATATCTATGACTTGTTCAAGGCAATCATGATTATTAGACTTCAAGTCATAAGACAAATAAACCCTTAGGTACACAAGAATAGTAAAAGCTTCTCGGAAAGT
Source organism: Cryptomeria japonica (assembly GCF_030272615.1). Lineage (NCBI taxonomy): Eukaryota > Viridiplantae > Streptophyta > Pinopsida > Cupressales > Cupressaceae > Cryptomeria > Cryptomeria japonica. The sequence goes on from NC_081408.1 coordinate 443,366,817, forward strand.
TGTAGAGTCTATGACAAATCAATGACAGTGGAAAAATCAGAAGAAATAATGTCAAAAGACATCTTTAAAAAAAACAAAGAATAATGACAGTCAAAGTCATGAAGGCTTTGTACAATAGAAACAAAGAAAAGAATACATTCTCAGATACCAGTCATAGCAAAAACTGTCAAAATGAGGAGAAAGGGTCTTCATCGTGGAACAAAGAAAGGGCTCATTAATGTCAAAATATTTATTATCAATATCTCTATTTCAAGACAATCATTTCAAAGTAGATAGATGATTGCACACAAACCCTATAGCAGTCCACAAATAACATATCTAAAAGTAATGATACAAAATACCGGACACAGTCCAAAAAGGCATTATAATAGTCAATGATTATTACATAGGACAAGGTTTCTCAGCAACTAGTCAGTGATGATAGTCCTTTAAAAGATGCAAGATCTTGTAGATGAAGGATCTTAAACAAATTAACACCTCTTATTAGAAAAATACAAAATAAAGCCAGTGATCAATCATAGGGATCACAGTCTTTATGATAGTTATAAGATTCATAGCTAAAACACAATCCATGTTATATAGAATAGGTCTTGTAAGTTTCAAGGGTTAAAGCCTTCAAGGTCACAAAGATGAAGAGAGCATATTTTGAGTACATCATGGCAGTCATGAGTCATGAAAAAGGAGAGCCTTCAAGATTACAAAGTGCATGCATACTTCAAAGATCCCAATTCAGAGAGCATCAAAGAATACATTGAAACAACAAAAAAGAGGAGGTAGTGTTTGATTCCTAAGAACCATAGAATACCTACAAAATTGATATAAGGACATGTATTCAACATCACAAAGTGGTATAGAGAAAAACCTTCAACATCAAAAGAATAGTCATCAACACTAGAAGAGAAAGCACGATCCATGGAAGACTAGATTAGGTCTTCTTTTGATGGCAATGAGGGTATAAATAAAATCCAACATGGAGGTATGAGTATTCATTGCAGCCCATGAAGATTATAGCTTCATAATTATTTTGAGGACGACAATGAGTTATTGTGAAGTATGGAGAGCAGTTAATAGGTTATTGAAGAGTTCATATCCTCAAACACAATCAGAGCAGCCAAGCCTAATCATGGAAGAAGTATTAAAATAAGGTACATGCCAGTGTCACAGGGCAAAACATCAAAGTTTGAGATCTTGTTGTCATATTTTTAGTCCCAGAGGTTTGAGACATGGAGAAAATCATCATGAACCAATAAAGAGTCATTCACAATTAAAAGAATGTGCACAGTAAAAGGGACCTCCACAATACTAGAGAGAGTAATAATTGCTAAACAAAGATGCACAATATTGCTATGTCACAGCCTCGTAACAATCTCAGAACATAATATTGTCACGAGAAAAGCCTTAAGACAATATCAATGCAAGAGCAGTGAGAATAAAGGAATTAAAATAGCATAAAATATTATCCATTCAAGGAGACTACAACTCTAAGACAATGCTCAAATAGTCATCTCAAGAGGCTAGAAGCTAAATATGAATATATAGTGCAAGGCTAAAGTGTCAGATAGCAAGCAAGTTAGTCACCGTGTTAGGCATAATACTAAAAACAGTGAGAAGTTATTGGTCTAGGAACAGGGCATGGATTATAAAGTCTCAGATTTAATAGTGTATGAATAAAATCCTCATCCAAATGAAGGAGTCTTAGACTAGTCATAGAGCATAGAGAGATCTCAGTCACCATACGTGATTTTGCAACCAATAAAATACAAAGTAAGAGCAATTCTTGATGGTGATACCACTCCCAACTTGAAGAACAATAAACCCAATATGAAGTAAATGGTTATCTTATGACCAACTAAGTAAGAGAAGTCCCATCAAGAATGGAACACTCAAAAAGTTTTGAAGGAATGAGGGTTTAGTAGCAAGGAAATAGATCAATGGGAAATCTATTATGAAGTCGTGAATAAATTATTACACCTAATAAAGGCTAACTTGGGTCTTGAGGTTAGACTACAAATTTTTTTACTCATGCATCACTTCAAGGATCAGTCTTAATGAAAAGAGGTTGATCCTTAAGTTCATTATTAATTGGAGAGGAGTTTAAGAGAAAATGTAGCATATTAGATGTAGTTAGAAGCCCCACATGGGTTGAACATCAGTTGGGACACCTTATCAAATAGTTAGCTCTCGGTTCAGAGCAATTTTGGACACCTTTGTGCATTATTTTCAATCAAATTTGATCCCAAGTTGATCAATCATGAAAGATAGAGATAAGATCAAGGTGGAGACCTTTAGTTTTAGTTGAGTTCTTGGAGGTGGGAGGTGCAGTTCGTCATCAATTCAAACCCTTAGTTAAAAGAAGCTCCTCTCTTCTATTTGTTAATTTTTCTTCTCTCTTTTTAGGAGTTCTTTTCTTTCCTTAGCATGTATTGTAGACTAAATTTTGTCTCTTTCATGCTTAGGGATAGCATTGTAGCTTAGTTTTATGAGTTTTGTAACAACATAAACACCTTTATTTTTCAATAGACCGGTAGATTTTGCCTTCTCAAATCTATGTTTTGTGTGCTTGATGAATGATCTTGATGTAATTTTTTGTGATTTGACATATGAAATCCTTAAATTATGTCTCATTTATGCACCTTAACGTGGTATATTCAAAACTTAGGTAGGTTATAGGTTGTATTGAAGCATTTAGTCATTTTAGTTTGAGAGCATTTAGTTTTCCTTCTAAACCTAAAAAAATAATCTTCCTATAAAACAATATTGTCTAATTTGGATATAAACTGGGTTGTGTATAAAGAAAAGTTAATTTGTTGAGAGGTATTGTGAGAAGTTGTAGATCCCAGTTAGGATTTTGGTACATCACCTCCTAGGATAGTTTTCATTTCAAAGTTTCCTTCTATCTTTTTTCCATTAAATTTAGTTTGCAGGAGGTCCATCAGGAGAACCAGTTCACTCTGGAGATTGATCCTCAAGATAGGCAACCCACATACTTGAGGATCATTATGGAATGTTTCATAATATTATTGATCTTTCAACTTAAGCATTATGGGTGCAATCTTCATGACAACACCTAGAAAATTGGAAAAAAGTCAACCGGACTAGAATGCTAGTCCCGTACTTTTTTCTCCAAATTTTAGGAGCTTAATTTGGCGGTATTATAATATTAAAATCCTACTTTATGTCAATTTTTAATAATTACAAGTCGGGCACCTAAAGGTGATTTTAATTATGAAATCCCTATATAAGGCATCCCTCTCAATTCATTTTCATAATATAATCATATGCAAACATTATCATCAATTCAAGAGCAAATTTGATTCAAGGAGCAACAAACTACATCAAGGCATCTTCATATTATGTTTCAATTATGATTTCATGATGGATTTTATGTGATTTATCATGTTATTGCATCAACACATGAAGGACTTATCCTAAGGACATTGCATCACCTATTGAAGGTATAATCAGTTACATTCAAGCAATTCAGCCTTGCCCTCAAAAGGCAAGGTTTTCCAATTTAGTTCAAGTTTAATTTTTATTTCAATTAGGGTTAATTCCAAACCCAAGGTTTTCCCATTTCTTTCCTTCTTGTGTTTAGTTACAAGTATCCAATGGATCCAGTGATGCAGAGGGATATGGGATGTTCAATCACTTTCTTTGGTTTTTGCTCAATAAGGGTCTCCAATAGGTGTCACCCAATGAACCAATCTCCTTAACCTTCCCAAGGTTATTAGAGTCTACCCTAGATACTTCGCAATGATCTCTCCACTTAGGACAACTCACAATTGACAAGGAGTCTCCTACCCCTTAGGTTCCAACCCTTCAACCAAAGTCACCTAACAACCCCACACCCCTACCAACATGATCTTTACTCACAAGGTGGAATTTGGCCTATGTGAATATTCACACATGTTTTATATGACATTTTAATAGATTCTTACCCCTCAAATGGGTGTTTATTATCCTCTTGTGTCGTTTCCCCTATTAGACCTAGGAAATAGGGCTACAAGCAATTAGCCCTCCAATCGGAATTTTCCTAATTTGTCTCACAATATACTTGAACAACCCCCTGAATAAATTATATATTTGGATACCCTTTGGGGCCTTCTACAAGATTCTAAACTTCTACATCTGGGTTTTGAGTACAAATGGTCAAACCCTACTGACCCTATTTTGCCTCTTCTAGCCGGTATTGGGGTTTAAGCACTCAAAAGCTTCACTAGTCAATAAGGAATGCAAGAATGACACTCACCAGGGGTCTTCACCTACCCAAGGGTCCTTCAAATGCCTAGTTTGGCCATCCACCAATATGTTGTTTAGGCTTGCCACATGACCGATGTCAAGCCTAAGGCCTCATCTTAGGGTGGTCAAATGATACCTCTTGTATTCAAAATGACTAGGAATAGTTTTGATTAAGTAAAAATAGGTATTTGAAAGGTACCTGAACCTTTTACAAGCCAGGAGAGTAGAAAAGCATAAAAAAAGTGCCTGATCACTTCAAAAAGTCAAAATGAACCCACCGGATGGGCCCAACTAAAAACATCATAACCTAATTACATAAAACTTGGTACAAACAGCAATAGGAAAGCAAAAGACAGCAAAGAGACAGACCCTAGGACAACAACTAGAACTAAATACTATTCAATATCTACGACTATGGAGAGATGTTGATTTGTGCCCCTATTAGCATTCAAATCGTTGGTTTGAGGGTTTTACCAGACCAGTGGGCTTGAAAATTCTCTTTCTTTCAAGCCCGAATGTTTCAAGGCCTCAAATCAACTCTAGATGATTGGTAAACCTCTGCTAAAAATTTTGAAATTCTCAATTCATTCCCACCAATTGTTAGGAATCATGCAAGAACTGGAATTCAAGGAAAATGCAGAAAAGACTCAATAACCGTTTTGTTTGAAGACAAACATTTCATTCAAAATTTACTTCTCCAACTTCTCTAACTGGAAGGCATCATTTCTCCAGTCTTATATCATGCCAAGGAACTCCTCTAACTACCTCATTGCATACAAGCAACTAACCAATCGTTGGAGTGACCACATTTAAAAATGTTGCAAAAAAAGTTGCTTGACAACAATTGCAACTTTTGACAACTTTTTACAAATTGATCTTGCCTTCACACCAAAGGTCAAGAATGAACATACTAGAAATTGTAGACCCCTAAACAAAAAAAATACCTATAAAATGCCCATACAAGGCCTTTGACCAAGTTGACACACTTTGGAGCCTTAGGGCTTATTACATTGCCTAGGCATAATCAATAGGCCTTCAAACACAAACACACACACACACACACATTCTATTCCAATACAACCATGAATCAAAATAATGTAGATACAACCATGAATCAAAATGATGTGGACACATGTGGGAAGATTATAATAGCTTCAATACCTAGAGACAAAGCATTCAACCAAAATTCAGTGGAAAGTACCTAAACCAAAGTGCCTAGCACCCTAGTCCACCAAGAACAGAGTGCCCAATGCCCTAGTCCCCCAGGACCAGGGTTCCCAATGTCCTAGTCCTCCTCAGTCAGCTTCAGATTTGGCAGAAATCTCTCAGGTAGTCTCAAATTGCATCCCCCCAATTTGCATCTTAGCCCAATCTCTGGGACCAGGGCGCCCAACACCTTGGTCTTGCCAATTCGATCTCAAATTTTGGTCATAGGTGCACAACATAATTCCATTCTTAGATATGTACTTGTTGTCTCAGTTCTATTAAGTTATCAGTATGTTATATTATTTCTTTAGTCACTTGTGTTCATCTTCTTTGCATAGTTTCACATCCTCCCACATTTTGCACATTCCCTTTCTTAGCAACAAAGGAATAGAAACCTTAAAAGTATTCCTTGACTCTCTTTCACAAGAGTTATTCAAAGAGATTCACTCCTTTAGGTTCTTTCATATTCTAATTATGAATGAAAGTGGAGTTAGGTCCTAATACTACCCGATTCCATTTTCATCCATCATAGGATATCATACCAACATTTCTAATGAATGTGAATTTATTCTTGTAACTTACACATAGTATAAAATTTGGACATAAACATATTTTGAAATGGAAAACGTTATTTAGTGAAGTAAATGAGATTTTAATATGAAAATTGATATGTAAATTTCTAAGTTTTATTTGGTATGATGTTGTGAATGATTTCTCTATCTTTTTGGAAAGGTCTTGATAGGTTCTATTGCATATAGAGGCTTGTAATGTTTGTAACTCTATTTTTATAGTTTTAAAAATGATTCATGAAATCTAATCATTTCACATATAGGTAAGAGAGAATTTATGTTTTCCTTGGGTTAATCAGTAAATGGAAGTTGATTTATACTACTAAATATGATGTTTGGAATAGAAGTAAAAAAATACTAACTATTTCCAAGTATCTTGAATTGATTTATTGCAAGAAGAAGTGGTTAGTGTGAGTTCATAGGCTTTGGGTCTGATGACCACTATCTTCCTTAGTTTTATGTTTCATGTACATGCTACTGAAAATAATATATGATTCATCCTATGGATGCATACATGTTGCAATCCTTGTACTATCTTATATATCATTGTCTTATAAAGTTTAACTAGAGCAAAGATTGATTAATATTATGGCATGTGTATTGTCTCTCTACCACTTTTTAGTTTTCATGATGAAAATGAAGGAAACAATGAGACTGACAGGATGACATTATGATTATTATTCTTCTTTTTTACATTGGAAAAATAAACATGTGAGAATATTTATATTGTGATAAATATTTGAGTTAATAATTTAAACCCATATGTAAGGTCAATAAATGTATTCTTGTCCTCTCTCTTTATGATGTGTTTTATGAGTAGACATAAATGAGATCTTATGTGGATAAGTAAATATTATCTCTCTTACACATGTGACTTTTTAATGGTTGATTGAGTGTCCTAAATGAATGTAATGATGAAATGAATATTGTTAGAATTCTTGTGAAAGTGTGGAGGATGGGAATAGAGTTGAATGTTGTTTGATTCTTGAGAAACTACTAAGGATGAGAATCAATTATCTTCCTCATTAATGAATCTAACTCACTTTTTCATTGCAGTTAATGAATATATGAAATTGATTGTTGATCTCCCCTTTCTTGTTGTAGTTTTTTGTTGTTATATGTACTAGTGTGCCATGGAAAGGATAACAATTGTGTGTGTTATGTGCGCAAGTTGTGGAAATATTTGTGTTGTATTCATGAACATAAAAAAATATTCAACATATATTTATCCCACTAATATCTTTAATAATTTTTTGGTATTGTATAAAAAATCACATGCATGATGGAACAACACTTTCATAGAAAAGGCATTCTCATGTATATAAGATAATAAATATGAGAATGTCAAGGATGGAAGGATCATATGCTACAAAGTATATGAATATACCCAAATTTGTAATATAGGCATGTATACAATCTAAGGAATGAGACTATGAGTATCTACGATAAAAGATACATCAATGAAGCGAAAATAAGGGATAGTGGGTAGAAATCAAAGAGAGACTGGGAATTAAGGTTAAACCTAATTTAAGTAAACCAAACATAATTAAAGATTTAATTCAAAACCCTAATCAGAGTTGAGTTGAATGATAAACAGATATAAAACATTAAATCTGAAAACTTACTATAGAATGAAATAATCTAAGGGGATGTAAGATAAGTTGAGTTCAAAAAAATGTGAGGGAATAAATCACACTTACATAAGCATTCATGCTAATGAAATAACTAAAGCAATTACATAAACAATCAACCTAGATAGATAAGTTCAAACTATAAATAATAAATGATAAATAAATTACAAAAAATAAATGAATTTGTAGACACCTAAAATTTGCACAACAAATTAAGTGAATTTTATTAATTAATTATCCCTAATTCTTCCAATTAATTAAATTAATATCCCTATTCTTCTAATTAGCCTATTAATCAAATTAAAGATTTGATTAATATTTCCCTTCTTCTGTCTAAGCCTTTTAATTAAATTCACATTTAATTAAATATCCCCCCTCTAGCCATTTTAATTAAATTCACATTTAATTAAAAATCTCCATTTATCCCCTTTCCCCTTTTAATTAAATCCACATTTAGTTAAAACCCCCTTTGCAAATAAATAAATCAAATTTATTTATAAATCCCCCCACTTGCAAAATTCAAAATTCACATTTAAATAAATCAATATATAATTAAATCTATCAAATGCAAGTTGCAACCAACAATTGAAATAAATCAATTTTATTTTAATTAAATCCTATTTTCCCTCATCCACTTGCAAAATCCTAAATCTCCCACTTGCCTCCTAATTATCCTTCTAGAAGCCTTATAATCCCATCCTAATCATGTCTAAACTCCTAATCATGTCCTTTCCCTAAATTTGAGGAGGTCACTTCTCAATTTTGGAAGAAAGTCTTCTAAATGCATTAAAGACTTCATTTCTTCAATAAGTTAACTTGTTTGAGTTCCCCAAATTTGGAAGGACTCTTACAAATTTGTCCCCCAAAGTCCTATTAACCATCAATGGTTAATTCAACCTCCCCTCATGGTTAGAGACTTTCTCTCTAACTTAACCCTCATCTAACCCAAGGGTCTCATCAAGCATTCATGGCTTTGACCCTAGTTATCCTATTAACCCTTGCACAAGAGTTTACCCCTTGGGTAAAGGCTTTATCCATTGGTTATCCACTAACCCAACCATAACCTTACCTCCTAAGGTAACCACCATGTCTCCTCAGGCATTTAATGCCTCTTACATCTTCTCTCAAGCCCTCTCAAGGTGACATTTGTCAACTTGGGATTGGATTGAATCCCTCACATGGATTGACAACTTTCAATCCTAACCCTTGTTGAGATTACTCAATCTCAACCATCCATTTTTCTATTTTCCCTATAAATAGAGCTCATTCCTTCTTCAAATCATCCAATCTCTTTGTGCATCTAAATTATAGTCATTTTGCAGGTTAAGGAGCTCATTCAAGTCAGCTTCAAGAATTAGCATTAGCATTAACATTATAGCATTTAGCATTTACATCATGTTTTAGGACATCATCTAGTTTAAATGCATATCTTTTCATGGCTTAATTAACTCATATAGTATAATTTAATCTTTAATTTGGAATCAATCTAGTTTCGTTATCTTCATCATCTTGAGCATTTAGTCTTGCATCTTGCATCCTATCTCTCATCCATCATCTTAGCATTCATTAGGATCTTAGTTGCATCCATTTTGATCCTAGAATCATTTAAATCTCATTCTCTAGGTTGTCATCCAAGAGATCAAGTGCTTTTCAAAGTGAGGGCCACCTTGAATCTCGAGGATCTTTAGAGATAGAGGAGCATGTAACGATTTTAAAGAGTTTAGATTCACTAACTTGTTTTGTTGATTTCTAACTTCTAATGCAATGTTCCATGTGTGTGTTTGAGTTGTTTCTCTTGCAGAGCAGGTTGATCCCACATTCCCAACACATATAATTTAATACAACACTTAGTGGGACTTTAAGGATGGGGCAATGATGTTGATGATGCGAGGAATTAATTTGCCACAATGCTAAAATATTACTCTAATTAAACAAGTCTCTTAGAATATGCAATTTCACTATGCATTGCTTTGTTAAAATTCATATTCGTAGATCTTATATTTGCACTAGTGGAGTTGAAATAACACATGAAACTAAACTTAAATCTTCGAGATAAACTAGGAAATTTGACTATTGGAATATGTTTGCCTTGATCTTATATTATTTGCATCTCAGTAAATATTGATGTTGTTTAGAAATACTTTTGGAGGATCTACCAAATTATGAGGGTCATGTTCTCCTTCGTCAGAACCTTAAAATGATTGATTCAATAGATCTAGGATGATGTGTGTGCTGAGAGTACTCTCATAGAAATGTTTAAATAACAATGCTTTAAATGATTCTTGAATGGTTTCAAATGAATATCTTTAAATACAATAATATATCACATAAATCATCATAAATGTGTGTTAAGTTGGCTCACAATAATAAAGAAGAGGAAGTTAACATGATTTATATTAAATTAAAATTCTTGAATTTTTTATTAAAGGTAAAGTAGATTTTGAAGGGACACCAAAAGCCTCAACAAAATGTTGTTTAATAGGATAAGCACAACCAACCAACAATAGACCTTTCACCTACAACGAAACAACAAAACACACCGCCAAACCAAAACACCAAAAGCAAGATAACACAACTACAACTTCTTTATAGTCTCAAAAGCATCCAATTCTTTGTGATAGAAGTTCTCTAGTTTAATGAAGCCCAATACATCTTTCTTCACCTCATCAAAGTATTTCTTCTTACTTCCATGGGTATGAGTGCTTGAAGTGCCCTGATACTTTTTTCTCTTTCTTAGTTGAAATCCTTGAGTTAAGTCTACATCCACAAATCAAATCTAAAAAGAAAAATTAAAAGTCTAAAGATTATCATTAAAAAAAAATGATTTAAATCTAGGACTACACAAATTCGAGAGCCAAGTCTACATCCACAAATCCAATCCAAGAAGAAAAATAAAAAGCTTATAGAGTATGATTATTTTTTTGAAGATTAAAATCTATGAGTAGGCGAATCTATCAGTCAAGTCTACATCCACACATCTAATCCAAGTAGAAAAACAAAAAGTCTAAAAATTATGATTAACCTTTAAGAATGAATTTCCATAAACTATGAATAAAATAATATTATAAACCCAATCCACATTTTTATAAAAGAGACTTTAAAAAATAATGGGCCCAAAACAGAAAAGAAAAAGGCAAAGGTATTGAATTTGCACAATTATACCGATGTACGTATAGGAAAGGCTCCATGTGCAAATATTCTGAGCGGTGCACTCACGGCAGATGAAGCAGCAGCCCAGGACACATGATGAACTGGATTACTGGTGCACATGTTTCGAGCAGGAAGAGCTCCTCCAATAGTTTCATCATACTGTGATACCTAAATTGACCGACCTCCATTTTATAACCTTATAAAACGAATATGTCGCATCTTTTCGTCAACCACATCACACAAATTTTGGATTCCGCCACTAGATAGATTCCACTGCCTTACGGAATGCTTTACCAAGAGTTACTTTTGCAAATTCTCCTACCTATACCTATCGGATTTCTTCTCCTAGAAGAATGATTTCATCTGTTGCGCTTTTCACTGCCATGTATTGCATACCCAACTCTGCTTTAAAGGGTCTCAGGAAATGATATAAATCTCCTCCGAAAGTATTTCTCAAATACCTCTTTTCATGGTTATGTGCCCATTCAAGGAATTGAATGCACAATCATGGTGTCTGTGATGTGGGTATTGTAGGGAAGTGAGGTGTTTTCTAATGTCAGCCAGTAGTTGCAGCTGCGGCGTCATCAAGATTCACTCTGCGATTCACACAACTGGAGTTGTGCTATAATGGGTTCATCTGTTTTATGAATCTGCAGTTTGTGGCTGAATTTGTGTGTATTTGGATTGGGATTGATTTCCACTGTTTTTAGGGTTTCTTTTTCTTTTTCGTTTGTATGTTTTTGGGGGCATTTAAAAGTCCTAAGAAGGGCAGCTTGCATATCATATTCTTGAAAAATATGAGTTGCTGAACTGTTTCAACTAATGTTGTTTGATCAGTTGTTATGTCGGGATTAGTTTGAGAATATAAAATAGGCGATTCATATTCCCGACATATTTTTCTTGATTTTGAATACCCAATTGCTTGAGCTTCAATGAGAGAATCTTGATGATGCTGCATCGGCAATAAATGGCTAAAATAAACAGAGGCTGGTGTGCTGCATACAAAGGATCTTACTAAGGTGAATTTTTTTTTCTTATAATTGCTAGCTTTCAAAAATTATTCTAGATTCTTAGGATCATTGTAGTTTCTTCAACAGTCATTATGGGTTGTAGGTGTCAACATGTTCTCGTCTTGTTCATTGAGAAAAGTTTTAGGCGTCGATAATGTTCCTTCCCGAGCTTTATTGTTGTTTCAACAGTGATTATGGGTTTTAGGAGTAAAAAATATTCTCTTCCTGATCATTTTTGTTGCTTCAACAGTGATTTTGGATTCTGGGTGCCAAAAATCTTTGTTTCTGATCGTGACTTCTTAATGGCTGTTTTTCTAAATTCTCAGTTGTCCATACATTCATTGAATTATGCTGTTAATCAATTTCATAGACTGATCCGTTTTTATTACTCCAGGATGGATAAAGGCCTTTAGTAACAGTACTAATTTCCCATACTTGATTTAGCCCTTCCATTAAGGACCAGGGTTAGTCATGACCATGAGCACACCGCCTAACCAAATTATCCAGAGTTCGATTGCCTCTTATTGTTTACATAGTTCGAACCCTGATATTTCTACCCAGCTATTCAAAATGATGAACACATACTATTTTCATTGCAGTAATGTTAAACTGTCTGCTATGATATTGTTTGTTTCTCTTGCAAGGCTATTGCTGTTGACGGGCACTGTTAGCATCAATGATGCAGATAAAACATTTGGGCTTCCGAGTATTTGCTGTCATCATTGCTTAGTCAAGTTATTCGCTACCATGACATGGTAGGTAGATCTTCGTCTCATCACGTACTTGTTTTTCACCTTAGGGATGATTTGCTAATATAACTAGGTATTATGTCAGTTCTATGTTATCTTTAAGTAGAGTGTTTTGTTTTGGTCTTTACAAAGATTCTTTTGTTGCTTTCAGATGATTTCTTTCTTTTATAGATGGTCATCAGCCATGGCGGCCCATCAGTTATTGGGATTGCTGGCTTGTTGCGGTTCATCATGTTTCTCCGATAAGATTCCAACATTTTACTGTGGAAGTAGTAGATAAGGTAAATCTTTTATGCTTAAATTATTTTGCCACTTGCTGAATCTGACAATGCATGCAAACAGTTTGAAAGTTTTGCATCAGTAGGCTAGTCTGTTAGTTGAATTCCTCTTAAAAGTATATTCAAGTTGGGTTAATACCATCCAAGTTTCTGATGGTATATTCAAGTTTGCTTGACAGTTTTGTTCGTAAAATTTATAAAGGTTTTAATTTTTTTTTGGTCGTTTTTCTTGGATTCTAGATTTTCTTAGTTCTAAGAGTGTGCCCTTCCAGTTCCAATGCAGATTGAGTATCCTAGTCACCTTTTGCTTGCTTGGCTAGTATTTTCTTTCAGCTCATCCTTAGAAAAGAGATTGTGTTGATGTCAACCTATCTAAGGACCTCACTCTATCCACTCCCTCACTCTATCCATCTATCCAGAATGGTGGTAGAGAATTATGTAATTTGGACAACACATGTTATAGGTATCAATCTTTCAAATGCAAAAGTTAGGGATGGTTCTCTTGTCAATCAATGAGTCAAACCAATTTCCAAACCTTTTGGGAAACTTCTTCAAAGAGTGAGAAAAGTTAGATCGAAGTTATTAGTAGGAAGGATAATCACAATAATAGAGTGAAGAATTTCGTTTCTAGTGGATCTTAAAACCAATTCATTAGTTAGCAAGCTTTAGATCTCATTAATGATGTATAGAGGTTGTTACTTCTTAACATATCGATAAATCTTACAATGAGGTGAGCAAGCCTTGATATTATAGAACACCTTTGCAAGCTAGCATTTGATCTTTTCAAATTGTTATTTAGAGTCTCTTTTATAGTTTTTTCTCAAGTGAATGTTAGGAGGCCTTGTCATCTTATTTTGTGTGGTGGAGAAAGGCGAGTTTGTGTGGGACAAATGCCAATCTTAGAACCCAAAATTCTATTTGGGAAGCTATAAGTAGTTTGGAAGAATTATAAAAAAAATAATTTCTTAAAATAGTTATCAAGCTCACAAGCTCTTGATGAGCTTGAGCTTGATAGTGTGACAAAATGCCACTTGATTCCCATCCTCCATGAATTTTCATTTTAAAATGTTTGGGGTCTAGCAACCCTTAAAAGAAGTACATTATGTAAGACACTCAACAAAGGTTTACCAAATTCAATATTATTTATTTGTAAGAATTAAATATCTTATTCTTTTCTATGTCATTTCATTGTTCATATGACCTAGTTATTGTTTCACAGTGATCATAAATAAAGTTGTGGTGATGTTGCTATTTTTAGTCCTAAATGGTGGTAGGCTCTTTTTAATATTAAGAACCAATCTTTTGGGGTTACGAATACTTATGTTTCCAATGACATAATTAAAAGATCCAATCTCTGGTTTTGGGTCACAAAATCATTGCAAATTGCTTCTTCAATTGTGCATGGTGATTGTAACATAGTTGAGGTAACATCTAATAAACATGACGACCTCCCTATGCGAAGTGCTATGGAATAGAAGGTAAATAAATTAAAATATATATACAACCATTCATCATATTCATTTAAAACAGCTAGTATAAACCATCACATGCTTCGTATCTATACTTACAACACATTAAATTGATATCTTAATACATGTTCATTTTTCATTCATACGGTCCTTATATACAATTTATCTTATTTGCTTATCTAACTTATATCTTTGTATCTCTTTCTCATACATGTATCTTTTTCTTCATCATCTACCTTTTCTATTTTCTATACATATTATTACATATAAGGATGTGTCCCTTTTCCTTGTTATTACCCTTGGGTTTTATTGTAGGTTGTTTGTAAGTGCACAATTATCTTGTAATGGCTACGTGGTAATCTTGCTTAGGGTGTGATCCTTTGTGCACCCTTCCAAGAATTCATCACTGGCCCCCATTAGGTTGTGCTTTTGGGTTTTCAACCTAATGCGAGTGGTGTGGTATTGTCCTACAAATAACTTCATAGTGGGCCATGTGTGACCAATTGTGAACTAGGTTTGTCTTTGTGAGATAGTTTCCTTGACATATGATAAAGTTGGCTTACCCTATTATTTCTTTAAAGCTTCATGGGACATTGTTGATCTAGATCTTTTCCAAGTAAATTTGGAAGCTTATAATTGTGGGACTTTTTAAATCTAAATCTTTTCCAATTATATTTGGAAGTATATTGATAAGGAAAATATTGAACTCATACCTAAGTTCAACAATCTAAAGCCATTTGCATTGGCTGCTAATCATGTTGTTGAATTGATTTTAATAAAGTTACTACCAAGGCTCTTTCTTTTTATTTATGATATTTGCTCCCTTTTATTATTTGTCTCGAGCAACTAGTGTTCATCAAGAGAACATATGTCTTGGATGATATAATTGTTGTTTTGAGAAGGTATAGAATGGGTTCATTGCTCTAAAAAATATCATTTTAATAAAAAATGATTTTGCCAAAGATTATGATTATATTGAATGGTTGTTCATTTTTGTTATTCTTCATTCACCAAGGTTTGATCCTAGCTTCTTTTGTTTTGTTTAAATATTGTTTGTTGATGCCTTTGGTAGTCTCACCATTAATATTACATATTCTTCCTCTTTTGGGCATTTCAAGTCTATTTACAAGGTAGTTTTATTTTGCCTTATCTTTGTGTGCTAGTTGCAAAAGGCTTTGGCTATTTGCTTGCTAATATTATTTCTTAGAAACATGTCAAAGGTATTTTCCTACCAATATTGATCGACAACTTGTCAATGGCTAGTTTATTGATGATCCTTGTCTTACAATCTTGAAGAGGAGGGTGATACCAAACATGTTTTGTGATGCATTGACATTTTTATTTATCTCTTAGATTTAACATACATTGGCAAAAAAACCCAATGCTATTGTTAATATATATTACCCAAGCTTTTCCTGATCCAATGTATTTGGTTAGAAATGGATTGATCATAGTGAAAATTATTAGGATTCTCAATCATCTACTTCTTCTCTTTGTCAAACTATTATTTCTCGTGTTGAGAAGAAACTTCATTATTGGATAGTCAAACCTTTTTCCTTGTTTAGAAATTTTATATATTTTTATGGTGCTTGCAACTACTCATATGGCTCCTTCAAAGCTTATCACTTGAAATTGGAAAAGTTATTAAGGTATTTTGTATGGACTTCTTCTAAATAAGAAAAGGGCATTCACAAAATTGTTTGAGAATTTTGTTTTCTTCCTTGTGATTTTGGGGGCTTGGTCTTACTAATGCTTATTGTCAAGGGTTGGCGCAGTGTGCTAAATAGATTCTCAAAGCACTTGAGGAAAACAAGGGCTAGAAAATTTTGGTGTGGCACTATATTTCTAGGTTGCCTCATGACAAACATTTTTGGAAGTCTTTAGGTTTTTAATACGTTCTTGTTATGGAGCTTACATACAAATTAGGACATTTTTATTGCCAAAATCATATGGAATGATTGGGAAACTATCAAACCCTTGTTGATTTGGATTTGGAATGACTTTAGAAATGGACTTTTGCTATTAAACCCTTGTTAATCTTAAATGGGATTTCTATCAAATAACTCTTTTTGGTGGTTTCTAATGATCATTTGTCACGATGAACCTTTAGCTAAAGTCCAATGGATTCATATACTCAAATTTTCCATAGAGAGATTTGACCCATTTCAAGCTTGTTTTTAGTTTCTACCAAACATTGGCTATCTTGGCTTAATGCCAAGGTGAAATATAAGCTTTCCAATCAAGATTTTGAGTCTTTTCAGACCATTATTGATTTATTTCCTATAGAAATACTATCACAAGATTGGGAATCTAGTGAAAAGATTGGAAATGGTATCTTGATACCCCTTTCCCTAGCTAGAAGCTTTGTAAAGGGTACTCAAGCCTTTCTATGCACCTGCCTACGATTCTTCAACTCAATTATAGATGAGGTATACAATCCATGACCATAGTTTGTTAATGAAGATTTCATAGATTTTGGTACAATTCATAAACTCAATTATAGATGAGGTATACAATCCATGACCATAGTTTGTTAATGAAGATTTTATATATTTTGGTAAGGTATTTTGGAACCCAAGCTTTTTTCATTATACTTAGTTTATGCGTTTTCAAGGTTGCTCCCTTTGTTCTCATTTGATCCATTTGGGTGTGCTAATCCTTCTTGTCCATTAGTGGTTATTTAGAAATACTCAAGCACCTCTTTTGGTTTTACTTGTGGGCTCGAGCTGCTTGGATATGGATGTATATTATTTCTTTAGGGATTCCTTAGCCCTTTTATTGGCACATGATGCTTCTAGATGATTGACCATCAATGCTAGCTAAGTTGACCCAAATTTGGCATGTTTTTAAAGAGGAGAATTTGTTTAGTATTTGAATGCTTTTTTGACTCATATATTTTTTGTCTACCAATTTTATAATTTGTTCTAATGTAGTTTTATAGATCCAAGTGCAAGCTAACAAAGTTGCCTTGGAAGTCCATTTGTAGACTTTATTGAGCATCGAGCT
This sequence comes from Cryptomeria japonica, assembly GCF_030272615.1. Taxonomy (NCBI): domain Eukaryota; kingdom Viridiplantae; phylum Streptophyta; class Pinopsida; order Cupressales; family Cupressaceae; genus Cryptomeria; species Cryptomeria japonica. The sequence goes on from NC_081408.1 coordinate 443,384,124, forward strand.
AATGCTCATTTTATTGTTTCTTGTATGTCAGCTTCTTCTTCTTATAGGTTCCATGTCTTCTTTGAGGGCACATACATGGCCATAGTTGAAGTGTGATCATACTAGGAAAAATTCTCATGGCTCACATGGATCTCCATAACATAGAGGATGTGGATGGTCCAAGTAAGCATGTGTGCCTTTATTATTTCTTAGATAGGTGTCTCAAGTTGGCCAGCCAGTGAAGTTCTTTTGGCCAAGATTTGCTAATGATACGGATCAAAATGAAGGAGGAGTCATTATGACATGGGAGCCAATTGTTGATGGCCAAAGCCTCTCGGATGACTAGAAGAAAACTCTCTGGTTGTGATCTCTTGTACCTCTTCCCTCTAGTTTTATCTCTTGCTGAATAATGATCTAACTGCGATAATATAATTATTTTAATCTAAATTAAATTTTCAGCTTGCCTAAACCTTTTAAAACAGAATAACATTCTAGCATTCTAAAAAAATAGTATAATTTAATACACTTATACATTAAATAATATCTAATAATTAATTCTTACCTTCTCAAACCCAATGAATGGGTTCTATTGCTATCATGAAACAATGTCTAAACACTTTACCTTCTCAAACCCAATGAATGGGTTCTATTGCTATCATGAAACAATGTCTAAACACTTTTCCTTGGTTTTATTTAGTAGAGAGCCTGAAACAATTAGTGGAATGAAGAAGATATACATTTCTTCTTATTATAATATAGTTGAGTTCAAGATTTAGTTATTTAAAGATATGAAAGTTTCAAAATCCATAATATTAACTTAATTATTTTTGAGTTAGATTATATAAACTTTTTTTATTGTTGGATTGTGACAACAATAAAGCAATAAAAGAATAATGTTTTTAAAAAGAATCATATCTTTTTAAGAAAAACAGTTTCTATTCTGTAAGAGGAATTTTCTAATTTCTTTAGAGGAATAAAGCAAGTTTTGTATATGTTTAGTAGTGTTTGTTATCTATATATCTCTCTTGCCTTGAAGACAAAGCCAGGAAGTGGGGAATTGTAGATTCAAGAGCACTTTTGAATTGTAGATTGCAGATTGCAAGAGCAATCGTTAGTTTTGTGAAATTGTAAACTGCAAGAGCAGTAGCAGCTGTGAGATTGTAATTGTTTTTTCTGAATAACAAGAATACCGACACCTTACCTGGTGGATGTTTCCTTGACATTTTGTCAAGATTTTACCATGTAAATCAGTGTCATATATGATTCTGTTATTCATTTCATTTTCTTGATTGTTTCTTTATAACTAATTCTACTTCCATGACATTCTCATCAATGTTTCATAATACAACTCTATAACCCATTGTAAAAATAAAACAAACAATTTTAAAATTAATTATTTAAACAACCTTTTAACGTAGCAAACGAGGTAAGCCTTCATCGCATTAATTTTCGATGAGGTCTAGTGATTTAAAATATTATTATATGGCAAGGCATGAATCATGACAATTCCTTGTTCTATTGAGTGATTCATTTTTATAGCCTTGTCCTTGCAAGTAATTTCACTGCTACTTCATTTCACCTCGCTGTATTCTTATACTTTGCATATTCTTGTCCTTAGATTTAGGATGAGAAATGGTTGTATGTGTACGAACTGAAATATGTGTCCATTTACAATACAGTTTATCTTGGCTCTGCTTCCATAAAACTTTTTTACAGAACACCCAAGTTCAGTTTTAGGAGCCATCTCATGTTATGACAGCTGAACTTTTTATCATTCTTCCTCTTTCTTCTTCTTTTTTTTCTCTGATGATTACTTTTCAGTGCTCAAGGCTAGTTGCAAAGGGTGGAAAGGACAAGCTTAAAATTTTAAGCTCTTAAAGTTAAAGATTCTTGTGGTGTCTCAATTATTTTTTTTAAAGGGAAGAAATGTTGTATAATTATTATAGCTAAATTTATAAACTATTGGTAAGAATTTATAAAGTTATAGACAATGACACGTGGTAGCAAAATTTTAGGATGATGAGAAATTTTTTTTAGCTCCATTCTAAAGGCAATGTTTTAAATCTAAAATTTAAAAATGACTCATTTTCTTGTCTAGATTCTATTTTATCCTAGAACAACTTTTTTGTCTTCTCCTGGGACCCCTTACTTTACAAAAATAGTCCTGTAACAATCTCATGAGACCCCTTAGATTGTTTGGTTTCTAGATGGAAATCATTAAAATCATTCATTTTATTTTATTAAATATGTTTTGAAGAAACAGTAAAATAATTTTATTTATTTTGAAGCAGTACTATCAATATAAATAGTTTTAAACTACTAATTATAATTTATAAAACCTGTTCAACTCTTCATTTATAGTATAGAGTAGAATTTTTAAAAATAATATATTATATTTCATAGATGATATTTCTATAGTTCATGATATTGATATGGTAATTTTTTTAGGTTTTATTTGGGTAACATTTTTTATCATTAATGTGATAGATTATATCCCATGATATATCATCCTATTATATTCCAAGATCTATTATAAAAATTAGTAAAGATGGGAGTTAGAAAAGAGAACAGTGGATCATAAAAAATGATCCCAATATTGATGATAAATAAAATTACAAATTCAAACTACAAAATTTTAATGATATAATATTGGATGGACTAAAAATAATAAGAATTTGAAATAACATTTCACTGGCATCATTGCAGGGATCCAATTGGAATCCTAATAAAGAGGTTTTGTTAAACGATGCAGAGAAGTTGAAGGTATGGCAGAGTTGAACTCTCTTGTCTGATAAATCTGGAATTTCTGAACGTGAAGAGATTGGTAATGAGGCCGCCTCTTTCAAGAACTATTTTTTCTTAGCAATGGTTTGTGTGCCATATAGTTTTGGTTATATTTTTAATGTTATGGCAGCTAAGAAAACTTTTTCAACTGTTTACAATGGAATTCTTTATAGAGGATTAATATTTTAAATTTTTGGAAGCACGAATATAACTAATTTTGTTTTATGTCAGGAATCTTGTGTTCGGTAAGGTTTGATTCTTGTTAAGTTTATTTAAGGTTATTTAATTTTAGGAATAGAATAATTATATTAAAATTTTAATTAAAAAATTATAGATAATATTAGATTATAAAAGATAATTGTATAAAATTGGTTTTATTTTAATCATTATAAAATAAAATATTTCATTTATATTGATTAATTTTTTTATAGATTTCTAATTCTTAAACTTTTTTTTGTTTTAATGAAATATAAGATTCTCTTTAAATGTTAAACGCACAATTATATGTTACTATATGAGAATATACATCAATATGAGAATCTTGTATTATATTAAAAAAAATGAAAAAATCAGTTGGTTTTTATCCTCCAATCTCTAGAGATAGCTGAATAGGGTGTCCAAGATGGATAAGTAAACATATACCTCTTGATCATAGACTTAACTATAGATTCTTTCATTTTATTTCTAAAACAAACTCCAATTTTATTTTTCTTTTTGTTGACATGTTAAAACATAAAATTTATCATATAACACTTACAACCCCATAATTTGTGTGCTCACAACACACTTGAATATTATAAATTAATTTTCTTGTTTTATTATCATAAAAACCTCATGAGAAATAAGAAATGTTTCAAACCATTTTTTTTTTGAAAGATAGCATATTATTGATTGCTCTCCTTGAAATTTGCTTGGTCTTGAGAAAAGCAAATTCTAGACCCCAATTCATCTTTGGGAACTTATAAAACTGGGCTCTCAAATCCTTGTTTAGATGAATGACTTTCGTGAAGCCTCTTTCATCTCTTTGTGAGATGCATCTTTGTTTTCATTCTTAAATGGTTCTACTAGTATAAACCATACTCCTCTATGGAGATTTTACATATTACTCAACTTGGTTGCTTCCTTTGTTCTCACAAATCTTAATATTTTCTTAGGTTGCTTTATGTGCCAAATGTTCTTGCCAACATGCTTTTGTTGCTATTGTTTGATATAATTAGAATTTGAAAATCTTGCAGTAGAAGATTCTTATATCACCCTCTCTATTTGCATTACAATTGAAAATATTTTATATTTGAAACTTCTTGATGAGGAGTGAGGAAAGCATTACCATAACCTCCTTTGATTCTCCATACATCAATATTTGGTTTATTAACAAGTTTGGCCATTTTCATATCTAATTATGCTATTACTGTAGGAACATCTTGTACGTCTATTAACTTTTCATTTGTAGATATAGAAGCCTTCATGGAGAGCTTGTTTGATTCATTTTTTATAACATCAAGATCCTTAATGGCTTTGAAGATTTTATAATTGGCTATCAAAATATTTTGAACTCTTTTTTACAAGTCATCCCATGTGACTAAATTTTAATGCATGATTGTACCTTTTTTTATGCATAAGTAAAAACATCCTCTTTGAAATCATTTTGTATAAATTGGAGCTCTAATAGATCCCATTATGGGCATGGGCTTGATATGCACTTGTTAGGTAGTACTTAAAGTCTTCAATGATGCCTTTTCTTAGAAATGTAATATAAATTATTTTCTCCTTATACTTAACATACCTATTTGTGCTCATCTTTCCTAGGATATTGTGGATTGACTTGATACAAACTTTCATTCCTTCAGTAGGAGAAACTTCTTTAGCATTTACAAAATCTTCTTCCATTACTATTTACGATTCTAATTGGTTATAGCATCGCCCTTTCTACTTGCCTTATTACTAATGAGAAATATAGAGCATCCAATGTATTCTTCAAGAAGTGTCAAAGTTGTGTGATCTTCACTTCTCTTGGTAACATTTGCTCCTACAATATTTGATATGTACTTGAAACAAAATCAACTTAATCTACTACAAGGATTTTAATTGTTACTTGATTTGGAAAGTGATACATTTATTAACACATTCTTTGGTATTGTTTAGATTTGCAAAGTTTATTTTCTCATGGCTATATATCTTATGCAAATAGCAACTTCCAAATCAACAACTAGAGGAGTTCTAAGATTCTTTTGTAGTCTTCCCTCTTCTACTCTTTTCTTCCTCACGCATGCAAGGGTTATGGTCATTTTTGGGACTTAACTGCAAGCTTATGATTTGTTGAGTGCCTTTGTCTAATTGTGATCTTAGGAACAAGTGGTTAAACACCATACTTCAATTGTTTAGGAAATTTAGAATATCAAAACATTTGATGTTGACCTAGCTTATCACTTTCTAGAATAAAGCCTTTGGTTGTCTCTTCTACTTTGTTCTTATGATGCATGTCTTTGTAACTATATTTGCTTCGATTAAATTATAGATTTCATACAATACTTTGCCTTCATTGTAACATGTAGCTTTATAAACAGTAGACACTAAATTCTCATAATTTTATCAACATTCACAATATGTACTTGTATTCTCTATAATTAGATTTAATTTCTAGATACATAAAATGACAAAGTCTATGATCCATATTAAATTTACCAAATAATTTGCCATCCTTGTGTTTGAAAATATATCTATATTCCCATATTATAATGTATCTAGACAACTTTGGATAAAATGATCTACATGCCTTTTTAATTTTTTTATATTAAGATATTTACCATTTGAGAATTTAAGTTTAAAGGTATGTGCAATGGTATACCAATCAACATTTAGGGAGTTGAATTCCTAATATTTGATGTCACTTGGTGGATCATGAGAATATAGACACAACAGTTTACCATTATCTTCTTAAGCAATTCTTCACTTCAAATAATATTATTCAACCCATTACATTTGGGGGATGTTATGGCAATTATTTACAACACTAACAACTAAATCAACATTCACATAAGAATAGAAAACTATTGTTACTCTATCTAGCATACTAGATTATGTATAGAAGGCAATTGTTTGCTAACATACCATCCATCACCGTCTCACATGCTTGTGCCAATGCAATCATAGTTTGGATGATTGCACTCTCTACCCAACCATCATATCTATAAAAAACTAAATTGATATCAGTTTACTTACTCAAATTCTAAATAACTCCATCATTATTGTCAAATAGGAGGTGCAATTCCATTCTTCCTTGTAATTTTCCTTTGAGTTGTAACCATTGGATTTTGTTATCATTCACAACATTTTTCTTATGCTCATTTATTTAATCAAATCAGGTGTCCCTCTCAATTATGTGCACATAATGATGAAATTACTAGTAATAAGGATATTAAACTTATTAAAAGTTTGAATCTTCACATACCTCAAAATGCCAATTGGATCCTATACCATATTGCATAAATAGTCTTGAAGAAGGCAATTTTCGATTCCTTCATTCCCCAGAATAAATTATTACTAAAGTTCCAAAGCCTTATGCATACAAGCTTTTGGATTTGAACCAAATGATCTATCTAGATCTAACTCAATTAAATTCTAAATTTGTAACATATTTGCATTTATTATGTAACCTCTATCAAAATATGGTTATGGATTTGGTTGTTTGTGAGGCAAGGATTATTCTTCTTTAGTCAAAGCCCCAAGATCAAGAATTTAACAACTTTGAACAATTATCGATTATAACAAGTAGTCATGTAATATGCCCCATAATGCAATTTATATATCTATACTCTTATGACAGTGTATTGTTGTAACACATCTTTTTTGAAGTGTAAAATATATGCTAGATTTTTAAAATAAATTAGATCTTGTTATTTTATGGGCACTCTAGCGTAGCTTAATTTTTTTGTGCTTTAGTCAACTCATAATGACTAATTTTTTTTGATGGGTAAATTGGTTTTAGGGGATCATAAACCCCATATAAAGATAGAACAACTCAAAACATGCAAACAATCCTTGAAGGGATGGAAATACAACTCCAACTAAGTTGCTAAACAATAAACTTACAACTCTAACCAAGTTGCTAGACAATAAGCGATCTGATCTTAAGCAATCTACTCTATTCAATCTCACACCCTTCACTTTGGTGTGCAATTGAGAGATAGATTTGAGAAGACCTTTCTTTTGCATTTGTACAATTCTTTAGAAAATGTTGTCAACCAATTCTTGAAACATGAGAGAAGTAGAGGATTCTCCCTCAAGGTTGCAATTAAAAGAGTGGAACAATAGATTGGAGTTGTGAAACATCGATGAAGCAGCTTAGGAGAAAGGGGATCGTGCATCAAAGTGAAGAGATCACAATTTTCCTAGGGCTATTAATGACAAAGCGTGATTCACTTTGCTCCTTACAACACGCGATTCATTGAATATGCCATGCCACAAATGTTGTGATCAGTACGGCTACGCAATCGGAGATATACGGATTGTATGAAATTTTGATAAGCGCGCTATTTTAAAGTTTTGATTTCATGGAGTCATGTACGAATTTCAATATAATAAAGCTAAAGAGGTATTAACGGTGGTCACTGTAATTTATAAGTAATTTTAAACTAGAAAAACATTATACTAATTGTTTGAATGTGAACGATGAGGCAAAAAGAAGTTGGATGATAAATTATTGTAATAAAGTAATATTAAATTAGAGCTCAAAGGTCATACTAATTATAGTTTGATTGAATGGCATATGTTTGTGAGATGAGATTTCACAATGAGTGTATGGGCTTTAACTAATTTGTGTACAAAGAATTCGGTCATGGGTTTGTTTTCTTTTGATACTGATAGTCGTATGTCACATATTCTTAGTACATTGGCTATCATTTATCCAATTTTATGAATTTCGTCTATGTTTCACTATCTTTTGAATGTGTAAATGGCAATGTTTGATTGATCTAATTAGTCTTGTGTTGTTCTTTTTGTCAATGTGTCTTTAGGCTATTTGTTCATGTTGTACCATTATCATGTAGGTAGACCTAAATATGGCCCTGAATGAGAAATTGCATATGGTCCCTGACCTAAAGGGACACCACATAAGCCAATGAAGAATATAAAGGACATAGAGACTTAAGTGGATGGGTTACCAAATATAACCAGTCAATAAGATTTTAAAATAACAAGTGCACACATAATGAATTAAAGATTGTGAATGTCACACATGGAAGATCAAGAGAATTGCCTAGCTCTTATTATATCAAGCTTCCATGAAATTATGTAAGTGGCAATCATCTAGTGCATAGCAACTAATTGTTGTGGTTAGTTTCTCCCAATTGGTTACTGCATCAAGATTGCCTACTATTATTGTATGTTATCTAGGAAGATGGAATAGCTTATAGTTTAAAGTGTTGGAAGGAGAGATGGAGACAAGATAGCATATGTAGATTCCAAATTTGGATGAGCAATTGATGGTCAACTATTGAGGTTTAGAGACGTTAAATGACAAAGAGGCTTGTCATTATACATTTTCTCTTTTTGCATCACAATTTGTTTGCAATAAGCTGGGGTTGAATAGACCATGTATTAATTAAGACCATCATCATAGGAAAAAATATATATGTTTGGTTAGGATCTAATTTATGGTCTTGCAAAGTGTACAAATAATTAAATCAATAAATGATTTGTTTATTTTTCTCACCCTTTATTATAAAAATAATTTTATCAAATAGATTCCATCAAACTGAACACTAAACAAAATGGGGAATGATGTGAATGTAAGAATCACATCATTTACTGCAAGAGACTCCTCATATAAAGCTTTTGACCTTCTCCTTTATTTTCAAACAAGTAAATTTATGCTCTCTTCTTTATTCTAACCTTAGCCTAATATTACTTTTGAAAGTTCAATTGCAATATAAAAGAAGGATAATGTTATAAGTTATGATGTGGATGTGACAACTAGGGATCGCCATGATAACCCTTTACTTTACCATCACTCCTATACTATTGTAATGAATGGGTCAAAGAAAACATGGTTGATGTAGCAAGGAAAGCCTACCATATCCTACTTCCATAATATATTGCCTTTGCCCTCACCCATAAATGTCATGTTCTCACTTCCTTTAGCTACCAATATAATTAACAACTAATTAATTATTCTAATTCTAGAAAATAACACCATATGTTAAATTATCTTCTATTATATAAAATTAGAAGAAAGATTAAGAGTGAGCGATATAACATGAATGTTAGAATACACCCTAGGTTCAAAATAAGTGCAATAATTTGCAAAGAAACAAATTTTCATTAATACATATTCTCTTCTCTTCTCTCAACTTTTCTAACTAGACAATCGCTTCTATGTGAAGCAAAACCTCACTCATTAACCTCATTCCATTCTAAAGGGTAGATGGTGGAAAACATATCGAGTCTTCAAAATTTATAATAGTAAAGTTTAAATCTCACATTTGTATTACCTTATCATCAATTCTATATAGATGTTTTGCAAACCCATTTTCTTTTTGATATATTCATGTCATTTCCTCATTTTCAAGTTTCAAATGTATGTATCCACATGGACAACCTTTTAACATATTCTACCAAACAATTTGTGTTCTTTGTCTATGGTTCCCAAATTTACATAGATATCTACTAGAGCATTTTGAACTATAATAGTAAATATGATTGCTTTCGAATTATTGCAACCTGTAGAAGGGTTATATTAGTTGCAACAAGCAATGTGAAAACCAAATATGTGGTTAATAGAATTACATATGGTCTAACTTTAATTGTTGCGCATAAACCTTGTAGAATTTGAGTGCTATGAAAAAAATAAGAGCTTTGGAATGCGATATGGATACCATTGAAGCATAAATGATTGAGGAAGTTTGTTAGATGTTGAGATTGCTACTAACTCAATAGATATTCATACAAAATGTAGAAGCATGCATAAGGCACATGATTTGTTGAAAAGGTTGTAAAGTCAAATTTTATAACCTTCACAAGCATCCTCATATCTTGTGAAAATCTTGGAGCTTTAGAATCTAGAATGACATGATTATAAGATATGCTCATTATGTATTTGCGGAAAAGGCCTTATACCATGATTTGTAGGATGTGTTCAACTTTTTCTAGCATATTTATATAATGCTTTTAAAAAGTATGGTTTGATAGACTATAATGACTGTAATATTTTAAAGATAAATATAAAATAGAATTGTTGAAAATACTTTAGAAACTTTCAAGAAAATCATTTTGGTAGTTACAAAATAAAACTCTACAAGATTTGTTAGCATCCTCACTTCATATGTTGAAATAGGAGTTTTGGAACAAGGTATGGAAATCTTTCAATGTATAATTTTTTTGGGTCATATATTGTAGTTACAACTTCCTTGGTATATATACAACTCAATATGACTTATATTGCACTTATTTTGAAAGGCAATAATCCACCTTCTTTTGTGGAATACGGACCAAGATCTTTGTGCAATACCATTCACAAAATATTTACAAAAGAAATCTCATTGAGACTGGCCAAACTCATTGCAAAAATCATTTTAGAAGATCAAGGGGGTTTTGTCCCAGACAAAGAAACAATAGAAGGAACCCTTATTGCCTATGAAATGCTACATTCAATTCATACGAATATAGTTGCAACAATGATAATCAAGCTATACATGATGAAACCTTATGATAGGGTGAGCTAGAGCTATCTAATGAGGGTGTTAACAAAATTTTTCTTCTCCCATAAATGGTGTAGATGGCTTCTAACATGTATATTAGGGGTAAAAATTTTAGTACTTGTTAATGGGATCCCATGTGGTTTTTTCTCTTCATCACAAGGAGCTAGGTAAGGAGATCCATTGTCTCCTTTTTTTATCACTATTTTAGCATGAGCTTTAAGTAGATTCATAACAACCCAACTATTGATAGGTGGAAAGGAATAACAATTCGTAATTCATCTACTACAATCACATTCTATTTATAGATGATAGTACAGTGCTATTTGGAAAAGTAACCATAGTAAAAGCTAAAACAATTTAAAAAGCTTTGGAAAAATATTGTTCAATATAAGGTCAAAAACTTAACCCCTCCAAATAAAAAATATTCTTTCTCAACTCTTATTCCTTCATTTGAAATAAATTGATAGGCTTCTTAGGCTTCAAGCATGATACTTTACCATATAAATTTCTTGGAATTTCATTCTTTGTTAGGGTAAATAGGAGCTTATTTGGTCAAATATACCCTCTTCAATTCAAATTTGGATCTCTTCTTGGAAGAGCAGATGAGTAGGTGGGATCCTAATGATAAAATATATCTTATCCACAACTCCTAATTACATTATGTTAGTTCTTCAAATCCCAAAGGGAATCTTATCTAACATGGAGAAGAAGATTAGGAGTTTCCTATGGAAAGGAAACATGGACAACAAGAACAAAATCCCCTTGATCTCTTGGGAAAATATTTGTAAATCAAATTCAGATGGGGGAACAAGAGTTCACAACTTGAAAGCTAGGAACTTTCCCCTGGGTACAAAATTATTGTGGAATATGTTAGGGTTTTGGCAGATCTGAAGCAAATACAAATTAACAATTATATGTAGATTCAAATACACAAAGATGAAGAAAAATACACAACATAAATAACACAAAGATTTAACGTGGTTCACCCAAAATGGGCTACGTCCACAAAACACAACCATCCAATCTTTTCTTATTACCCAATAAAATAATACAACACCATTACAATGCCCTTTTCATTTCAACCGCTTATAACATGCAATTTTTAGGGCAACATACAAAGTTGGTCTTTTTTAGGGTTTTTTTCAATGTCAAATTTTCAACAAAAAAAGGGCAATTTTTTTCCTCAGGGGTTGTGCCCCTGAACCCTTGCTTTCTTGGGGGTTGCGCCCCCAAACCTCCACTCAGGGCCCGACCTTACCTCAAAACTTGACGAGGATACATTACGAGTGTACAATACTTGAATGATCAATCACCACATACCAACAAAATATTTTTTCCTAAAGAAAATTCAAAATGGGCCAAGATCTTTCAGACAAATTACCTTGCCTCAAGTGGTCTAGAGAGAATATTTACAATAGAAAATCCTCCATAGGGCTCGAATATGTGGAATTTCATGTTAAATTGTAGAGAATTTATCTCACCTCATCTGGTATGGATTATTCATAATGGTGAAAAAGAATTGTTTTAGGAAGATTCATGGAACAATCAACCACCATTATTTAGACAACTTTAAAACACATGTGGAGGGATAATGTAAAAGATTAATTTCAAGCAATTTAAGATAATATCATACTATATCATTTTAAATTATAACCCTACACAATTTACACCACCTTTTGTGCCCCTACTTAAGTGTGTCCCATCTTAGCTCTCTTAAGTCCATTTTTAACCTTTTTTACCTCAAATTAGATGTCATATGTCCGCGCAAAGAACTGAACCTGTGCCTCAGGCTATGCAACTTGATCTCACATTGGGTTGCCCTATTTTTGGTGGACCATGGTGCCCAAGGCGTCGTGGTCCTCATTAAACACGATCTAATTTAAATGGGTCAATGCAAACTTCCCCTTTCTAGTGATTTCAATTCTCGATGTCTCAATTTGGTCGTTGGAGGTCGGCCTAATTGGTAAATTACCTTGGGAACCCTATATAGAAGCATCCTTTCTATTCATTTTTATCTAACACTTTAAGACAATCCACCCATATTGTAAGCATTTCTCATCAAGCATTCTTAGGCATTTAAGGCAACATTTCATCCCACCATATCCTTTAAGCATCATGTAGCAACAAATCTATGTCAATCTTCATCCAAGAATGTGTGTTTAATTAGGCCATTCATATTCATGTTATGTCAAGTCATGTTATTGCATCAACACTTGTGATTACATCTAAAGATCATTGCATTATCACCCATTATCATTTGCAATAGGTTTGAGGTATATCATTCAACATTTACTCTAGTATTACAATTACAATTACAATTACAATTTCAATTTCAATTCAATCAGGGTTAATTCTAAACTTGGAGTTTGACCTAAGGCAAACCCCTATCAATAAATTCATTTCCCTTGTTTCTGTGTGTAGGCGATAGATCCAGGGGCCATGAACAAAGACTTTGATAGAGGAGACGATGATGATTAGATCAAACTTTTGTAGAGGTGAAAACCAAAGGACTAGGATGAAAATCACCATAGTCTCAATAATTTCTAATGAGCTTTTGGGAATATATTCTGAGTGACATCCTTATTTCAAAATATTCCAATTTATTCACAGTTGACATCAGGGAACAAGAGGCAAATTACCGTGCACAGTCCCACATTTTTGAGTCAAATTTGTTGTCATATGTTTTTCTTTGATTCTCTTGTTCAGACTTTGCTCCATGCTTTTGTATCTCATCTGTAGCTTAATGTTTTTGCTATTTCATGTCAATTATTCATCATTCACCCTAGATCTAGCATTAAATTACATTAAAATCAATTTCAAATAGACAAAGGAAAAACAACTTGATCTGCATTCAATCCTCTTGCATTGGATCAATTGAGTTCTCCCTTGCTTTAATGTTTTATTTGGAAAGTTAGGTCATTTCCTAGTTTATAAGGCTTAACTTGTGAAACCCTAATTTTTCATCCATTACATTTACAAAGAATAATATGGAGAGAATTCTCAAATATGTCATTCCTAAATGATCAGAAAGTTCAATTGACAAATCTTCTACAACAAAGAGATCTCCATATTCAATCTTCTCTAGATATCAAAGGGCTCCTACAATATCAAAGGAGGGTATGAATCTCTTAGATATCAAGGCATATCTCAAAAATATTGGGCATTCTCCTTTTGTTGAAATGATACAATGCTACCAAAAGCTAGAGCATTCACATGGTTAGCTCTAAAAAACAAAATACTCACATGCTCAAGGCTAACACAATTGCGATTGGTAGAGCCTTTAAACTATTTTCTATGGAGGATTCACGCAAAGACTACAAATTATCATCTTCTTCAATGTCCATTTTCCCAAACTTGTTTGACATGACTTCAAAAAAATTTACATTGGACATCCCCATTTCCTAATAACTTGATGAGAGTATTTGAAAGTTGCTGGGAGTATTTGAATTTTCACCACTAATATCCAAGGAATCATTCTTCTCAATAACTGGAAAGTGGCGCCTCCAATATTGGTTTAGAGCATCTGGTGGGAAAAAATAAAATAAAATTTAGAAAAGAAATAAAATTAGTAGATTCAGTTATTGAAAAAATAGACACTTCAATTTTAGAATGGCAAAAGAATATACCTCAAGACATAATAGAATAGACCATTGTTTCTTCTTGGGATTCTCAAATTCTAAATGAGTGGAAACAAATATTCCTTACATTCAATGGTATCTTAATGATAATCAATTTAAAAATAAATCAACAAGAAAATGACTTGATTGATCCCACCAACAAATGAGTCCATCAAATTATATTAGAATTGGCCTCAAAACTTTTTGATGGAACAAATAATCTGAAGCCAAAGCCCTTCTAAAAGGTCTAAAAGTAGTTGTACATTCAACAATTTCTCATTTGATCATAGAAGGTGGTTCACTCAACATCATCAATGCATTGAAAAGTATAAAGATGACAAATTAGAAATTAAATTATGTAGTACAAGAAGTTTGGCAAACCATATCCATGTTCTTAGAATTTAAACTCACGCATTGCTACACAAAGGCTAATAAAGTTGTAGATTATTTGGCAAATATGGCATGTCAACTCTATATTAGAGAGACTTTTCTTAAATTATGATCTCATCAACATCCCAAAGGTTGCAAATATCCTAAAGCAAGACAAAGACAAATTGAAATCTTTTTTCTTGATTTTTTGTGATTTTTTAAACATGCAATACAAATTCATATGCTGAAGTGGGCATTAGTGACTTGCAAATGTGATAGATTAAATCAAGGATTGGTTTATCACAAGGAATATTTTGCTATCATTGATCTCTCTTGTGCAATTATGGTGTTGTCCATTGTTGCCAACATTTGATAGTGTGTTTCTCTGAATATAGAATGTAGATGTGTGCTAAGGAGAAAGTATGGATGGTTGGTAATTGTTCAATTAGATTTGTGTTGTCATTGATGTTAATGGTTGGATGTACACTCTTATGGTGTTGATGTATATATTTAGTATGATATTTCTAATGATGTGAGGATGTGTTGAAGAACAATATTGGTGATGAAGTTCATGATTGAATGTCATGCCTTGTTTGTTGTCAATAGAAATGTTATTATTATGATATTATGTTAAGATGAGAACTAGAAGCATTAAGTTGAGGATTAAAAGTATTAAGATTGGGATTAGAAGCATAGTGATGAAGTGGATATAGTTCTAATATCTTGTGCATTTCACAAGTTTTTGTTCCATCCCTCTAAGTGATACAAGGTTATTCTGGTTGATAAAGTGTGAAATTAAAAAAAAGGTGTGTTGAAGATGTAAGTTAAGTAGCGGAACAACTTCCTACACTAACCATGAGAGGAGGGTAATGCAAATTTTTTTATAGATCATTACAGTAGTTACAAAAACTAAATAGAAATAGACACAATAGCATGCATACCACAACACAGTGATTTACATAGGAAAAACCCTTTCAGGAGAAAAGCCCCACACTCCAAAAGCTGCCCAATATATTATTTAGCAATCAACAAAAGATTACAATATACTTGCAGAGCAATCTATTCAAAGGAATACCACTAATCAAAGATTCAAAGGTAACTAAATATCCTTAAGACTCTTACAATCAATCTCTATCTCACACACCTCATATATGGGAGATATAATACAAGAAACGGTCAAACGGTATTACAAAACCATGGGCTCAAACCACCCAATAAAGTAGAGCCAACCTTATCTCCCTTCTAGATACCCTATGACGTGTTAAAACACAAATCAACACGTGTACAAGTCCCTTTTACAACTTATTTATGTGTTTGATACATTTTATATTTCCTATTTCAGGAGTACAAACTTCCAGAGGCCATAACTTGTGAATTGTGTGTCCTATTGACAAACTGCTTGAAGTGTCGAAAATCTCGCAAAGTTATCTATTGCCTCATAAATTGCTATGCCATTTACACCCACTTTTCAAGGCATTTTGGGCCCTCTAAAGTCCTCAAAATTAAATTTAAACTTTTCATTGCACCTCTCCAAAACAAAAACTTTAATATCTTCAAAACAAGATGTGATCTTGCGACGTAAATTTATTGGAATGCTTAACTAGCCAACCAGAGGCTTCGGGGAGAATTTCACACCATTTAGTGATAAAAAAAAACTTACTATAAATACTAACCTCATGTAAATGCAAGGTCGAGACACCATTTTTCCCAACATTCTCCCACTTGTCAAACATCTTGCAAGAAAAAAGGGAGTATCAACACAATAAATTAATTGCTAGGGGCCATGAGGCCCATAGACTCTGAACACCATCTGAACTTCTTTGTGCTCATAGCCTTAGTTAAATAGATGCATCATTCATCAAAGTTTCTACCTTAACCAACTTCACCCAGCCATCTTCGACCATATCTCTAAAAAAATGACACTGAACATCAATGTGCTTGGTCTAGCCCCGAAATGTCAGGTTCTTAGCTAGGCAGATTGTACTCTGACTGTCACAATAAACTGTTACTACACCTTGTTTTATTCCAATATCTGAACATAGTCTCTTAAGTCAAATGGCTTCTTTACAAGCATGAGTAGCTGTTAGATACTCTGATTCTATAGTGGACAAAGCAACCACGACCTGTCGCTTACTCATCCAACTAAACACCACCAAATAAAGTAAATACATAAGCACTGGTGGATCTTTTGCTATCAATTTCACCTGCCCAATCTGAATCCACATAACCATGAATATCAAAGAAAATTACGTCTCTAGCCAAATTACCACATGATAACACAAAGAATACTCTGAGGTACCCTTCAAATATCTAAAGACTCTTTTGACTGCATCCCAATGAAATCTACTAGGATTATACATATATCTGGAAAGAACTCCCACTGCTTGGGCAATGTCTAGTCTAGTACAGACCATAGCATACATCAAACTTCCAACTGCACTCTGGTAAGGCACTCTGCTCATGCTTTCCATCTCTGATGGGGATGTAGGACAATTTGAAATAGATAATTTCTTTCCAACTGTAAAAGGAACACACAATGGTCTATAATTCTACATGTCGAACCTCTGTAAAACTGAATTCACATACTTACTCTGGCCTAGCCATAACTTTTCATTCACTCTATCTCTTTTAATTTCCATCCCAAGAATGTGATTTGTTGGACCAAGATCTTTCATTTCAAATTTATCAGCAAGTTGAGACTTTAGTTTGAAATCATACCTTTCCCTTTACCAATGAATAATATATCATCAACATATAATGCAATGTACAAGAAATGATCACTATTAGATTTAAAAAAGACACAGTGATCTAATTTAGAACATTTAAATCTCAAACTCAACACATATGCATCAAATTTCTAGTACCACATCCTAAGACTCTGTTTGAGGCCATACACAGATTTTTTTAATTTACAGACCAAATTACTTTTACCTTTCACCACATAGTGTTCTGGCTATGTCATATAAATATCCTCCTCCAAATCACCATGAAGGAAAGCAATTTTCACATCCATTTTCTCAACCTCTAAATCATAAGCAACAATAATAGAAAGAAAAAACCTAACAGATGTCATTTTTGCAAGAGGAGAAAATATCTCACCATAATCAACACCCTCAACTTGAGAGTAGCCTTTTGCGACCAACCTTGCTTTATACTTCTCAATGCTTCCATCTAAACCACTTTTTCTTGAACACCCATTTTCAACCAACATGCTTTCGTCCTTCAGGCAATGGTACAAGATCCCATGTATCATTCTTTTTCAAATCTATCATTTCTTCTTCCATAGCAACCTTCTAGGATTTTGCATCATTCATACCTAATGCCTCTTCTACAGATCTAGGTTCATCCACATTAGCATTCAAAGAAAAAATATATTTCCAATCATTAGGTAAATACCTTTCAGGTGGTTGTCTATGTCTTGTAGACCTTCAAACAAGCTGAGTTGGAGGTTCTTCCTCCTCTTTTCAAGATTTAGAGCTAGATGACCTCTCCTCAACTTCTTGTCTATCTAGGGATCTTGATTAAACTCTTTCAGGCATAGAAGGGAATTGAATCACATCTTCCTGCTTAGTCTATTCTGGCTACAATGTAATAGAAGGAGAATTAAATTATCTAAAAACAACACTTCTACTTACCTTTTGTGCAATAGGGTCCCAAAGCTTCTATCCTTACACACCATAACTATAACCGATGAAGATACATTTCATAGCCTTGTTCTCCAACTTCATTTGCTTCTCCTTTGGCACAGTGCATATGCCTCACAACCAAAAACTCTAAGATGTCTCAATGAAGGCTTGTGACCTGACCATACTTCTATAGGCATTTCATCAACAAGAGCTAATGTAGGAGACTTGTTAATTAGGTAGCAAACAATGGCAACAACTTCAACCCAAATTTTTTGTTCTAGACCAGCACCACTCAGCATACTCCTAGCCTTCTCCATCAATGTACCATTCATTCTTTCTACAACCCCATTATGTTGTGGAGAATACAGAGTTGTTTTATGTCTATTAATACCACAGTCTTTACAGAATCTATCAAAACCATTAGAGCAAAATTCACCGTCATTATCAGTCCCCAAACATTTTATTTTCTTTCCAGTCTGCAACTCAACCATTGCTTCAAATTCTTTAAATCAACTGAAAAATTCAGATTTACTCTTTAAAAAATATACCCATGTCCTTTTACTAAAATCATAAATAAATGAAACATAATATGTGGATTTTCCAATCGAAGGAACATCTACAGGACCAAACACATCAGAATGAATAAGATCCAAAACACCACAAGATTTATGAGAACTCGAGTAAAACTGAACGTGGTTTGTTTTTCATAAATGCAATGCTCATAGAAATCAAAGTCAAGATTATAATCATTCAAAGCTTCAACAAGGTTTTTATTTTTCAATGTTCTCAGACCTTTTTCTCCAATGTGGCCAAGTCTTTGGTGTCATAACATAGTCTTCTTTGCAGGTAACGTTGCTTCAGATGAAAGAGCACCCTTAGGTACTCAAAATCCATGTCCATTCGCTGAAGGTGAAACCCTCAAATCTGCTGACGAAGTATCCACATATTTACTTTTTATAGAAGTGCTATTACACTCAATAGTGTATGCCTCTAGATTATACAAAGTGTTGAATCTGACACCTCTAGAAATCACCATAGCACCCTTAATCATCTTACATCCTGCATTAGAAAAGACTACCTATACACCTGCATCTATCAATTTTCTCACAGATAATAAATTTCATTTTAATCTAGGGATATGCAACACATCACTAATCCTTTTTATTCTACCATTAGGAAACCTGATCCTAACTTTACCTCAACCAACAATGTCTAAATGTGAATCATCAGCCAAGCACACCTTACCTCCATTAAATTCCTCATATTCAGAAAACCAATCTTTATTGGAATTCATATGAAAACAAGCACTCGAGTTAATTAACCATGCATCATTACCTGCAGGAGTAGCCAAAGATGCAATGAATGCATCACCATCTTCCTTCTCAGACTTAAAATCAGAATCAAACTTCTTCTTTTTCTTCTTTGCAGTCCTTATGGATGTGACCTGGTTTACTACAATTATAGCATATGACTTTAGACTTTCCAGGAGATTTGGATCTCCCTTTGGATTTGGACTTATTGTGCTTCTCATTCTTCTTGCCTTTTTCCTTAGGTCTTCCACGAATAATTAAGGCTTTTTTCAAACTGATGGATACCTTCCTTCGCATCTCTTCACCAAGTAGGGCACCCACCACATCTTCATACTTTAAAACTACAAAATTACTACTGATAGCCATAACAAGAGAATCTCATAAATCAGGCAAAAAACAAATCAAGATCTGACGTTTGTCGTCTTCGTCCATCTTAACCCCAATAGATACTAATTGAGCCATCAACATATTAAATTCATCCACCCTCTTCCATCGTCAAGGAATATAATTTCTTCCTCAACAAAATCTGATTCAATAAGGATTTCACTTGATAGATTTCACCAAGATTAGTCTATAACTTGTTTATAGTGTTGTCTTTGTGGAAATTGATTTGAATAGAGTCTTCCAGGCATAATTTGATTAGACCCTTGGCTTTTTGGTCCATGACATCATACTGAGCAACCACAATAGGATCTACAGGTCTTTAGACATTTGCGTCAACAAAATCCCACAGATCTTGATCATTAGTAGATCTTGCATCTCCAGCTTCCACATCTCAAAATTACTTCCATTAAATTTCTCTACCTCTATTCTTCCCGATGAACTTGCCATCTGAAAATTCCTATAACAAGATCAAAAAGTGTCTTCTGCATAAGCTCCCATTCAAATGTGGATTATTTCAAAAAATCCAACAACCCACAACTGAAACCAAAGGTGATTAGGCTCTGATACCACTTGCAAGGAAGTTAAGTAGCAGAACAACTTACTACATTAACCTTGAGAGGAGGGTAATGGAATTTTTTTTATAGATCATTATAGAAGTTACAAAAACTTAACAAAAATAGATACAATAGTGTGCATACCACAAAACAATGATTTACGTCGGGAAAACCCTTTCGGGAGAAAAACCGCACCCTCCAAAAGTCACCCAATATATTATTCAACAATAAACAACATATTACAATATACTTGCAGAGAAATCTCTTCAGAGGAGTACCACTAATTAGAGATTCATAGGTAACTCAATAGCCATAAGACTCTTACACTCAACCTCTATCTCACACACCTCATATATGGGAGATACAATACAAGAAACCGTCAAATGATATTACAAAACCATGGGCTAAAACCACCCAATAAAGTAGAGACAACATTATCTCCCTTCTAGATGCCCTATGATGTGTTAAAACACACATCAACACATGTCCCTCCCTTTTACAACTCATTTATGTGTCCGATACATTTTATATTTCCTATTTTAGGAGTACAAACTTTTCGGAGGCCATAACTTGTGAACCGTCTGTCCTATTAACGAATTGTTTGAAGTGCTGAAAAGCTCACAAAGTGCTCTATTGCCTCATAACCCACTATGTTGTTTACACCCACTTTTCAAGGCATTTTAGGGCCTCTAAATTCCTCAAAGTTAAATTTAAACTTTTCATTACACCCCTAAAAAATGAAAACTTTAATATCTTCAAAACTAGTTGTGATCTTGCGATGTAACTTTACTAGAATGCTTATATAGCCAACCAGAAGGTTTGGGGATAATTTCACACCATTTTATTCTCAAATGAAAACTTACTATAAATAGTAACCTCATGTAAATGCAAGGTTGAGACACCATTTTTCCCAACAAAAGACTATCTGGGAGAATGCTTTGCATTCCTTGACATTTGATGATATGGTCTTGCAGTTTTAGAGATAACGTGTATGTGTTGTGGATGTTGTACTCCTACCATTTTAGGTCCCCGATGTTGTATATGGTTTCTAGTGAATGAAATATGATGGTAGGTTAGAGGTTTGTCAAGATTGGTTTGAAAAATGCTTTGTATTTCTTTGCATTGATGTTTCTACTCCTGTAGCTTGGTGGACATGCTTAAATTGTTTATGCAATGTCTCATTTTATATTTTATGTTATTATGTGTACCAAAAGTATGGTTGTTAATGTTCTAATTTATGACTGTGTTGTTTGGGCATTCGAGTATGAACAACTCTATATCATTTTGGTTGTTCCAACTTATTTTGGCATAACAATTTGAAAGAAGTGTATGGGGATGTTGTTGAAGGTTAATGGAATTCCTTTATGTCATTTTCATGATAATGTTGATATTTTTGGTGCCGCATATTGTTTGAAGTTGGTTTTCAAGGTGATTTGTGGTCATTTGACCGACAAAGTCTATTCTCTTGCTTGTACTATGAATTTTGGGGTCTCCACTAGCATTGGAGGATGTGATGAGTTGTATTTGGGTCTTAATATGCCTTATGGTGACCTACATTGAGTATATTCATTTGGAAGATACGTTTTGGGTTGACTGTTTGTGTGCTACACGTTTCATCAACACACTACCTTACTATTGACTTGGGAGGATATGCGCCAATGTGTTTGATGTTTGGAGTTGTATTGGAAGATGTAATATTTTTTTAAGTCCTCTCTATCTCTTGAATTGGACCACATTCACTACAATATGTATTTGAGACCAACTTAGTGAGATCATTCCTTGTCCCCTATTCTGGATGACCTAATTAAAGTTTTAATGTTGTGGAGAAAATAAATAGAAGATCAAATTAGTTGAAATTTTGTGGATTGATGTGTATTATGGAATATGCGAAGTTGAGGTAGTAAAAGTGTGTGGTGAAAGTTTTGGAGTTGAATTACTGAATGGTTGTTTGAGGTAGGATGTCAAGAGCACCTACATTCTAAGGAGATTGTTGGCAACCATGATGTTGAAGACTTATTCATTGTAATTCAAATATTAATGTATCCTACTCTGAGATAGTGAATCTCTTCAACAAGTCCTTATTTGTATCTTGCCTCGAGGTAGTGAACTTTAACAACATGTCCATTCTTGGAGTAGTGTGCTTCCTTAGGCGATGAGCCTTAAAACAAATTTATAATCTTGTTCATATATTATGAGATAGCTCTCATCGTGGTTTTTCCCTTCTTGGGTTTTTTGAGTAAATTTGATGTTCTCTTGTGCATTGGTATTCATTGTTGTTGATCAAATTAAGGATTTTGTATTTGAGTTGTGATAAAAATTTAAGTTTTTTATCAAGAGTGATTTAACTCCCCTCTCAGTCTTGGGGTGTGCTCAACACATATAGACTTTGGATTACTTTTTTGGGTCTCCTTTCCTTTCCCTCATCCATATAGATCTTCCATTTCTTCTTCTTTGCAAAATTATAAGGTTTATTTATACTTCTTCCTTATCCCATCCATTTCTTCCACTTTTGACCAGTAGTCTTGCATTATTTTCTTGCACCCTCAAGTTTCTCATTTTTAGCCATTTTTAGCCACTTCCCACCTCTAGTACGATATTGAAACTCTTCACCTTGTCCTTCTATAATTTTTATCATTCTCTCCAAACTTTTCTTGTAGACTTCGAGTGGACTTTTGGATTTCATTATAATGTCCTTACCTAATGTCCACTTCCACTTTGAATCCCACAAAATTTTGTGATGCATTGGTTACTAGTTTCTTCTGGTATAGAGTTAAAGTTGAAATATTCATCATATCAATTATGAGTTTAAAATATTCATCACTTACCATTGAAACTGCAAAATTTGCACCCTTGGGATGGAAAATAATATTTGGGTGGAAGAATCCTTATGGAGTAGTTATAGGGTCAAATACAATCATTAATGTAATTCTTGAAAAACCTAGGAGTAATTGAGATGAAGGAGAAAAAATGTAATAGCTTGATGTAGTTTAAGAGGTGAAAATAAGAGATGTGAGATTTTGTTGTGAGACTGAACATAACAAGGAAGTAGAAAAGCCTATTAAAATTCCATAAAAGGATAGAGCAAGCAAATGAATTAATTGGAAGAAGTGCAAGAAACTATGTAGAATTGGACATCAAGACCTAATTTTTTGAGTATCGATTCTTTTTATTGCTACCCTCAATTCTAAGGTATGACACAATGCCTAGACTTTGGGATCAATTCAATCTAGGTAAGATGAAAACCCTATGATTGAACTAAGGACAAGAGAAATCCAATGTAACAAGTCTGGACCTAGTCTTTATCACTTTGAGCTCCACAATACTTGAGAGGGTAATCCTAATGAGGGTCTCAAAGAATGATAAGGCCCCATTGAATGTCTATAAAAGGACAAAAAAATAAAATGAATTAATTAGAAGAAGTGCAAGAAAATATGTAGAACCGGACATCAAGATAATATTTTTGGCGGACTTTTTTGTATTCTACCCTCAACTCTAAGGGATGACATGATACCTAGACTTGGGGATCAAGTGCTAATATGTAAACCCTAGGATTGAACCGAGGACACGAGAAAGCCAATGAAACATGATTGGACCTATTCTTTATCACTTTGAGCCCCATAAGACTCAAGAGGGTAATCCTAATGAGGGTCTTAAAGAATGATAAAGCTCTTTCATAGCCAATGCTACAAGGATACAACCAACTACAAATAGCATAATTCATATGCCCGATTTTCTGTCACTAACTCAAATTATATTGGTTCCATACTAATTTATAGTTATAGACCCTAGACAAGTGGATAATTGACACATTCACAAATTTATAATTATTACATTTAGTAGGTGTACTAGTGTGATCCATTATACATTGACAAACATTTTGAGAAAATATATTAGAAAAATTAATTCATCCTCATATCAAATAGGCAAATGGGTGGTAATTGAATAATAACTTAGATTTATCCCTTGGATCCTTTAAATTTCATGAAAACAAAAAAACTCAAACAAAGTTATATCTTTATGTAGGAATGTTCACTAACTATAGATTCAAGGTGTTGAGTTAGGTACAACCATAAGAGATAAGTACCTTATCTTACAAAAATAGAGTCAATTCAAGACTAATAAAAACAATGGCAAAATAATTTTCAACTTGGGCGAGCATGTGTCACATGGATCTACCTTATAGAACCTAGACTCTCAAATGCCTTCATGTTTTCAAACAATTTAACATATTCTTAATAATCCGTTCCCAACTCGTAAACTCCACATATCAAGTTAGGAAGACTTCCTTAATAATAGCTCATACTAGAAACTTTTGCTGCGTCCCTTGGACACAAACTAACCAAAACTTGGTACAAGTGCAACAAATGTGCACATAGAAAGCTCCTAGATTCCTTGAAGCATACTAGAAGAAACAAAGATATATTGTAGAGAAAAATAAGAATGATTCTTATATTGATTTTCTTATGCAACATTACAAAGTCATAGCAAAAACTAGACTAAGAATTAGACCATATTTAAAAGTTAAGAAAACTTTTTCTTATATTAATTTGGCCCCATAACCCCAAACAATTACAAACATGACCTAAGATTCAATTGAAATTTTCAAGTAACCTCTTCGTAGAACCTAACTAACTTCAAAATGACTCGGAAATTAAATTATAATAAGAAGGAGATAAATTAATTGAATCCAAGAATGATACTCGATAGAAGCTCAACTCTTGATAAGCAATTGAATAGGACATAAAAGAATATACCTCGTTGTCATTAAATCTCTCCTTTTTCCATTCTTTCTTGCCAAGTGAAAAGAATTTTCACATTTTGACATGCACTCACATTAAAATGGATTTTAGCCCAAACAAAGACATTAATCTAATAATATTTTAGCTCCTTCACCCAAATGAATCATTTTAAAAATTATTTAAATATTCATATTTAAAAAATACCGTAATCGACAATTAAAATGTTTATAGCCAAAATATGAGATTTTTGCCACAAGTTCGAACTACATTTGAAAGCTATAAATTTTTTCAAGGAGAAATAATGCATGCAAAAATTTTATTATTATTTTATTAGATCTTAGAAAGGGGCCACTTTTTGGGAATTTCATTATAATGATGGCTTGTCCATAGACTAATATTTTATTGCCACAATCATAAAACTCACCAAACGGTGGAATTGCAGGTTCAATGAAAAGTTCTGGTCAAAATTATTTGCTCGAATTTGGAAATCAAAAGTTAATCTACATGCTCAATCAATTGCTTGGAAGATTCTACATTGCAAACTACCCATTGTGGATAGGTTGAAATGTATGATGGTCCAACCAGTTAATTGTCCTTTTTGTCAAAGGTACAAAAGTATAAAACATACATTTAGGGGATGTCAGTTAGCTAAAAAACAATGGAATGTTATTTTTAAAGATCTGCTAGCTATATTTGAACACAAATTAAGATGGAAAGAAGCTCTTTTTGGAGCTGGTTTACATGCCAATATTATTGTTTTTTTTTGCTCGGTAATAACATTGTTTTATTAAGATAATAAAAAAAATGTACAAAGGTCTTCAAAATAAAGTTTACCTTTCCATCATAGTAAAAAGTTGCCTACGTGGCATTAACCCAACCTACCCACCTATCCAAATACGATAATAACAACAATACAAACTTGTCCAGATTCAACAAGACTAAACCTCAACCAAAAATAACTAACTTAACAGTTTTGTAGAAAAGCAGATTAAACATCGCAACACCCAAAAAAACACTGATAGTCAAAGAGACAACTGTATCATATGACTTTATCGCCTTTGCGATGAGATTGCTTCACCATCCAACCCAGAGCCTGCATTCACCTTTTGTGGTCGAAGGACTCGCCTTCCAGCTCCCTCAGCCTCTACCTTAGCTTTCTTGATCACCTCGTTCAATTCTTTGATTTGGACCAACAACTTTAATGCTTCCTATCCCCATCGAGCCTCCATTCTCTGGTGGAATTTACATTGCCTTGGCGACCACCTCACAAAAGGAATTATAACCTCCTTAATTCCTTCATCCTTATGTTGAAATCCTTCACCAATGTCAAACTCCACGCTTGGTATTGCCCATTCTAATAGAGAATTCGACTCTCCTAGGTAATCAGATGAGAGCAAGGCCTCCATAATTCTCCTCACTGTCCCCGTATCATCCCCACATTCCAATCCCCATGCCATTATCAGGGAATACACATCCATTCTTGTTTTATATCGGTGTTTGATCCCTCAAAAGCTTTTCCCACAATTAGAAGTAAACATGGCATCAAATGTTCATCCCAAAAATTGAAGAAGAACCGCACCCTTCGTGAATTCAACTCCCCATTAAAGGGACACAATTGTTTCAGCGCTCAAAGCGTGAAATTTGCTTCCATGTTGCTACCTTGCTCTCCTCTACCTCCATCACCCCACCACTTCACCATCGCGCCACTAAAACAACGCTCTGCAACCTCACTCCATCGCTACCCACTCTGCCTTTGCTTCAAACACAAACAAGAAAAAGTGAGGTAGATAGAATTTAAAACAACTTCACCTTGGCTCTCACTCCATGTTAATTAACCTGCACAACATAATTGCCTGCTGCCACCCCAATCCTCACACATGCCTTGGTCGTACCCATTAAGTGCTCGAAAATAACATCACACCAATTCTCACTGACACCTCCAAACTAACCCAAATTAAAATCCTCTAGGTTTAATTGCCGCAAGTCCTCTACTCTCAATTGTCCGATGACATTAAAATTTAAAGCTCATTTAGACAATATGTCTGCTTCCACATTTCCCGTTCGCTTTACATGAGTAACCTTAAAGTCTTCAAATTTATTTAGTTCTTCTACAATATTGATTATTGAGTTTTGTAAATGCCACACTTCGATCGACCCCTTCATAATTTCTTGAATTATCATCAACGAATCCTCTTCTAAATGTTATTTCTCAACCCCAATCTTCCTACAAAAACTAACTGCCATCAAATCAACAGAAACTTCAACAACATTGTTGCTCCCTGGCTCAAGTATTTTCGCACCCAAGCACAACACTTCCCCTTTCCACTCTAACAATAAATCCCACACTTGATGGTCCTGGGTTACCTTTTGAAGCACCGTCAAAATTAACTTTCACCCACCCCTCCGAAGGTTTCATCCAAATATCCTTGATCTAAGAAGAAGAGCTGGATTGAACCTAGCCACGCCCATTAACATACCATGCCAATATTATTGTTAATAGTTTTAGGCATGCTATTTTATATTATATTTGGAAAAACAGGTGCAAAGTTGTCTTTAATAACCACAATGATCATTAGGTAGCTGCATTTCTTGGACTTTACTATGACATTTTCTATTGTCTTACTTTGTTATTTCTCAACTATAGGTTGCAGTTAAGAAAAATTTAAAGGTGGATTTTTAAATCCAACAAATCAAGCTACAAGTTAGGCAATCGCTCCATAAAAAGAAGGCTGTCATCGCAAGTGGATTAAGATCTTTTTTTCAAGATTGACTGTTATTCTCTTCTTTATGTGATAGTGAGTTGGTTACGACCATGTTGTTCTCTTCTTTATGTGATAGTGAGCTGGTTACAACCATGGCAGACTGCTTTGTTAAAGCTTTTTGTGGCTTTGCTAGATGTCTACATTGTTGGCCTATTCTATTTTGCTAGATCAAGCATTTAGTCAAGGTTGTTTTCTTGTTCTCTAGTTGTTGTTAAGTTATTTTACTACAATTTTTTATTGCAACTCAAATGTATCTTCTAATGTAATTTGCATCATTTCAATACAAAAAAAAAAAAAAAACACTCTCCGAACGGGCTTGAAGCTAGGTTCAAGAATTATCATGAATTTTTTATATTCATTCTATTTTGAATGCCAAAAAATATTAATTTTCATGATGCTTTTTAAACTCACGTGTAGATGCCAAATTGTCAATTTTGGGGTAAAAAATTGCCCAATTGAATTGAAAACAAAGGAGGAGGATTGTTTTGAATTAATAAAACTTTGTGCAATGCTAGAATTCAAAAATCACATGTATAATTAGAGATCTTAATGATGAAGATTGTAGTCAACTTGTGATTTTGAGATCATTCTCCCCAATCCTTTGAAGAGTAATAAAATACCCATTTCCAATTTATCTATAAATTGGATGATCTTCATCAATCAAAGCTAATTGGTAATTACATTGTCGAAATAATCACTTTGTCAAAGCAATCACATTTCGAGTACTCTTGATCAACCATCTTGTCTACTTGCTTTCAATCATGTGTGTGCACTTGTAGGTGAGATCCACAACAAAAACTATTTGGAGAGGAAAGAAGAACAATGGAGCTGCATGATTTCCAGATTCCTATGCTACATTATTTGGAGAGTAAAAATTGGAGAAATGATCAAATTAGCATGATAGTGATTCGAATAGAAATTCAAATCAAGAATAGCAAAAATGTCATGAATTATGACATATTGCCAATGAAAAGCTTAGAGAACTAGAACCTTATGACATCTTGCTATGTCAAGAGTATGACGCATGAAGTACAAAACTAGGGAGAACTAGAGACAAGTTAATTAGGTGGAAATTAAAACTAGGAAATTAGAAAATAGGTGGAAATTAGGAATTAAGAAATTTAGAAATTTAGAAATTGATGCAAATTAAGAATTAGAAATGATGAAATTAGGAATTAGTGAATTAATTAATAATTTCTCATTTATTAATAATTCACAAAGAGGGAATTTTAGGAAATTAAGTGAATTAATTAATAATTTTTCATTTATTAATTAATTCACAAAAATAGGAATAATTAGTTAGCCAATTAAATGAAACATTTAATTGCGACATGAAGACTTAGGATAAATAAATAATTTATTAATCCTAAAGGAAGAAATGACAAACAAGGTTAAATGATTAAATCACTAAACCCTAGAAGATAAATTAGAAATGCAAGGATGACAATTAGGTCTTGATGTAAAATTGGCTTGATGTCGATTTGATCATGCTTTTGAATTGATAAATGATCAATGTGATAAATGATTTGATTGATAAAAATGTTCCAATTGATGAGGAACAATGACAAATTAATCCAAAATGACAAAATTGACAAGAGGACGAGGATTGACGGCAAACTAGATTGCAAGATGACAAGATTAAAAATGACCACGATCGATGACGAATCGATCGCAAAATGACAAGATTGAACATGACAACGATCGATGACAAATCGATCACAAAATGACAAGATTGATAAGAGGACAAAACCCTAATTAGGATTAACGATGTCCAAAATGAGCATGCACATTGATGCGACAGGATAGAATTGATCAAAATCATGACTGAAGATTGTTGTCGACAAGACCAAATTTGAGAGTAAGACAACTGAAGAATGTAGAAGAATGACTCGATGATCGCAAATGATAAAAACCAAGTACGAATCATAGGAGAAATGTTAATGCGATGCAAAAACCTAAAATGAGGCAATGCGCAAATGTTAAAGTATGACTCCGCAAGCGTTGACCATTTTTAGGTGTCTACAACTTGTAAACTAGTTAAGTATGCCGGTAGATAGTTTTAATAGTTAATTGCTATACCGGTAAAGATTAAAGCATGAAACATAAACACAAAGTCATCCACAACACATGACACCAATATTTGTACGTGGAAACCCTGTAAGGGGAAAAACCACGGTGGGAAACCTTACCCACAATCAGATGATACTACTGTAGATAGTAAGTGTACATAAATGGGGTCTGCACATGCAAAAAGGCCAACAGCCTAGAGCTCACTGCTCAATCACAAAAATGGGAGTCACACTGACTACAGTTAGATGGTTAAATCCAATAAGAATGTACTGCACAAAATAGCATCTTCATATGCTGGATTCAATACCAGTGTAATGTTGATATGCTTTCACAAAAACCTAGCTTCACCTTTGAATAATGTCTTCGTGTATAGCTCTGCTTAATCTCACACATACCTTCACACAATTCTTTTTCACATTCCAAACAATTCTGAGTGCCAGTGATCATTAAATCCTGCCGGTGAACTATATACCATTAATTGTGCAATAGTTACTTGCTTGCCGGTGAATGCTGTTGGATCTCTAAAGTGCTAGTGTTTTAGTAGGTGTTGACATCAATGACAAAACCATACCAAAATACCAACAATCTCCCCCTTTGGCATTGATGGCAACACAGGATGGAAAAACCATCAAAGTGCCAAAACAGAAATGCCAAAAACCAACAATCTCTAAAAAGATCAAAACCATAATACAGAGAGTAATAATATCTCCTAAACAACAATCTCTCCCCCTGGGAGCAACATGTGTTATCCAAAGTTTCCATACCAATCTCTCCAAAAGATAATGTGTTTTTCCATAGATATCTCTCCCCTTTTAACATCAAATGCCAAAGTTGCAACAAAACTAAGTTTATATACAAAATACGAATCAATTCAATATACCAACTACTCCCCCTAAGAAGTAGCTTCCTCATCAAGGACTAGAGTAAAAGATTTGTCTTTAAATTCTGCCGGTTGATGACAATCATCAACTGTCTAAGTCTCTACCAGTGGTGGTATGACTCCAAGATGATCTCTAAGATATTCAAAAGTCTCCTTAGGCAAAGGTTTTGTGAAAATATCTACAAGCTGTTCTTTAGTATTCACATAAACCAGTTTTATCTCCTTATCTTCAATTTTTTCCCTTAGAAAATTCAGTTTGATAGAAACATGTTTTGTTTTAGAGTGTAATACCGGATTCTTAGATATATCAATTGCTGTAGTGTTAACACAATATATAGTAATAGGTTCCTTGCATTTTACCTTTGTGTCTTTCAACATTTTCTTAAGCCATAGTACCTGTGTACAGTTAGTTGCTACTGCAACATATTCTGATTCTGCTGTTGATAAAGATGTACAACTTTGTTTCTTACTCAACCAAGAAACTAATCTCTTTCCAAGAAAGAATTCTCCGCTGGTGGTGCCTTTCCTATCATCCACATCTCCTGCCCAATTTGCATCTGTGTATGCACATAGATCAAAATTTTCATCTCTAGGATACCATAATCCAAGATTTGCAGTGCCTTGTAAGTACCAAAAAATCCTTTTTACTGTTGATTCATAATTTTCCTTAGTATTACTTTGAAATCTTGAAATAATATATACTGCATTCATAATATCAGGCCTGGTTTGTGTCAAATACAGTAAACCTCCTATCATAGATTTGTATCTAGTTGGATTAACATGTGTAGATTCATCCCTTTGAGATAATTTGTCATTTGTAGTCATAGGTGTGCTTACCGGTTTAGAGTTCTCCATCCCAAATTTCTTTAGTAACTCTTTCAGGTACTTGGATTGACTCAAAAATATACCTTTGTAAGTCTATGAAATCTGCAATCCTAAAAAGAATTTTATTGCTCCAATCATAGACATTTCAAATTCTTCCTGCATTTTAATAGAAAATTCCTTACATAATCCATCTTCTCCTCCAAAGATTATATCATCAACGAATACTTCTATAATCCAGATGTCATCATTAGTTATTTTATAATGTAAATTGCTGTCTGCATTTCCTTTAGTAAAACCAATCTTTAAAAGATACTTATCCAACCTTGCATACCAAGCTCTTGGGGCTTGTTTTAATCCATACATAGCTTTTCTTAATATGCAAACCATATCATTGTCATCTGTCAAAGAAAATCCATCAGGTTGTTCAATATAGACTTCCTCTTCAAGATCTCCATTCAAGAATGCACATTTAATATCCATTTGATAAACTTTGTAGTTCTTGTGAGTTGCAAAGGCCAAGAATAATCTGACTGCCTCAATTCTAGCTACCGGTGCAAAGGTTTCATTGTAATCAACTCCTTCTTTCTGAGAATATCCCACACACTAATCTTGCTTTATTTTTGACAACCTTACCATCTTCATTAAGTTTGTTTCTAAATACCCATTTGGTTCCAATTACATTTTTATCTTTGGGCCGGGGAAGTAATGTCCAAGTATTATTTTTCTCAATTTGTCCTAATTCTTCTTCGATAGCCTTAATCCAAAATTTATCTTCACATGCGTCATTAACAGATGATGGTTCAATTTGAGAGATAAGACATACCTCTTCATTTTCCAATCTTCCTCGTCATAACTCCTTTAAATTTGTTTCCAATTATCTGATCTTCAGAATGATTCAATCTTACATACCGGGGTGTCTTAGTTTGCTGTTGTTCTTCAATTACTATGGAATTCTCTGATGATACCGGGGTAACTGGATCATCATTCTGTACAGGTGGATTTAGTGTAGGTTCATTTGTCACAACTTCTAGTGTTAGATGAATAACAAGGAAATATCCCTTCATCACTTCTAGGATCAAATTTGCCAATATACTCATCTCGTCCAATATAACATTTACTTCCAAAAATTCTGAAATACTTAAGAGTAGGAGTATTACCAAACCATTGTTCATGAGGGGTCTTACCAGTTTCACCTTTGATGTGAACTTTGTTAAATGTATAGACGGCTGTGCTGATTGCTTCTCTCCAATACACATGTGGGAAATTTGCTTCAGATAACATACTTCTTGCTGCATCTAAGATAGTTCTATTTTTCCTTTCAACAACTCCATTCTGCTGTGGTGTCTGAGGTGCTGATAGCTGTCTTCTGATTCCATTCACTTCATAAAATGTATTAAAGTCCTTAGATGTGAATTCTCCTCCTTGATCTGATCTTAAACATTTGATTTTGTTACCGGTTTCATTTTCAACCATTGCTTTGAACAGTTTGAACTTTCCAAGTGCCATCTGATTTTTCTCTGAGGAGAGTAACCCAACACATTCTAGAATAATCATCAATAATTAGCATGAAATATCTATCACCTTGTAAGCTTTTAGTTCTAGCTGGACCACATAAATCAGTGTGAATTAAATCAAGAGCATTATTGGATTTTTCTGGAATACTTTTGAAACTAGCTCTAACTTGTTTTCCAAATTGACATTCCTGACATATTGTATTCTGAGGTTTCACAATTTTGGGTAGATCTCTAACTGCCTTAGAAGTACTGATCTTTACCATACAATCAAAGTTTACATGACATAGTCTCTTATGCCATAACCAACTTTCATCTATATGTGCAATCAAGCATGCCTTTTGACTGTTATTCAAATGAAAGATATTACCTCTAGTCTGATTACGGGTTGCAATCTCCAAACCAGTTCTATTCATGATTTTACATTTTCCATTCTTAAATTGTAACTTAAATCCCTTCTCAACCAATTGACCAACACTTAAAAGATTATGCTTTAATCCTTCAACATAGTAGGCATTGTCAGTGTTATGCTTACCATCAAGAGATATTGTACCCTTACCTTTGATTGAACAGGCTTTGTCATCTCCAAATCTTACTAAACCTCTATTGTATTCTTGAAAGTTCAAGAATTTACCTTTGTCTCCTGTCATATGATGTGAGCATCTTGAGTCAATGATCCATTCATCCTTTACTTCAACTTTAGCTTCTAGGGCTTGTTTTATCGGTTGAGCAGTAGGTGCCAGTTGATCTTCTTTTATAGCAACAAAAACCCATCCATTGTCTGCTAGATCCTCATCAGAATCATCAGTCACACCTTCATCAGCAATGTAACAAGATTTGTCTTTGTTCTTCTTAAATCTGTATCTCTGATATTCAGGATTAGGCTTGTATGTTCTTCTAGCTTCTTCTCTTAGTCTAGCATGTCTATCAGGGCTTCTCGAAGCCGTATGACCAATCTTATTGCAGTTAAAACATTTAAAGGGTACTTTACCTTCATACTTGCTTCCAACTGGACCTTTTGGCATTTTCCTTGCAAATAGTGCTTCAAGTTCTTCAAGCTCTTCATTCTCCTTCCTAGTTTCTTCAGGTTCTCTTGCATAAAAGGCTTTCCAATCTGATTTGTCAAATGATGGAGTAGATGATGTTGATGCTTTAAAGGCCAAACCTATCTTTACAGTAGCAATAGGACCAAATTCTTCAATTTCAAAAGCTGAAAGTTTCCCAATCAATGTATCCCTAGTTACTGATGTATTAGGAATTGTTCTTAACTCATTTATAGGAGTAACCTTCATTTTATATGCTGGTGGCAATCCTCTTAAGATTTTTGAAACAATTTTATCCTCACTTAAGGTTCCTCCACAACATTTAATACCCAAAACAATTTCATTTACACTTTCCATAAAAGCAAAAATCCTTTCATCTTCTTCCATTTTCAGATGTTCATACCTGACCCGGAAGCTTTCATGTTTTGCAATTTTGACTATGGAATCTCCTTCATTCAGTGTTTCCAAATGATCCCAAATAGCTTTAGCAGTAGACCTATCTAATAATCCCATGGTTTGTTGATTTGATAATGCGCTCAAAAGTGCTTCTCTTGCTTTACAATCATTTTCCTCATCTTTAGCCAAGGTAGTTGGACTCGGTTGACCAGGTACAACATTAGTGTAACCTTTCTTTGTAACTTCCTAGACATCTTTACCAATGCAATTTAGATGTGTCTCCATTCTAATCTTCCATATGCCATAGTTGGTTCCATCAAGTTTAGGACTATCGTTCCTAAAATAATTAGTAGACATTGGATCTCCTCAAGTTTTTAAACTTCTGCAAAAGAGGACTAAGCTCTGATACCAATTGTTAGGTCCCAGAGACAACTGAGATGGGGGGGGGGGGGGTGAATCAGTTGTGAAATAAATTCAAACCAAAAACAACTTAACCAACTTAATGCTTAATACCGGTAAACTAGTTAAGTATGCCGGTAGACAGTTTTAACAGTTAATTGCTATACTGGTAAAGATTAATGCATGAAACATAAACACAAAGTCATCCACAACACATGACACTAATATTTGTATGTGGAAACTCTGTAAGGGGAAAAACCATGGTGGGAAACGTTACCCACAATCAGATGATACTATTGCAGATAGTAAGTGTACATAAATGGGGTCTGCATATGCAGAA
This sequence comes from Cryptomeria japonica, assembly GCF_030272615.1. Lineage (NCBI taxonomy): Eukaryota > Viridiplantae > Streptophyta > Pinopsida > Cupressales > Cupressaceae > Cryptomeria > Cryptomeria japonica. Next base: position 443,419,406 of record NC_081408.1, read on the forward strand.
AGGCCAACAACCTAGAGCTCACTGCTCAATCACAAAAATGAGAGTCACACTGGCTACAGTTGGATGGTTAAATCCAATAAGAATGTACTGCACAAAATAGCATCTTCATATGCTGGATTCAGTACCGGTGTAATGCTGATATGCTTTCACAAAAACCTAGCTTCACCTTCGAATGATGTCTTCGTGTATAGCTCTGCTTAATGTTACATATACCTTCACACAATTCTTTTTCACATTCCAAACAATTCTGAGTGCCAGTGATCATTAAATCCTGCCGGTGAACTATATACCATTAATTGTGCAATAGTTACTTGCTTGCCAGTGAATCCTACTAGATCTCCAAAGTGCTAGTGTTTTAGTAGGTGTTGACATCAATGACAAAACCATACCAAAATACGAACAGCCCTTAGAACTTTTCTTACCATAGTATAATCTTCTATTTTACCACCCGTACTCTTGATATCTCCAACAACGGTTTTGATTCTTATTGCATGCTGTTGAATGGTCTCACCTTCAACCATCTGCATGTCTTCAAACTTCCCTCTAAGGCTTTCTTCCTTAGCTTGTTTTACATGCTTATCACCACCATAGATATTTTGAAGAGTATCCCATACCTTTTTGGGATTTACCTTATCCTGGACATCAATAAACTCAATGTCAGATAAACTACTAATTAGGGCTTCCATGAATTGCCCATTCTCCTGCATCTCTCTCTTTTGGTCATCGGTGAGAGTACCGGTAGGGGCAACATAGACATTCTCAACATAGCTCCAGTGTTGAGCACCCATGCTTCTGATGTATATCTTCATTTTGTCTTTCCATATACTGAAATTTTCCATGTTAAACTTTGGACCTTCCCTCTTCATCATTAGATTGGGATCTTTACCTCAAGTGGCTAAGCTTATAACACAGATGACCTAGAGGACGCTCTGATACCAATTGATAACTCAATGATAAACAGAATAGTACCAAACCGATACTGAGAGGGGGGGGGTGAATCAGTACAGACAAAAACAGACTCTTAAACCGGTTTGTCAGCAGACATTGTGCATTGACAGACAAACAGGAACACCGGTCCTTAAATAGAGTACAACCGGCAAAACCCAGAATAACTGAGACAAGTATAAACCGGTTGACACCTATCTTCTCATATACTCTTAACACTTCATTTCCATTTCACCCTTATGCATGAACAAGTAATATACCATCAAAGATATACATATAAGCAACTAGATCAATATGATTCACTGCTTGACAGAAAACAACAAAGCATCACATGAAGAAGACATCACACATGCCACACATATTTTTCACGTGGAAACCCAACTGGGAAAAACCATGGTGGGGATGAATACCCACAAGCTTGTTTTTGAACTCTTTAGAAGTCTGCTCTGTTAGGAGCCTTGTCTGGTTAAAGACTGATACAATAGGTTCTGTTAGGAACCGATCCTATTAGGGATCACCCGGTTAAGGGATGGCTAGAATACCTAGTTAAGGGTTAAACCCTGTTAAAGGTTACCTTGTTAGAGGATTTCAAAAACTCAATGGTTTTGAGTCACCCTGTTAAAGGATTTACAGCAAGCCGGTTAAAGCTACCCTGTTAAGGGATTTCTCAACTGTTGAAGTGGTTAGAGATCAACAGGTATTACAATGATATGGTAACAACACTCAATGCCAATGCAGATCCGCTTAAGCTCCTCCTCACCTTCTGCACTTACACTCTGCAGGAATCACTTCTCTCCTTTGGTCTAGCAAGAATCACATATCTCTTCTCTTGGATACACACACACAAATTTTGCCAACAACCTCAGAAAGAATCACAACATCAACCTTATAGGAAAACATATAGGTCGGTAGCATAAACCCTAAACCCTAAAATCTGTTAGGTTAAGGAATTCAAATGATTCAATCCTGACCATTGAGCACATTGCATTAAATGCAGCAGTCTTGATCCAATCTCAAGACATTCTCCATCATCCATTTTCCATCGATTTCATAGCGGCTGATAACCCATCACATGTTATCACTGTTTACAGACTTCGCACATTCCCGAGGTAGATAGGAACAATCTCCTTCATGCAAGATCCTTCATGCGCACAAGGCTTACGTGGCAACATGATCTATTCTTCGTTACCATGCTAACTCATCACACAAAGTCACCGGTTGAGCCACACAGGCTTGAAGTACTTCAACCAGAAACCCTGAAGTTGAGACTACCAACCGGTAGTCATACAATGCTTCCATGTGCTGGTTCTCATAACCATATGCTAGTTCACCTTGAACAAACACACCGCTTCACTTTGGCACAAATGCCGGTTCACAGTGTTATACCGATACTCACATATGCTGGTTCTCACCTCTTCAACATATTGACATCAATGACAACATACAATGTCATTATGTCCTCATACCAGTTTACATAATGCCAACACATAGCAGCAATACGTTGGTCAATTGAATGTTAAGAATAGAGCATACTATTTTATGAGAATGGAGAACCTATTATATGAAAGAATCAAAAGAATTGTGCAACATGTTTTTTAGACTATTCTTAAAACTGAATTTAATTGTGTAGGAGTATGATCCTTTATGACATTTTGACATTAAAAAAAATAGAATTTGAGGCTTTTCATTTCTGTAACTTACACTAAAACACAAGAAGAGAACTAGAGTGAATATAAAATGTACATGCAAATATTAACTAACTCAAAAAATTATTTTCTTCATTGGGAGTCATTACAAACCCCTAATTAATTGAGCTTAATATGCTTCCAAAAAGAAATATTTGTCTTTTGGGATACCATTAACATTTACATCCATCTATCTCTACCTCCCCCCCTCTTTATATTTATCTCTTCCATATCTATCTACCCCTCTCCTCTCTCTCTCTTTATATCCCCCTCCTCTTTCTCTCTTGCTCTTCCCCCCTCTATCTCTCCATCTCTCGTATTGAAAACCTAACATGGACCTATTGGTAATGGATGCATAGTTGATTTTAAGCTATCACTTTCCAATTAATACTTATGTTGCACAAACAACATTATTTGCTAAATAAACTAACAAAAAAATGTTTTTAAAAAAAACACCAAAACTTTCCTTGATTGACCCTCTACATCTCTTTGGTGTACCCATTGCACACCAAGGTGTAGTTGCTATTTATGAGTAAATTAATGTTTAGTTATTTCTCAAATGATAAATGTTCATATATGATGTTGACCATAATTGATTCGACGAAGTAATTGATGAATTAATGGGTGTAGTTGAGTATGTAGGAAAATCCATGGCCAAGGAAAATTTGAAGGTCCCTTAGTAAACCCAAAATTGTGCTTATCCTATGAAGTTGACCCTAGTCCATATGGAGTGACTAAGGTCACGTGCGATGTGAATTTAGTCTTTTGTGATGTGATATTATTTTCTATGTGATGTGGAACTAATGTATGTTCATGTATGAAATTGATGACTTTGTTTTATTTGCATTTAGTAGGTCATATGTTGGAGAGAGTGGCATTCAATTATTTTTTAAATTTATTTTTTGAGTTTATAAAGTGGCTTGAAGTAGACAAATTTATTCTTTTAGTCAATTTTTAAGTCTTGGGTCATGGTGTTACAAGTGCGGTTGTCGTTGCACCAAAAGATCGACCTGTTAATGCCCAATACAACCACTAGACTTATAGAACCCACATGAGGTGGTTAAGCCATGTCACAAACCCAAGTGCTGCATTGCATAACACAAGGAGACCAAGGGTGCACAACTTGCAACAATCCCCTCAGCACAAGCGAGAGTTTTGAACCTATGACCAAGCTCTGATACCACTTGTTATGAGTGTAGTTGTCGTTGCACCAAAAGATCGACCTGTTAATGCCCGATACAACCACTAGAATTATAGAATCCATAGGAAGCGGTTAAGCCATGTCACAAACCCAAGCGCTGTGCTGCACAACACAAGGAGACCAAGGGTGCATACCTTGCAACACATGGGACTAATAGTTAGGGTCAATTTAGAAAGTTAAATTTGATTTAGAACTAATTTTTAACCTCCAAAATTATTATTTTTAATAAGTGATGAATTTTTTAAGGCTATTAAGATGTGATGGATGAGGTGTCATGCCCCATCCCACCCTTAAGTTTGTTATAGATGTTTAGGTGAGGATAATATTTCTATATGGCTCACCCTTTTTGGTAGACACATGGAGGTCCCTCTTAAGAAGGAATCTGCCAAGTGGAGACACTTGGGAGTGTTAGGTCCCGGAGATAAATGAGAGGGGGGGTGAATCAGTTGTCAAATAAATTCAAACCAAAAACAACTTAACCAACTTAATGCTTAATACCGATAAACCAGTTCAATATGTCGGTAGACAGTTTTAACAATTAATTGCTATACCGGTAAGGATTAGTGCATGAAACATAAAGACAAAGTCATCCACAACACATAACACCAATATTTGTACGTGGAAACCCTGTAAGGGGAAAAACCATGGTGGGAAACCTTACCCACAATCAGATGATACTACTACAGATAGTAAGTGTACATAAATGGGGTCTGCACATGCAGAAAGGCCAAGCGCCTAGAGCTCACTGCTCAATCACAAAATGGGAGTCACACTGACTACAGTTGGATGGTTAAATCCAATAAGAGCGTACTACTTAAAATAACATCTTCATATGCTGGATTCAGTACCAGTGTAGTTCTGATTGTCTTCACAAAAACCCTCCTTCAATCTTCAAATGATGTTTGCGTGTATAGCTCTGCTTATTCTCGCATATACCTTCACACAATCCTTTTTCGTATTCCACATTTGATCTTACAAATAAGATCTTACATTTATACCATAACCTAAGACCAATTTTAGTAGGTCGGCTCTATAATATATTACAATAAAAACATTTTACAAACAATACAATATCTGATGCAATAACCGATTCAACATGTTGGCTTAATGCATTTACAAAAATAATTAATCATCTCCATAGCGTGCCATGCTGATCTAGAAAATATAAACCTGCCGGTGTAACCCTGGACCTATTTGCTAGTAACAAAAAATATGCAAATGCTAATGTACCAATAAACAAAACTCCAGGACAAGGTGTCCACATTATGTTTTTGACATAACCAAGTGTTTTCCATATCATTCCAAGTGTCGGTGATCATTATATCTTGCCGGTGTACCAGATATCGGTGACTGTGCATACGTCACTTGCTTGCCGGTGAATGTTGCTGGTTCTCCAAAGTGCCAGAGTTGATGTGTTTAGTAGGTGTTGACATCAATGAAAAAACCATACCAAAATACCAACAGGGAGGATACCAAAGAGGGCTAGGTGGTATTAATTTGTGGGTTCTAGGATTGGTTCAAGATCTGATATGGACGTGACAAGTGTCACCTCCACATTAAAATATGGGAAGATATGGTTTTCATATTTATTCATTTCCTTTGTTTTGGAGAGGACTTTCTGGATTCAATTTTTTTTTAACCTTGTTTGAAAATGAAGCAAGAAAGGGAAAAATGATTGCAAAATATAAGGAATAAAGTGAAGGGAATCATAGGATGAGGCATGTGGAAGATAGCATCTTCAACTCTCCATCAACCTTATTGGGTTCTTAGAGAGGTAGGCTCTCCATTTCTTCAAAAGGATTATTTTATTATCTTCTTGTTACTGAATTTATGTCTTCAATGGATCAACCATTACCTTATTGGTCGAATGCTTGTGAAATTGTGAATGGTATGCTAAAAGGTAAGTTTGAAGGAACACAATGGACCACTGAGAGGGGGGTGAATTAGTGCTAATAAAAAACTTTAACTTATAAAAATGATTTAAATTCTAATAACATAAATCAATAAGCTATGAGCAAAGATATTAAACTAATCAACACACACACACATAAGAGGCAAACCCATAACACAAGATATACGAGGAAAACCCACAATGGGGAAAAACCTTGGAGAGAAATGCCATTGGAGTCTACTAATCCAACCCATCCTCACTAGTAAATCACCGATTACAAAGCTTAGGGCACCAAAACAAGGAGATCAATCCATGAAGCTTTATGGGAACCAACCCAAAGGAGCACCAAACCCTAGCTTTGTGGGAACCAACCCAAAGGAGCAACAATCCCTCTATCTGAGCACCAACTCAGATGATTATAATAAGTATAATATTTAATACAAATAAGCACCTTGTTACAAATGAAGTTTTGTAACTCACAACTTGCACTCTGCACCTGAGATTGACTCTTCTCTTCTCTTCTCTCAATATTTGTTCTCTGCTCTATGATATCTATTGTCAATCCTTTCTCTTAGCTTTCCTCTTATCTTTTATCTCTTCTTTGTTTAGTCCTCTTTCTCTACCTCTCACAATGTATATAACCCACTGTGTTATCTACCTCAGCTCTGCACTCTCTGGTTGTTGATCTCTGCTCTTCACAATTGCAATCTTCTATCTTTGCATTTTCTTTCTGCTCCACCTTATCTCCTCTTCATTTTATGATTATTTTGTATGCAATATCTTTCACAATGTTATATCTGCACTGACATCATGTTATACGCACCTACATAAAATTCCTTTATGCACCCTCTTCTATTCTCTCTATTCTGCAACCTCTGTCTTTAAAGAACTCTTCTCCTCTTTACTAGCTACTTCTTTCTATACCTCCCTCTCTAGTCTGTATACACACTTCACTTTGTTTTTCTTCAACAACTCTCTCCCTTTTTTGAATACACTACTCTATTTTTTATTAACACCCTCTTATCTGTCTTTGCCAACTCATATACATCTTCTACCACTGTTAAAACTCATCACCTATCCTTTGTACACGGTCAACTCTATACCTATAGGATTTCCCTCCAAGCATGGATTCAAAATCTGATCTCCTCGGCCTATAAGAGATCATGTTTTCATATTGATCAGATTCTCTGTACACCACTCAGACAAATAATCATCATTCATAAATGCATCCACTTGGTATCCTTCTGTATTCAAATTATTCTTCTGATATTAGATTACTATACTTAGTAATTCTTCAGTCTAGTATATTTCCTTGAGCCTCACAACTACCTGCAACATAGCCATCATCAAATGTTGCTTCGTTCTTTACTGTCTAATGTGTACTCTGATTACTAACTTTAGTAATCTTTATCTGTTTGATGAGATCCGATATCTTCTCATAGATCACCTCGAGCCACACACCAGTTAGCAATAGGATCACCATTAACGTGTTCTTCACACATTCTCGACCTACCCTGGAAAGATTGACAACAACCTCCTTTACATGCACTACCTAAGTAGTCACCGACTTTAGCATATATGATTCATCCTTCGACCACTTAGAAGCCACTCGTCTCTATTTTTTGGTGTCCAAATCACCTATTCAAACTTGGTCAACTACCAAATGGATCATCTTTCCTATTGGCAAGCAAACATGTCATCAAACTCTTCTCATTGGATGTCTAGACTGCACAGTCAACTTTGATCAACTGCAATCAACCTGCCACATGGACCTCTATGTCTATCGAGCTGCCAACATGTCTATTGAAACACCTCTAATAACCACAATAAAATTAAACTCTATCGCTATGGGATGGCGGGATGCACACAATCATCCATTTATCATATCTCGTAGGGTCCTCTTTCCATCCTTCAACATACTACAAAATAGCGGGATGCTTGTCCCTTCTCAACCTTTCTTTCCCTTCATTATCCTGCACCTATTGGCATTCTACACTCTTATGAGAATATTTGGTGTTGTCAGTCATGGCAACCAACTGGAAACCTTTTGGTACTCATCTGATAAGCCACCAACAGTTACCGACACTAGCATAGACATCTACATACACCGACAAGCACTTCACCGACAACGACAACAATGCATACCGACACCCCAGCCGACAGGGAATAAACTTTTGTTTATTGTGTTTAAATTTAATTATCTTTTGTAAAGCCGATATGGCATATTGTAAAAGACTCATATATATGTATGAGATCTTATAGGTCATTACATAGTGAAGTAAGAGATAGAGGATGATATTGTGATATAGTTGACAGCGAACATTTTGGTTATAGAATGAGCTTAAACCGGTACTGAACTTGGCATAGTTGATGCTCATTTGAAGCTGTACATTATATTGGATTTCATAATCTACTTTTGTAGTCAGTGTGACTCTTATTGAGCAGTGAGCTCTAGGCAGTTGGCCTTCCTACATGTGCAGGCCCCTCATTGTAAGTAACATTTATTCATTGGCTAGTGAGTGAATATTGTGGGTCAAAAATCCCACCGAGGTTTTTTCCACACCGGGTTTCCTCGTTAAACATCTTGTGTTATGGTGTGTTTTCTATGTTGTCTTTATTGTTCCTGTTTACTGCATTAATTATTATTTACCGGTACACAATTTTGGGATGCAAATTTCTTAATAAGTTTAATATTCTGCAAACCAGTTAGATACTGATTCACCCCCCTCTCAGTATCTTTGGGACTTTCATTAATCCTAACAACGCCATCATCTACGAGCCCATCTTACCCATTCGGGGGAAGCATCTTCATTTACCTCTTCTGACATCCTTCTATCTTGCACTACTATCATTTCTTGTTTTTCATCGTCGTAGGGTAAGGGTGATGTCATTATTTTTGCTTTTGAGTTATCCTGCATCTCCCTTTTCAGACTACAATCAACTAAGCGGGGTGTTGTTTCTCAAATCAATAGATCCCCAAACCCTAAGGATTTATCCATGTTCCTATCAATAGGTTCAAGGATGGACTTGGCCAATGAACAAGATTCAGTCACTAGGACTGCAATCTTTTGCACTTTTGGCTCTACAAGACCAAGGCGGGTAGACCTTAACAATGCCTAATGATTTTCAAACCTACTCATGGGTTGACACTATTATATAAAGCACATATCTCAATGAAAATATACCAAGGAAAGGAAGATAAACCTTTAGCTTTGGCTACAACCTTGGTTTATACCTTATATGCTTGCATTGAGATTGGCTATCTAAGCTAAAACTACTCCTATTGTAGAAATATAAAAGGTGAAATAAGAATGCAAGAGATAACAAGAGATATAAAAGGTGAAATAAGAATGTTTCTGAGATCTTAACTTGATCAATGCCTGTCTAGGGTAAAAAAAGTCCAATCCACAAAATATCAACACTTAGAATGAAACATATTCATTAAGCACATAAACACAATATGACTTACACAATTTATTTTCAAAACCACAACAAAATGACCAATATTTTCTATCAAACACATATTGTAGTAGTTCAGAAAATAGAATTTAACTCTTTCTTTGAAAGAGACCCACATTCAACTACACATTCCTATTGGAGGAAGGCAAACTCATATATCATTGACATAAAATTCCATACAACACATGGACAAAAAATATAATGCAGTAAAAAAATTGTCTTCATTTCATTGATCATCAAAATATCAATTTAAATTTCATGTGGAGATCTGTAAGAAGGAAATGTTCACCCTTCTTTGTATTGATCTTGGACTATTACATACTACTTCAATGAATTTTCAGAATCAGAACCTCATCACAATGGATGTGAATTCCCTTTTATAGCACCAAGAGAGCAAAACAAGCTTCAGGTTGATTGTGACACTTGTCAAAACCCTAACTACTACATTTACAAAACATGTCAAATAGCTCAAAATCTTTTACGTAGAGATCTTCAAAACTCATTTATTTCAGCTATCTTCAAGGATGTCAAGTGGAGCCTGGAGCCCCACCTTTGATGAAATCTATTAGCTCTGCACCTCAAAGCTGGATCTAATGCACCTTCATTAGTAGGAAGTGGTTGGGCATTTATATCATCTCACTAAAAATACCAACCTGCAGGGGAAAAATAAAAAGGAGGATACCAAAAAGATATACAATCCCACCTACTCCTCTTCCTCAGGAACGTCTTCCTCCAGGGAGCAATATTTTTTATGCCTTTTGTCAACATCATTTGTTGGCCAAGAAAAATATTTCAGGCCCTATAATTTATTCATTACCTCTCTCACCCTTGGAGAGGGCATGGTTGTAGTCTCCAATGAAAATTTATGGTAAAGAGAATCTGAATAATTTTTTTTATCAATAATCAAGTGGTAGACATTCTCTTGGTTAGGCTCACTAGCTAATGCATCCAAGATCTTATTAACAACAGCTATAAAATTCTCTCTCCATTTGGCGAGATCTTTCCTATGTCCTTCATCTATCAAAATCGAGGGAATGTCCCATTTTTGTAGGCCTCTGAATGATCCGATCTTCTTTGTCAGATCCTTCTTCTCTTCCTCCACACATGAGAGTTATTAAATCAATAACTTGAAATTCTTCCACGTGGTCCCCATAATTCAGGGTGCCTTGGGGTCATTCTTTATTGCTAAAATAATTTATTTTAATTGCCGACCCTTAGGAAACCAAGTATTTCTGATTAGCTGAAAAAATGAAAGAATATCATCAATCTTGTCACATAATTGTGACACCAAATAATAAGAGGCGTAGACCTCATCCAAATGGCCTAGGACCCTGTCTAAAATCTGCAATATTGTAGATTTCCTTATGTCTAAATATTTTATTTCAGCCTCTTCCTTTGTCTTTTGCAATTCTTCTTTCATCTTCTCAAGCTCTTTGGGCTTGGGACCCACTGCAGATGTTGAGTCACATATTGCCAAGTCATTTTTTAGTTTTACATTTTCAACGAAGAGCCTTCTATGATCAACATTCAAACCCACATGTAAGGCTTTGAGCTTCTCATACTTCTTTTCTTACTCTTCTGCAACCAAGTTGGCAAAATGTGCAATGTGCATTGACACAGTGGTTTCCTTAGATGCAGTTGTATTAGAAAGGGTTCTCAGCACTACATCACTTGTCTTATGCTCCATCCCCTACAATACTACAAGCTTGTCTATTCTGGGAGCCTTAGACCACATAGAAAAGGGATTTATACTTGGGTTTACTCCAGACCCATGCTCTCCAAATTCTTGTGCATATATGGGGTCCTCCTACCTCATTACTTGATCGAGCACAAAAAAATTCTCAAGGTCCCATTTTGGTACCAAGAGAATTCCACTCTTCTTAATTAACTCCCTTCCTTCCTCAGGAGTGCACTTGATGCTATTCTTATTAAAAAAAAATTCTTCTTCAGACAAATCCTTAAGCTTTTCCCTTAACCAAAAAGATTTAAATTCATCAGAATTAACAAAATTATCGTCGGACAAGAAATTTATAGAGTCAATTACCCTCTCATAAGTGAATTCATCTTTAGGGATCACACTTGGGATGATTTCCCTATCCAAATCAACTAATACCTCTAAAGCTTCATCTTCTCTGAAGTTATTATGAGGAGGGGAAGGTGGTGGCACACTAGTATCAATCTCTTCTATTGTAATGTCAGCAAAGTCAGAGATCTTTGATTTTCCCTTTTCCACCTTCCTTATTATCTTGGGATCTAATTGTCTTGCTGCCTGAGTCTCTTACTAAGAAGTACCTTGAGAGGATTCACCTGTCAAAAATTACTTCCCCTTATACCTTACTAAGGGATCAAATGGAGGCCTTTCTTCCTCCACCCTACCAGGTTGTTTGGCCTACCTCTGGGCCAACTCATCTTCAATCAATTTATCAAAACTTATGACCTTAAAAGACATCCTAGCAAAGCCATTAAGGATGTTGGTATAAAATCTCTAGAATTTAGGGTCCTCTTCTTTCCTCTCCCTCTCTAACCTACTCAAGTAATTCCATTTTCTTCTCCTTTGTAGGGCCTCTGAGGGGTATGCATTCCTAATCCGATCTTCTCTTTCATCAAAATGATGGGTGAAACCCCTCACCCTCAATTTATTTTTTCTAACATCGTTTATATAGCTCTCAGGGTCATAATGCCTTGCTTGACCCACTTTGAGTTTGTAATTTTTCATGGGGGCTAGTATGACTCCATTAAGTGAAATTTTTCATGGGGGCTAGTATGACTGCAAATAAAAACAAAGCTATATATTACACATGGGAAATAGAGCAACTGTAGGTTATTTTTTTCATCTTGTGAAACATTTTCACCCGAGGCATGTATATTTTTTATATATTATAATATTACTCACAGGAGTGCAAGAAAATGACAAAGGGAATACATTGGTCACTTCAGCAAGGCAAATGTTTTTCATCAAATGAGGAGTCTTCCAAGGGAAAGAAACAAAACATGAGATATTTTCAGTTAAATAAAAAGGGAAAAGTGCATTTATGATTATTGAGAAATAAAAATGTTCTTCCAAGTGTATAGATGAAAGAGAAAGGACATGTGTCACTTGTATATTAGATTTAATAAGAAGATGTGGCAAATATCAGCTGAATCTGGAGTAGTTTTGGAAGCTTCTGCTCCTTCCATATTTTCTCCTTTCTTTTTCTTTGTAGCAGTTTTGAAAATTTTCACTCTCAAGCATGTAAATAGGGCAATGTTAAGTTTTAAGTTGCAGACAAGATGTGTTAATATAATAATTTTATTTTATGAATAGGTGAATCAATGTTATTGCCATGGAACTATCTCCAAAATTGTATACTTTTGGTTATATGAATTGAATACCTTAAGGAGGTTTTTGATTTAGCTTTACAGGTCTTTTGTAAATGTATTGTTTGCTCACTGATCTCTTTCAAGGGAAGAGTTAAATCTGTTTGTTCAAATAGTTATGACCTCAAGTTTTGTATTCAAATCCATACAAATTCATAATATCAAGGGTATTTGAAATCATCTTCATGGTGTTTTCTGTGATAGTTATGTTTATTCATGGGTCTTTTCGAAGGGAAGAGTTAAAACTTTGATTAAATATTTGTGGTTTTCGGTGCACAAATTGGTTTCATGCACAAATTGAGTTCCACTTGTTTATATTATCTCTACTATGGTTTCATTGTTTACTATGTGACTTAGGATCAAGCACTGGTCTATTGAAGGCTTGATGTTTTTCTAGGAACAAATCAAATTATCAAAATCCTTCTATACCCTCTTTTTGTTAGGTATATATTTTAAATTATATTTGCTCTCAAGGATGAGTAGGTGATATTGAATCAGAATTAAGTCGATTCGAGATTTAAATCAAATGTATTTTGATTAAATATAATACTCTACTGAAATATATAAGAATCCAAGAGTAGTACCAAGGTCTACCTGTCTAGGTCCTGCAAAGCTTGAAGTGAAAGGAAAATTGTTTATTTCTTGTTAGTTGGCCAAGTCCGGTGTTAGGATTGAGCATAAAGAGGATTGAGCATAAAGTTTGGCTATCTTTTAGATCTTAGCATTTTGTTTATTTGCAACACCAACAAATTATCAATCTTCAGTGGATGTATTAACCTTCCAAGATCAAAATATTGCATGAGTGATAACACTTTTAGAGTATGATGGGCAAATGAGAAAGGGAATGGGTATGATGATGAACAATTTGGCCTATTTGTGAATTCTTTGTATCAACTCATATATGACTTTAATCATTGTTCCTAAAGAAAACTCTCTAGCAAGTTGATATCAATCGAGAGAATTGTCTTTTATGTAGCTTGTTTCTTCCTCGTGGGAGGTATATTTAAAGTGAGATCTAAGCCAAGTACAATGCATCAAAATGACTGATCTCATCCAGGTAGAATGTTTTTACTTATAAAGTAGAATATTGAGATGAAATATTTCACCAAAAAGGGAATACATTTTCATAGGAAATATTCAATAAAGTTACAATGTTAAGGTAAAACACGTTTTACCTGGAAGTGAAAAGACTAAATGGTGATGCACTAAAATATGGTGAGGCGAGTCTATATTCATGAGAATATATTTGTGTGAGTAAAGAATATAGATTTTTGAAAAGAGTAATGCAACAAACAAAATACTTGTCCTCCCCATGGGCATTGCACCTCCTGATCCTTTTTGGAGCTCACTAGTGGATAAATTTCATAAAAAACTAGCTGGTTGGAAAGGAGCCCTTTTAAGTCAGGCTGGAAAGCTTCAACTTCTAAAAGTTTCTCTTCAAAGTATACCGATTTATGTGCTAAGTCTTTTCAGAATTCTAGTTAAGTATGTTGACGCAATTGAGAAAATTCAAAGAAAATTCCTATGGTCAGGGGTTGAAGGAAAGAAAAGAATGTCTCTGGTGGCCTGGGATCAGGTTTACAGACTGAAAAGTAAAGGAGGCCTGGGCCTGAGAAGAATCCAAACCTTAAATGAAGCTCTCCTATCCAAACAGGTCTGGAGAATGTTCCATTCAGACACTGAATGGTGTAAAATCTGGCAAAGTAAGTACTCTCTTCTGTCCTCCTCTCTTTCTTCTTTTATCAATTCGGAAATCAGTATTAATGGGTCCCATATATGGAATCATGCCTCTAAGTGTAAAGAAAGCATTGCTAAAGGAGTAATTTGGAAAGTAGGAAATGGTAGGAAAGTTAAATTCTAGGAAGACCCCTGGCTTTTTGATAAACCCTTGACTGAAATCCTTGAATGGGCCCCTCATGCTCCCTACTGTATTAGAATTTTTGGTCCTTTAGTTGCAGAGTATTGGTCTGGCAATAAATGGTAGAACATTGAAAGTGTCCACCCTAGCCTTACTAAGCTCAAGATCCATCTGTCTTCGGTCTGGTTGAATAAAGAGGAAGACTCCCTTATTTGGAAACATGAACCCAAAGGTATTATAACTATTTCTTCAATGTATGGTGTCCTTTCTTCCACCCCTCCTGTTAATCCTTTATGGTCTAAAGCCTAGATTAAGGGTCTGACCCCCAAAATCAACTTTTTCTATTGGACCATCCTTCAAAATAAGATCTTGACCCTAGACAACCTCAAGGGCAGAGGTTTTGCCTTCCCTAATAGATGTGAATTGTGTCTTCAGGAGGAAGAGTCTATGGACCACCTGGCCATCCACTATTCCTATTCTACCTTAGTCTGGGAAAGATTTCTTAAAAGTTTTAGCATTGATTGGTTGTTTCCTAACACTTTTAGTGAACTATTCTCCTCTTGGAATTTTCATTGGACTAACTCCTTTTTGAGATCTCTATGGAAGCTATCACTTCCTCACATCCTGTGGGGATTATGGAAAGAAAGAAATAATTGTATCTTTAGGGATATATCCCTCAATCGGGATATTGTGTTCCAGAAAATACAATGGGCGATTGTGGAGAATATTGGGATCATTGAGGGTCCCTGTTTATCGACCAACCCCTTGGAATCCAACATTTTAAGCTCTTGAAATTTTAAGATTGCTGGCAGTTCTAACCCCAATCAAAATAAAAGACTTGAAGCTAGGTGGCAAACCCCCCCTCATGGCTAGTTCAAAGTCAATTTTAATGGTGCTGCAAAAGGTAACCTGGGCCCTGCGGGTTGTGGAGCTATTCTTAGAGATGATAAAGGTATTTGCAAGGAAATGGTTGCTATCCCAATAGGGAGCCAAACAAACCATAAAGAAGAAGTAATGGCAACTCTCCAAGGTATTCTCCTTGCTAAAAAATGGAATTTCCCCTACATATGGATTGAAGGGATTCAAACAATATCATCAAATGTCTCAAGGGGACCTCTAAGCCCTTATGGTCTATCAACAATATCATAAAAGCTGCTAGAAACCTTATCAACACTTTTGAAAAAAGTTACATATCCCATATCTACCGTGAAACCAATGGGTCTACTGCCTGGGTAGCCAACGCGACAGTTAATAAAGATGAAATGATTACATGGACAGGAGAACAAGGACTCCTTGAGAATGTCAGACTAATCATTTTTAAGGACTGATATAGAAGCACTCGAAAGATTTTTGATGGATAGAATAATAATGAAAAGGATTAAATGGAGTAATTTGAGTTATTATAATAATGACAGCCTCATTTATTATAATACTTATTCTATCACTTCCCACGCTTTCTGGGTTAAATTGATAGCTCTGATAAGCTTTTTGGCTAAAAGTCTTTGCAAGTTTCAAAATTCAGCTCTGAACAACGAAAATATGGGTGGAAACAGATGGTGATACGAACCTAGCAGCTGCAAGGAATGGAAACAGAAGGAGGCAGTCTAGAGCATTTTGCAGAAGAGTGGTTTTTCAAAATTCATG
The DNA here is from genome assembly GCF_030272615.1 of Cryptomeria japonica. Taxonomy (NCBI): domain Eukaryota; kingdom Viridiplantae; phylum Streptophyta; class Pinopsida; order Cupressales; family Cupressaceae; genus Cryptomeria; species Cryptomeria japonica. The sequence continues at coordinate 443,435,446 of NC_081408.1, forward strand.
GAGAGACTCCACGAACGGGATGGCATGGTTACCAGTTTTTTTTGCAAAAACTGGAGAAAAGGTATGTTGAAAATGGGAGACCAGTCTGTTGTAATTGATGAAGACCTTATTGCCTAAGCCACAGGCCTCAGAAGGGCAGGATGCAACTTCTATAGAGATAGAAAAGTCAGTAAGGAGGCCATTGATAGATATCCAGAAACCGAAAAGGAGAAAAAATGCCTGGTGAAGTTAAGTAAAACTTACTATCCCCCTAGGGCTTTTGTTAAACCATGGCGGGAGGTACTCTTTGTTTTAATGCGCTGCATTATGTTGGCATATGTGCAGAGTATGTTGACATGATGATATTGTATGTTGTCATTGATGTCAATATGATGAAGAGTGAACCGGTATATTGAAGTAAGCACTTACAAGAGAACCGGTATATGTGAAAAAGTGAAGCGGTTTGGCTGTCCAAGTGAACCGGTATGTTGAAATGTGAACCGGTATATGTGAAAAAGTGAAGCGGTATGGCTGTCCAAGTGAACCAATATGTTGAAATGTGAACCGGTATATGTGAAAAAGTGAAGCGGTATGTTTGTCCAAGTGAACCGGTATGTTGGAATGTGAACCGGTATATGGAATGTTTTGTATCAAAGTTTCATATGGTATGACTACCAGTTGGTAGTCTTAGCTTCAGAGTTTCCGGTTGAAGTGTTCTATGCCTATGTGATTCAACTGATGACATTGTGTGATGTGTTAGCATTGTAATGAAGAATAGATTGTGTTGCCATGTTAGGCTTGTGTGCATGAAGGATCTTGCATGAAGGAGATTGATCCTATCTACCTCAGGAATGTGCAAAGTCTTTGTAAATAGTGGAGAACGCGTGATGGGTTATCAACCTCCAAGAAGCGGCGAAGAACGAACGATGGAGAACATCTTGAGATCTATTCAAGACTATTGTAATCAATGCAATATGATCAACGGTTAGGATTGAACTGACTGAATTGCCTAACCTAAATGTTTAGGGTTTAGGGTTTATGCTATCGACCTATCTGTTTCCTATAAGGTCGATGTTGTTTTTCATGTTGAGGTTGTTGGAAAATGTTGTGTGTGTATCTAAGTGCAAAGATACATGATTCTTGCTAGACCAGATATGAGAATAGATACCTATAGAGTGTGAGTGTAGAAGGAAGGAAATGTAGCGGATGTGCATTGGCATTGAGTGCTATTACCAGATCATTGTAATACCTGTTGACCTCTAACCACTTCAATAGTTGGAAAATCCCTTAACAGGGTATCTTTAACCGACTTGCTGTAAAATCCTTTAACAGGGTGACTCAAAATCATTGAGTTCTAAAAATCCTCTAACAAGGTAACCTTTAATAGGGTTTAACCCTTAACCGGGTATTTTAGCCATCCCTTAACCGGGTGATCCCTAGCAGGATCGGTTCCTAACAGAACCTTTTGTAAAGTCTTTAATCGGACTAGGCTCCTAACAGAGCAGACTTCAAAAGGGTTCGAAGAACAGCTTGTGGGTATTCATCCCCACCATGGTTTTTCCTAGTTGGGTTTCCACGTGAAAATATGGGTGTTATGTGTGATGCTTTGTTATTCTCTATTAAGCGGTAAAGCATATTGAATCAGTAAGTCTTTACATTTCTGTTATAGTATTACCAGTGTATGCATATGGGTGAAGTGGAAATAAGATGTTAGATTGTGTGGAAAGCTGAGTTACCGATTTATATCTTTCACTGTGCTTAACCAGTAGTAATTTGGTTTAGACCACTGTTATTCCTTGCCAGTCAAAGTGCAGAGTTCTCAATCAAACCGGTTCAAGGAAAAGTGTTTTTACTAGTAATGATTCACCCCCGGCTCTCAGTACCAGTTTGATACTAACTGTTCATCATTGATTCATCACATTACATTAGATGGTAGGTTTACTAAAGTTTACGGCTACCATTTTGTTTTGCTGAATCATTTTAGGCATGATGAGAAGGTTGATTTTCCTTATTTTCTGTTATGCTCGATGAATGCCACTATTAAGGCCTACAAAGAGAACCCTATGGGGGACACTACCATGCATCAATGCTTAATGGTCCTTATTTATGACCATCTCAAGGCCAATAAAATAGCCCGCCCACAACCCTCTATAGAATATGAGGAGGATGTGTCTAACTCTGTCTTTTCAGTGGATGAGGATTCTGATAGTGACCCATCGAGTGATTCTGAGGAGAGCTTGGATGTTTCAGATTTTGAAATTGGTAAGAAGAGGAAATATATGAAAACAACACCTTCTTCCTCAAAGGGTAAAAAACCTAAAGGCAGAATCCTCTAGATTAGCTCTTCCTCGGAGGAGGAGGTCTCTGAAGACTCAGAGAAGGAGAAACATCAGAGTTCTCTGAAAAAGAAAACTAAAGTTTACGCTCATACTAGAAACAAGCATAAGAGGAAGGAGGAGAATGTGAAGGAGCTGGAGGTTTATAAGCAGGAAAGGACTTCAAAAGCCAAATAGAACTTGGAGCAGGTGACCACTGGCGAGGCTCTTAGGGTTGAAGACACAGCTACTGATTGTGACACTCCAAAAAAGGAATAAAGTTGTGGATGACAACAAAAAGCTCAGCCATAGAATTCAGATTCTAGAAACTATCAACACTGGGGAAGGGAAGACTATGGCTGATTACATTAAGGACCTGAAAAATACCATTGCAAAAGCTAAAAACATAAGAGACTCCTTCAACCCCAGATTTGAGAAAATAGAGAAAGACCTGCTGGAAAGGAAAACTCTTGCTGACGCTAATGATCAAACTATTTTGGACACTGCTAGTAAAGTCAACAAAATTGAGGATTGCCTCAAGAATACTGTAGAACAGAGTTTAAGCAACCTGAAGATTTCTGCTAGCAACACTAATACTCTCATCAGCAAATTGGACGAGGAGAAGGAGACCCTGGATATTGACCCTGACACTGAAGGCACATGAGACGCTCAAGGACCCAGAACTAGAACCAGAGGAAAAAAGAAAGAAAAGAAACCTAACAAGGATTTGGATAATCTCAAAGATGTTGGGGCCACCTATGACCAGTTGGTGAAAAAGGCGAAGGACCTTTTGAAGACTATAGCTGTGGAGTGCTTTCTGAGTTTCTATGTTGTTTCTATCTTTAGCTGTCTTTTTGGTTTGCTGGCTTTTTTGCCAGTCGTTTTGTAAGCGTTTTATAAGCTCTAGACTTTTAGACGTCTTATCTTAATCTCCTATGTTAAAGGTTTCAGGTCCTGAAAACCTATTTTTCTAAATTAATCAGAACAAACAAAATACTTGTCATAATGAAAACATTTCCATGTCAAGGCCAAGATGCAAGAGAGACAAATTTTCTATTATCTATAAATGGCAAGTGAAATATCTTTATATAAAGGGTGAGGAGAAACAAAAAAGTTTCTCTTTATCAAATGAGGATAATTTTCATAGGAAATGCAAAGGGCTAAGAATGTGTATATGAAGACAAAGTTATGTGTTGCACATAAAAGAGAGGCAAATGAAGAAAATGACAAATTTTTTTGACTGAGACAAATGAAAGGAAGTGGGAGAATGCTGTAACTTTTCAGATTGATAGGTGTCACAAGTAGATTCAATTTGCAGGTGAAAGAATTTGGATCAAAGGAAGGTTGCAGAGAGAAAAAGAGGTGGATTCAAATTTGAAAATCAACAACAGAGATGAATGCCATGTGTCACTTTTAGATTCATTTTAGGGCTTCACTCCTTTTTATTCTTCTTCTCTCTTTATTTTAAGGGGTTCTAATGTAATTTTTTGGAAGCGAGGATTCCATGTATAGGTCCAGAATTAGAGTATGTAGGATGAGATTTTAGTTTGTGAGTGTTTTACTATGTTAAATAGTTCTTTACCAGAGTGTAGAAATGTTATGTGTTTTGTGCAGCTGTCTCCTACATGTATAAACACTATTTTATGGAATAAATGATCAAGGATATTTTGTGTTGTCTCTACAAATGTTTAGTAGTTCTTTTCTTGTTTTCTGCTTCTCTTTAAGGAAGAGATTAAACTACTTTTAACAAGTCAAAGAAATTGTGTTGTGTATGTGAAGGATTAACAAGAATGGCTATAACAAAACTAGAATAGAGTATATTAATGTAGTAAATTAATATAATAAACTCACTGGTTTAGGTTTAAATCTATTTGGGTAGAACACTTGCTTGTTTTAGGTTGACTCCGCTGCCCTATGGAAGGCACTAGTTATGGGATTTTATGCCCATTTTTTCAGAATCACTTCAAAATCTTAAATTTTCTTTTAATTTTTGTTATAGGAGTTATTTTTAGAGTAGGAGATATTCCCAAATGCTAAGTGACTACTAACATACCAAGATTTCAGCTAGATTCAATATTTGTAGACCTTCCTTGGTATAATTTCATTGGGAAATATCTGTTGTAATTTACAATGTCAAAGCATAGAATGAAGTAGATCATTTAGGATTAGGTAAGGGAGACCCACCTTGGTTTGGCAGAGCCAAAAGTGCAAGAGATTTTAGTCTTCCGACTGAATCTTATTCGTTGGCCAAATCCAACCTTTAACATGAGAATAAAAAAGTGGCTATTTTTTAGGGTTTGGGGAATCTATATATCTGGGAACCAAGAGGTTGGAGACTCTGCTAGGGAGAAGTTGAATAATTTTTTGTCAAATCATACCCAAGAGTTTAAATAGTGTTGTGAGTTTATCAGAAGCATAAGAAATATGTCGAGGGACAACGAGAAGAGATATTATATGTAGTAAAAGGTTATCCCCTCCTCCCCTTCCAGCTTAGATTAGGATTTAAATGGTGTCATGAAATTGAGGGGAAAAGGGAGCAAAGGGGTTAAAGGGGTAGTCTTCCTATTGTTAGGTCCCAGAGACAACAGAGAGGGGGGGGTGAATCAGTTGTCTAATAAATTCAAACCAAAAACAACTTAACCAACCTTAATGCTTAATACTGGTAAACCAAACTTTATACCGGTAGATAATTTATCAGTTAATTGCAATACCGGTAAAGATTAATGCATGAAACAAAAAGACAATAACATCCAAAACACACAACACCAATATTTGTACGTGGAAAACCTGTAAGGGGAAAAACCACGATGGGAAACCTTACCCACAATCAGATGATACTACTACAGATAGTATGTGTATACAAATGAGGTTTGCACATACAGAAAGGCCAAGCGCCTAGAGCTCACTGCTCAAACACAAATAGGAGTCACATTGACTACAATTGGATGGTTAAATCCAATAATGATGTACTGCTCAAAATAACATCTTCATATGCTGGATTCAGTACCAGTGTAGTTCTGATATGCCTTCACAAAAACCTTGCTTCACCTTCAAATAATGTTTGCGTGTATAGCTCTCCTTAATCTCGCATATACCTTCTTATAATTCCTTTTCCCAATCACATATCGATCTTACAAATAAGATCTTACATATATACCATAACCTAAGACCAATTTTAGTAGGTCGGCTCTAAGAGATATTACAATAAAATCAATTACATGTAAATCAATAACCGATGCAATATCCAATTCAACATGTTGGCTTAATGCATTTACAATAACAAAAAAATCATCTCTAAAGCATGTCGTGCTGATCTGGAATAGATAAGCCTGCCAGTGCTTATTTTGGACCTATTTGTAGGTAACAACAAATATGCAAATACGAATATGCCAATGAACAAATCTCCAAGACAAAGTGTCCAAACGATGCCTTCAACATAACCAAGTGTTTTCCATGTCATTCCAAGTGCCGGTGAACAATATATCCTGCCGATGTACCAGATACCGGTGACTGTGCATAAGTCACTTGCTTGCCGGTGAACATTGCCAATTCTCCAAAGTGCCAGAGTTGATAAGTGTTAAAGGTGTTGACATCAATGAAAAAACCATATCAACATAACCAAAATACCAACAATCTCCCCCTTTGGCATTGATGGCAACACAAGATGGAAAAACCATCAAAGTGCCAAAACAGAAATACCAAATACTAAAAACCAACAATCTCCCAAAAGAGATCATAACCAGAAACCAAAATTCAAATACAGAGAGTAATCAATTTCTCCCAAAGTAACAATCTCTCCCCCTGAGAGTAACATGTGTTTTCCTTGTGTTTTTCCATATCAATCTCTCCCCCTTTGACATCAAATGCCAAAGCCAACACAAAAGCCAGGTTCAAATACAAAATACCAACCAATTCAGTATACCAACTACTCCCCCTGAGAAGTAGCTCTCCTCATCAAAGGCGGAGTAAAAGATTTCTCTATTAATTTCTGTCGGTTGATGACAAACATCAACTGTCTAAGTCTCTATCGGTGGAGGTATGATCCCAAGCTGATCTCTAAGATATTCAAAAGTCTCCTTAGGCAAAGGCTTAGTGAAAATATCTCCAATCTGCTCTTTAGTATTCACATAAACCAGTTTTACTTCTTTTGCTTCAACATTCTCTTTCAAAAAATTCAGTTTGACAGAAACATGTTTAGTTTTAGAATGTAGTACCGGATTCTTAGATATATCAATTGCTGCAGTGTTATCACAATAGATAGTTATAGGTTCCTTGCATTTTACCTTTATGTCCTTCAACATTTGCTTAAGCCATAATACCTGTGTACAGTTAGTTGCTGTTGCAACATATTTTGATTATGTTGTTGATAAAGATGTCAAACTTTATTTCTTATTCAACCAATAAATTAATTTGCTTCCAAGAAAAAATGCTCCGCCGGTGGTGCTTTTTCTATCATCCATATCTCATGCCCAATTTGCCTCTGTGTATGCACATAATTCCAACTTTTCATCTCTAGGATACCATAAACCAAGATTTGTAGTGCCTTGTAAGTACCGGAAAATCCTTTTTATTGTTGATTCATGATTTTCTCTAAGATTACTCTGAAATCTTGAAACAATACATACTGTATTCATAATATCAGGTCTTGTTTGTGTCAAATATAGTAAACCTCCTATCATAGATTTGTACCTAGTTGGATTAACAGGTGTAGATTCATCCCTTAGTGATAATTTGTCATTTGTAGTCATAGGTGTGCTTACCGGTTTAGAGTTCTCCATTCCAAATTTCTTTAGTAACTCCTTCAAGTACTTGGATTGATTCAAGAATATACCTTTATCAGTATGTGAAATCTGCAATTCTAAAAAGAATTTTATCTCTCCAATCATAGACATTTCAAATTCATGCTGCATTTCAATAGAAAAGTCTTTACATAATCCATCTTCTCCTCCAAAGATTATATCATCAACAAAAAATTCTATAACCAAGATGTCATCATTAGTCACTTTATAGTATAAGTTGTTATCAACATTACCTTTAGAAAATCCAAACTTCAAAAGATATTTATTCAATCTAGCATACCAAGCTCTTGGAGCTTGCTTCAACCCATACAAAGCTTTCCTTAACCTGCAAACCATATCTTTGTTATCTGTTAAAGAAAATCCATCAGGTTGCTCAATCTAAACTTCTTCTTCAAGATCTCCATTCAAAAATGCACATTTAATATCCATTTGATAGACTTTGTATTTCTTGTGTGCTGCAAAAGCCAAGAATAATCTGGCTGCCTCAATTCTAGCTACCGATGCAAAGGTTTCATTATAATCAATTCCTTCTTTATGAGAATATCCCTTAGACACTAGTCTTGCTTTATTTCTGATTACCTTACTATCTTCATTAAGTTTGTTTCTGAATACCCATTTTGTTCCAATCACATTTTTGTCTTTAGGCCGGGGAACTAATGTCCATGTGTTATTCTTCTCAATTTGTTCTAGTTCCTCTTCCATAGATTTAATCCAGTGTTTGTCTTCACATGCCTCATTAATTGATGATGGTTCAATTTGAGAAATAAGACATACCTCTTTATTTTTCAATCTTCCTCATGTAATAACTCCTTGATACTTGTTCCCAATTATTTGATTTTCTGAATGATTCAGTCTTACATATCGGGGTGTCTTCGTTTGCTGCTGTTCCTTAGTTACAATGGAATTTTCAGATGATACCAAGGTAACTAGATCTTCATTTTGTACCAGTGGGTTCAATGTAGGTTCATTTGTCAGTATCTCTGTTTCCAGTTTAGAGTCTATATACCTTGAAGTTCCTCTAAATTGTTCATTAATCTTCACATTTGTACTCTCAACAATTTTTTGCAATCTCTTGTTAAAACATCTATATGCTTTGCTCGTAGATGAATAACCAAGAAATATTCCTTCATCACTTCTAGGATAAAATTTGCCAATATACTCATCTCTTCTAATATAGCATTTACTTCCAAATATTCTGAAATATTTAAGAGTAGGAGTAATAACAAACCATAGTTCATGAGGGTTCTTACCGGTTTCACCTTTGATGTGAAATTTGTTGAATGTATATACCACTGTGCTTACTGCTTCTCTCCAATATACATGTGGTATATTTGCTTCTAATAACATACTTCTGGCTGCATCCAAGATAGTTCTATTTTTCCTTTCTACAACTCCATTCTGCTGTGGTGTCCGGGGTGCTGATAACTGTCTTCTGATTCCATTCACTTCACAGAATGCATTAAATTCCTTAGATGTGAATTCACCTCCTTGATCTGATATCAGACATTTGATTTTCTTACCGGTGTCATTTTCTACCATTGCCTTGAATAGTTTGAATTTTCCAAGTGCTACTGATTTTTCTCTGAGAAAAGTAACCCAACACATTGTAGAATAGTCATCAATGATTATCATGAAATATCTATCACCTTGTAAGCTTTTAGTTCTAGTTGGACCACATAAAATAGTGTGAATTAAGTCAAGAGCACTATTGGATTTTTATGGAATACTTTTAAAAGATGCTCTAACTTGTTTTCCAAATTGACATTCCTTACATACCGGATTGTGAGGTTTGACAATCTTAGGTAAGTCTCTAATTGCCTTAGTAGTACTGATTTTTACCATGCAATCAAAATTTACATGACAGAGTCTCTTATGCCATAGCCAACTTTCATCAATATGTGCAATCAAGCATGCCTTTTCATTGTTATTTAAATGAAAGATATTACCTCTAGTTTGATTACCGGTTGCAATTTCCAAACCAGTTCTGTTCATATTTTTGCATTTTCCATTCTTGAATTGTAACTGAAATCCTTTTTCAACTAATTGACCAACACTCAAAAGATTATGCTTTAAACCTTCTACATAGTAAACATTGTCAGTATTATGCTTACCATCAAGAGATATAGTACCTTTTCCTTTAATCAAACAAGCTTTATCATCTCCAAATCTTACCAGACCTCCATTATAGTCCTGAAAGTTTAAGAATTTACCTTTATCACTAGTCATATGATGTGAACATCCTGAATCAATGATCCATTCATCCTTAACTTCAAATTTAGCTGCCAGGGCCTGCTCTACCGGTTGAACAGTAGGTGCCGGTTGATCTTCTATTATAGCAACAAAAACCCATCCATTGTCTACCGGATCCTCATCAGAATCATCAGTGACTCCTTCATCAGCAAGATAACAAGATTTATCTTTATTCTTCTTAAATCTGTATCTTTGATATTCAGGGTTAGGCTTGTATGTTCTTATAGCTTCTTCTCTTAGTCTAGCATGTCTATTAGGGCATCTTGAAGCCATATGACCAATCTTATTACAGTTAAAGCATTTAAAGGGTGCTTTACCTTCATACTTACTTCCAACTGGACCTTTAGGCATTTTCTTTGCAAATAGTGCTTCAAGTTCTTCAAGTTCTTCATTTTCTCTCCCGCTTTATTCAAGTTGTCTTGCATAAAAGGCTTTCCAATTAGATTTGTCAAATGATGGTGCAAATGATGTTGATGCCTTAAAAGCTAAATCTATCTTTATAGTAGCAACATGACCAAATTCCTTAATTTCAAAAGCTGAAAGTTTTCCAATCAATGTATCCCTAGTTACTGATGTATTAGGCATTGTTCTCAACTGATTTATAGCAGTAACTTTCATTTTATATGCAGGTGGAAATCCTCTTAAAATTTTTGAAACAATTTCATCTTCACTTAAGGTTCCTCCACAACATTTAATACCCAAAACAATTTCATTTACTCTTTCCATAAAAGCAGAAATCCTTTCATCTTCTTCCATTTTCAAATTTTCATACCTGACTCGGAAGCTTTCAAGTTTTGCAATTTTGACTGTGGAATCTCCTTCATTCAAAATGATCCCAAATAGCTTTAGCAGTAAACCTATCTGATAATCCCATGATTTGCTGATCTGATAATGTGCTCAAAAGTGCTTCTCTTGCTTTGAAATCATTTTCCTCATCTTTTCCTAAGGTAGGTGGATTAGGCTGACTTTGAGTAGGAGCAATATAGCCATTCTTTGTAACATCCCATATGCCCTTTCCAATTCAATTTAGATGTGTCTCCATTATGATCTTCCATATGCCATAGTTGGTTCCATCAAGTTTATGACTGTCCTTCCTGAAATAGTTAGTAGACATTAGATCTCCTCAAGCTGTTAAACTTCTGCAAAAAGAGGACTAGGCTCTGATACCAATTGTTAGGTCCTGGAGACAACTGAGAGGGGGGGGGGTGAATCAGCTGTCTAATAAATTAAAACCAAAAACAGCTTAACCAACCTTAATGCTTAATACCGATAAACCAAACTTTATACCGGTAGATAATTTATCATTTAATTGTAGTACCGGTAAAGATTAATGCATGAAACAGAAAGACAATAACATCCACAACACAATACCAATATTTGTACGTGGAAACCCTATAAGGGGAAAAACCATGATGGGAAACCTTACCCACAATCAAATGACACTAATGTAGATAGTATGTGTATACAAATGGGGTTTGCACATGCAGAAAGGCCAAGCGCCTAGAGCTCACTGCCCCTAGGAGCAACATGTGTTATCCAAAGTTTCCATACCAATCTGTCCAAAAGATACTATGTTTTTCCATAGATATCTCTCCCCCTTTGACATCAAATGCCAAATTTGCAACAAAACTAAGTTCATATACAAAATACCAATCAATTCAATATACCAACTACTCCCCCTGAGAAGTAGCTTCCTCATCAAGGACCAGAGTAAAAGATTTGTCTTTTAATTCTGCCGGTTGATGACAATCATCAACTGTCTAAGTCTCTACTAGTGGTGGTATGACTCCAAGATGATCTCTGAGATATTCAAAAGTCTCCTTAGGCAAAGGTTTTGTGAAAATATCTGCAAGTTGTTCTTTAGTATTCACATAAACCGGTTTTATCTCCTTATGTTCAACTTTTTCCCTTAGAAAATTCAGTTTGATAGAAACATGTTTTGTTTTAGAGTGTAATATTGGATTCTTACATATATCAATTGCTGTAGTGTTATCACAATATATAGTAATAGGTACTTGCATTTTATCTTTTTCTTTCACCATTTTCTTAAGCCATAGTACCTGTGTACAGTTAGCTGCTGCTGCAACATATTCTGATTCTGCTGTTGATAAAGATGTACAATTCTGTTTCTTACTCAACCAAGAAACTAATCTCTTTCCAAGAAAGAATTCTCCACCGGTGTTGCTTTTCCTATCATCCACATCTCCTGCCCAATTTGCATCTGAGTATGCACATAGATCAAAATTTTCATCTCTAGGATACCATAATCCAAGATTTGCAGTGCCTTGTAAGTACCGAAAAATCTTTTTTACTGTTGATTCATGATTTTCCTTAGGATTACTTTGAAATATTGAAACAATACATACTGCATTCATAATATCAGGCTTGGTTTGTGTCAAATACAGTAAACTTCCTATCATAAATTTGTATCTAGTTGGATTAACAGGTGTAGATTCATCCCTTTGAGATAATTTGTTATTTGTAGTCATAGGTGTGCTTACCGGTTTAGAGTTCTCCATCCCAAATTTCTTTAGTAACTCTTTCAGGTACTTGGATTGACTCAAAAATATACCTTTGTTAGTTTGTGAAATCTGCAATCCTAAAAAGAATTTTATTTCTCCAGTCATAGACATTTCAAATTCTTGCTACATTTTAATAGAAAATTCGTTACATAATCCATCTTCTCCTCCAAAGATTATATCATCAACGAATACTTCTATAATCAAGATGTCATCATTAGTTATTTTGTAATATAAATTGTTGTCTGCATTTCCTTTAGTAAAACCAATCCTTAAAAGATACTTATCCAACCTTGCATACCAAGCTCTTGGGTATAGAGCTTTTCTTAATCTACAAACCATATCATTGTCATCTGTCAAAGAAAATCCATCAGGTTGTTCAATGTAGACTTCCTCTTCAAGATCTCCATTCAAGAATGCACATTTAATATCCATTTGATAAACTTTGTAGTTCTTGTGAGCTGCAAAGGCCAAGAATAATCTGACTGCCTCAATTCTAGCTACCGGTGCAAAGGTTTCATTGTAATCAACTCCTTCTTTCTGAGTATATCCATTACACACGAATCTTGCTTTATTTCTGACAACCTTACCATCTTCATTAAGTTTATTTCTAAATACCCATTTGGTTCCAATTACATTTTTATTTTTGGGCCGGGGAACTAATGTCCAAGTATTATTTTTCTCAATTTGTCCTAATTCTTCTTTCATAGCTTTAATCCATAATTTATCTTCACATGCCTCATTAACAGATGATGGTTCAATTTGAGAAATAAGACATACCTCTTCATTTGCCAATCTTCCTCTTGTTATAACTCCTTTAAATTTGTTTCCAATTATCTGATCTTCAGAATGATTCAATCTTACATACCGGGGTGTCTTAGTTTGCTGTTGTTCTTCAATTACTATGGAATTATCTGATGGTACCGGGGTAACTGGATCTTCATTCTGTACTAGTGGATTTAGTGTAGGTTCATTTGTCACAACTTCTGTTGTCAGTTCATAGTCTATATACCTTGAAGTTCCTCTGAATTGTTCATCAATCTTTACATTTGTACTCTCAACAATTTTCTGCAATCTCTTATTAAAACATCTATATGCCTTGCTCTTAGATGAATAACCAAGAAATATCCCTTCATCACTTCTAGGATCAAATTTTCCAATATACTCATCTCTTCTAATATAAAATTTACTTCCAAAAATTCTGAAATAGTTAAGAGTAGGAGTATTACCAAACCATAGTTCATGAGGGGTGTTACCAGTTTCACCTTTGATGTGATCTTTGTTGAATGTATAGATGGCTGTGCTGACTGCTTCTCTCCAATACACATGTGGTAAATTTGCTTCAAATAACATACTTCTTGCTGCATCTAAGATAGTTCTATTTTTGCTTTCAACAACTCCATTCTGCTGTGGTGTCTGAGGTGTTGATAGTTGTCTTCTGATTCCATTCACTTCACAGAATGTATTAAAGTCCTTACATGTGAATTCTCCTCCTTGATCTGATCTTAAACATTTGATTTTCTTACCGGTTTCATTTTGAACCATTTCTTTGAACAATTTGAACTTTCCAAGTCCTTCTGATTTTTCGCTGAGAAAAGTAACCCAACACATTCTAGAATAATCATCAATAATTAGCATGAAATATCTATCACCTTGTAAGCTTTTAGTTCTAGCTGGACCACATAAATCAGTGTGAATCAAATCAAGAGCATTATTGGATTTTTCTAGAATACTTTTGAAACTAGCTCTAACTTGTTTTCCAAATTGACATTCCTTACATATTGTATTATGAGGTTTCACAATTTTGGGTAGATCTCTAACTGCCTTAGAAGTACTGATCTTTACCATACAATCAAAGTTTACATGACATAGTCTCTTATGCCATAACCAACTTTCATCTATATGTGCAATCAAGCATGCCTTTTCATTGTTATTCAAATGAAAGATATTACCTCTATTCTGATTACCGATTGCAATCTCTAAACTAGTTCTATTCATGATTTTACATTTTCCATTCTTAAATTGTAACTAAAATCCCTTCTCAACCAATTGACCAACACTTAAAAGATTATGCTTTAATCCTTCAACACAATAGACATTGTCAATGTTATGCTTACCATCAAGAGATATTGTACCCTTATCTTTGATTGAACAGGCTTTGTCATCTCCAAATCTTACTAAACCTCCATTGTATTCTTGAAAGTTCAAGAATTTACCTTTGTCTCCTATCATATGATGTGAGCATCCTGAGTCAATGATCCATTCATCCTTTACTTCAACTTTAGCTACCAGGGCTTGTTCTACCGGTTGAGTAGTAGGTTCCGGTTGATCTTCTGTTATAGCAACATAAACCCATCCATTGTCTGCTGGATCGTCATCAGAATCATCAGTCACACCACCATCAACAATGTAACAAGATTTGTCTTTGTTCTTCTTAAATCTGTATCTCTGATATTCAGGATTAGGCTTGTATGTTCTTCTAGCTTTTTCTCTTAGTCTAGCATGTCTATCAGGGCATCTCGAAGCCATATGACCAATCTTATTGCAGTTAAAACATTTAAAGGGTGCTTTATCTTCATACTTGCTTCTAACTGGACCTTTTGGCATTTTCCTTGCAAATAGTGCTTCAAGTTCTTCAAGCTTTTCATTCTCCTTTCTAGTTTCTTCAAGTTCTCTTGCATAAAAGGCTTTCCAATCTGATTTGTCAAATGATGGAGCAGATGATGTTGATGCTTTAAAGGCCAAATCTGTCTTTATATTAGCATTAGGACCAAATTCCTCAATTTCAAAAGCTGAAAGTTTTCCAATCAATGTATCCCTAGTTACAGATATATTAGGCATTGTTCTCAACTCATTTATAGCAGCAACCTTCATTTTATATGCCAGTGGCAAGCCTCTTAAGGTTTTTGAAACAATTTCATCCTCACTCAAGGTTCCTCCATAAAATTTAATACGCAAAACAATTTCATTTACTCTTTCCATAAAAGCAGAAATCCTTTCATCTTCTTCCATTTTCAGATGTTCATACCTGACTCAGAAGCTTTCAAGTTTTGCAATCTTGACTGTGGAATCTCCTTCATTCAGTGTTTCCAAATGATCCCAAATAGCTTTAGCAGTAGACCTATATGATAATCCCATGATTTGTTGATCTGATAAAGCACTTAAAAGTGCTTCTCTTGCTTTGCAATCATTCTTCTCATCTTTAGCTAAGTTAGTTGGAGTAGTCTGACCAGCTACAACAGTAATATAACCATTCTTTGTAACTTTCCAGATGTCCTTACCAATACAATTTAGATGTGTCTCCATTCTGATCTTCCATATCCCATTGTTGGTTCCATCAAGTTTAGGACTATCCTTCCTGAAATAATTAGTAGTCATTGGATCTCCTCAAGTTGTTAAACTTCTGCAAAAAGAGGACTAGGCTCTGATACTAATTGTTAGGTCCCAGAGACAACTGAGAGGGGGGTGGGGGGGGTGAATCAATTGTCTAATAAATTCAAATTAAAAACCATTAAACCAATTTAATGCTTAATACTGGTAAACCATTTAAGTATGCTGGCAGACAGTGTTAACAGTAAATTGTTATACCGGTAAAGATTAATGCATGAAACACAAACATAAAGTCATCCACAATACATAACACCAATATTTGTACGTGGAAACCCTGTAAGGAGAAAAACCACGGTGGGAAACCTTAACCACAATCAGATGATACTACTGTAGATAGTAAGTGTACATAAATGGGGTTTGCACATGTAGAAAGGCCAACACCATAGAGCTTACTGTTCAATCACACAATGAGAGTCACACTGACTATAGTTGGATGGTTAAATCTAATAAGAATGTGCTGCAGAAAATAGCATCTTCATATGCTGGATTCAATACCAGTGTAATGCTGATATGCTTCTACAAAAACCTAGCTTCACCTTAAATTGATGTCTTTGTGTATACCTCTGCTTCATCATGCATATACCTTCTCACAATCCTTTTTTCGCATTCCACATTCGATCTTACAAATAAGATCTTACATTTATACCATAACCTAAGACCAATTTTAGTAGGTCGGCTCTGCAAGATATTACAATAAAATCTTTTGTAAATAATATAATATCCGATGCAATAACCGATTAAACATGTCGGCTTAATGCATTTAAAACAATAATAAATCATCTCTATAGTGTGCCATGCTGATCTAGAAAAGATAAACCTGCTGGTGTAACCCTAGGTAACCCTGGACCTATTTGCCGATAACAACAAATATGTAAATATGAATATACCATTGATTAATTCTTCAAAACAAAGTGTCCACACAATGTATTCAACATTACCAAGTGTCTTCCATATCATTTCAAGTGCCCGTGATTATTATATCCTGCCGGTGAACATTATACCAGTAACTGTGCAATAGTTACTTGCTTGTCGGTGAATGCTGCTGGATCTCCAAAGTGCTAGTGTTTTAGTAGGTGTTGACATCAATGACAAAACCATACCAAAATACCAACACCTGGTAGTAATCAAATCAGAGCATATGATTATGGACTGGAAGATGAATTTATCAGACCTGAACTGGTAATGCAAGAATCAATTCAGAAAAGTGAACCAATGACTCTGGTAGCATCAAAAAATTCAACAGTGACAAAGGAACAACAAAATGAGTTAGCAAATCAAGAAAATTCAAGGACTCCTAGGTATGTAAAGCTAAATCATTTTGGAGATCAAATTATTGGAGATAAAAGGAAAGGTGTGATGACTAGGAGAAGGTTAGCTGCTAAAGCGGTATGTTTAATTTCTGAAATTGAACTGAAACAATTTATTGAAGCAAGCAAGGATGAACATTGGATAAAATCAATGGAAGAGGAATTGGATCAGATTGAAAAGAATAAGACATGGGAACTAGTACCTAGACCTAAAGACAAGAACATAATTGACACTAAATGGGTTTTCAAGAACAAATTGAATAAGGAAGGTCAAGTGGTAAGGAACAAGGCTAGATTGGTTTGCAAAGGTTATTCATAGGAAGACGGAATTGATTATGGGGAAACTTATGCCTTGGTTGCTACAATTGAGGTGGTAAGACTTTTTCTTGATTATGTTGCACATAAGAACTACAATGTACATCAGATAGATGTTAAATGTGCCTTTATTAATGGAGATCTTGAAGAGGAAGTTTAAATTGAACAACTTGATGGATTTTCTTTATCAGAAGACAAGGACATGGTTTGCATATTGAAGAAAGCTTTATATGGACTAAAATAAGCCCCTAGAGCATGGTATGCTAGATTGGATAAGCATCTTTCAAAGCTTGGTTTTAGTAAAGGTAATGCTGATAGTAACTTATATTATAAAATTGAGCATGATGACATACATATTATTAAAGTCTTTGTGGATGATATCATTTTTGGAGGAGAATAAGGTCTATGCATAAAATTTGGTAATGATATGAAGAATGAATTTGAAATGTCTATGATTGGTGAGATGAAATTTTTCTTATGTTTGTAGATTACTTAGACTGATAAAGATATTTGTTGGCATATGTGTAGAGCATGATGACATGATGATATTGTATGTTGTCATTGAAGTCACTATGCTGAAGTATGAACCGGTATGTTGTAGTAAGCAAACTGGCAAGAGAACCAATATGATGATGTAAACCGGTATTTGTGAAAAATTGAAGTGGTATGTTTGTTCAAGGTGAACCGGTATGTTGGAATGAGAACCAGTAAATGGAAGTTTTGTATCGAGATTTCATTTGGCATAACTACCGGTTGGTAGTCTCACCTTCAGGGTTTCCGGTTGATGCATTCCAAGATTGTGTGATTCAACTGGTGACATCTTGTGATGAGTTAGCATTGTAATGAAGACCAGATAAGTGTTGCCACGATAGCCTTGTGCACATGAAGGATTTCCTTGAGGATCTTGCATGGAGATTGATCCTATCTACCTTGGGAATGTGTGAAGTCTCTATAAAATGATGGAGAGCAAATGATGAGTTATCAGCTTCCTGAAGCGACAAAGAATGAAAATTGGAGAACGTCTAGAGATCTGTTCAAGATTGTTGTATTTGATGCAGTGTGATTAACGATCAAGATTGAACTGACTGGATTGTAAAACCTAAATGCTTAGGGTTTAGGGTTTATGCTATCGACCTATCTATTTCCAATAAGGTCAATGATGTTTTTCATTTTGAGGTTGTTGGCAAATGTTATGTGTGTATCCCAGTGAGTGATACTTGATTCTTGCCCGACCGGAGAAGTGTGTTGATACCCGCAGAGTGTGATTGCAGAAGAAAAGGAGCTAAAGTGGATCTTCCTTGGCATTGAGTGTTGTTATCAGATCAATGTATTACCTGTAGACTTATTACCATTTCAGCAGTTAGAAAATCCCTTAACTGGGTAGCTTTAATAGACTTTTGTGTAAATCCTTTAACAGGGTGACTCAATTCAATGAGTTCTTCAAATCCTCTTGCGAGGTAACCTTTAACAGGGTTCTAACCTTTAACTGGGTATTTAGACATCCCTTAACTGGGTGATCCCTAACCGGATCGGTTCCTAGCAGAACCTATTGTAAAAGTCTCTAACCAGACTAGGCTCCTAACAAAGAGAACTTCAAAAGAGTTCAGAACAGCTTGTGGGTATTTATCCCCACCGTGGTTTTTCCCTATTGGGTTTCCACGTGAAAAATCAGTATGTCATGTGTGATGCCTTTCATGTGATGGTTTAGTGTTTTATGTCGAACTGGTAAAATATGTTGAACCAACAATCATTATATTTTTTATGATAGATTACTTGTTTTTGCATAAGGGTGAAGTGGAAATGAGGTATTAGATTGTATGGAAAGCTAAGGGTTATTGGTTTATGTCTTTCACATTCTCACAGTGTTTTACAAGTAGTAATCTAATTTAGACTGGTGTTATTGCTTGCCAATCAAGTGCAGTGTTTGCAGTTGAACCGGCTCAGGGATAGTGTTTTTGTCTATACTAATTCACCCCCCTCTCAGTACCAGTTTGGTACTAACTGTTCATCATTTATTCATCAATTGGTATCAAAGCATCTTCTAGGTCCTCTTTGTTGTAAGCTCAACCACTTGAGGAAAAGATCCTACTCTAATGATGAAGAGGGAAGATCCAAAGTTCAACAAAGACAACTTTAAAATATGGAAGGACAGAATGAAGATATACATCAAAAGCATGGGTGCTCATCACTAGAGCTATGTTGAGAATGCTTATGTTATCCCTACTGGTACTCTCACCTATGATCAAAAGAGAGAGATTCAGGAGAATAGGCAAGTCATGGAAGCCCTAATCAGGAGTCTATCTGACATTGAGTTTATTGATGTTTAGGATAAAGACAAGCCCAAAGAAGTATGGGACGCTCTTGAGAATATCTATCGTGGTGATGAGCATGTGAAACAAGCTAAGGAAGAGAGCCTTAGGGGAAAGTTTTAAGACACGTAGATGGTTGAAGGAGAGACCATTCAATAATATGGAATAAGAATCAAAACTGTTGTTGGAGACATCAAGAGTGCAGGTGGTAAAATAGATGATTCCACTGTTGTTAACAAAGTCTTGAGATCCTTATTACCGGTCTATGCAATAAGGGTTGCTGCTATTCAGGAGTTGAGGTCTATAGATAAGACAAAGGTATTTCTAGACTCCATCATTGCTAAGTTGACAACTTATGAGCTAAATAATTATGATGGTAGTATTCAGAAGACTGAATCAGCCTTTAGAGCATTTGCTACACCATCTAGAAAGGGCAAAGAAGCTAGTACTAGTGGTGAACCAAGAGAGAGCAGAGAAATGGATGATGAGGAGCTCCTGATGGAATTTGAAGCTCTTATTGCCAAGAGACTTCCTAAGGGAACTGGTAAATATAGAGGTAAGCTCCCTTTGAAATGCTTTTCTTGCAATAAGATAGGACACATTGCTGTAACTGTCCTAATGGTGATAAAAAGGACAAACTAGAGAAGTTCAATAAGTTCAAAGGAGAAAATAGGAGAAACTATTTTGTAGCAGCTGATGAAGTTGTCACTGATGAGGAATCAAAAGATGAAGAAAGTGAGGACATTGTGTTTGTAGCAGTTAAGGAAGATGTGTTAGACAAGAAGGCTCTTGTCTCCCGCTTTGATAATTCCAATAAGTGGATTATTGACAGTGGTTGTTCTCACCACATGACTGGTGACTGGAGTAAGTTTCTATCTCTGGAAGAGTATGATGGTGGTGTGGTTTGTTTTGGTAATGATGCACCATGTATGGTAAAAGGTAGAGGGTCCATCTCTGTGAATGGAAAAAGAAGTGCTAACAATGTGTATTGGGTAGAAGGTCTCAGACACAGCCTTTTGAGTGTTTCCTAGATGAATGATAATGGACTCACTCTGGAATTCAAAAGATGGAGTGTGCAAAATCAAAGGAAAGAATGGTGAACTGATGGCCACCGGTATGCAGACCAAAGGTAACCTATTTCAGCTGAATGCAAATATGAGTACATGTCTAATGCCTAAGTTTGATGATAGCTGAATATGGCATAGGAGACTCTGCCATGTAAACTTTGATAATATTGTGAAGGCCAGTAAGGTCAAGGTAGTTAGAGAATTGCCTATGTTGAACAAATTGGAGAATCCTTTGTGCAGAGAGTGTCAATTGGGGAAAATGTCTTCCTCAACCTTCAAAGGTAAATCTTTCACTGCAGATAATTTACTTGATCTTGTGCATACGGATTCGTGTGGTCCTATAAAAACTAGGAGTGTGTAGGGAGATATGTATTTTATGATTCTTACTGATGATTTCTCAAGAATGATGTGGGTCACATTCTCGAAGGACAAGTCTGAATCCTTTGGAAAGTTCAAAGCCTTTAGAGCACTGGTTGAAAAAGAAAGTGGTAAGAGGATTAAGTTCCTAAGAACCGATCAAGGAGGAGAACTCACTTTCGGTGAATTCAACAAGTACTATGAAGAGAATGACATCAAGAGGTAATTTTCTGCCCCTCAGACTCCACAACAGAATGGCCTATTAGAGAGAAACAACCGGACTATAGTTGAAGCAGCCAGAACAATGCTGATCCAAGGAAAAGTTTCTCACACTTTTTGGAGAGAAGCGGTGAGCACTGCAATCTACATTATGAACAGGGTACTCGTCAAGAAAGGTAAGGATAAAACTCCTTATGAGTATTGGATCGGTAAGACACTTGTGGTAAGCTACTTTAGAGTGTTTGGTAGCAAATGTTATATCAAGAGGAGTGAACATCAGAGCAAGTTTGATGCCAAATGTGATGAAATAATATTCCTAGGATATTCCACCAAAAGTAAAGCTCTTAAGTGTTTCAACAGTAGGGCTCAAAGAATTGTTGAAAGTATCAATGTTAGAGTTGATGAAACCTTTGAGAAACATGAGGAAACCGACAGTGAGAAAGTAGGAGAGGAACCGGTAGTAACCTTTTGGGAATTGGTTGCAAAACAACCGAGCACCAATAACAGTGCTCCTACACCGGTAGATGCCGATGCTGATGAAGATGAGGATGAAGAAGAAAAGCAATAGGCAACAACTAAAATCATTCATAGGTATGTAAAGCTGAATCATGATCCAAAGAAGATCATAGGAGACAAGGATGCAGGAATTCTTACAAGAAGAAAGGTCAGAGAAAACTCTTGCATGATCTCTGAATTTGAGCCTAAAACATTCAAAGAGGCATATAAAGATGAAGACTAGATCAAGGCAATGGAAGAGGAACTTGACCAGATATAAAAGAAGGGTACATGGTCTTTGGTACCCAGACCTAAGCATA